>NC_045448.1:34324544-34380886 GCF_002776525.5 Piliocolobus tephrosceles
TGATTTGTTTTTCTAAGACCACCAGAGTGGGCACCAAAGAACCAGCGAGTAGGCAAGGCTAAAAGCAAAACTGCAAATTTATTCTTTGGTCATCTAGCTTCAGGGACCGGAGCTGGGGGTGGGGGGGCGGAGTTTCTAATACAGTCCCGACAAGAGTGGGGGCTGAGAAAGCCCACCCCGGGCGCATCTGCTGGGAGTGACTTTTCTAGGAGTGGAAGGGCAATAGGCGGGGCACAGGCATGTCGGGGGAGGGGGGCTCCGCAGGTGCCACCAGGTAAATCTTGGTCTCCTCGAATTGACATCACCTGGTGCATGCCTGATTAATCTTCACCTTCCCGGGCGTCAGCTGCATTCTCGCACACACGGGAAGAGTTGGTGGTGAAGAAGAACCCGGAAGTGAACCATCCTGCCTCCGTTCGTCCAAACAATAAGCACATAATTTTTCTTCTTTATTAAAAGGGTAGAGTACAATGATTGTCTAATTTTCAATCAACATTTCATATCTGAAATAAATCTTATTTGTTTATGATATATTTCTTATTGAAATAGTTATAATATAGTTACTATTTTGTTTAGTTTGTTTGCATTTATGTTCCTGAATGAACTGGACCTATGATTTTTCTTTCTTGTACTGTTCTTTTTGTGTTTTGTTATCAAGATTATCGTGTCCTTATAAAAAGTTGAAGACTGTACCCACTTTTTCTAATTTTGGAAAAGTGTATGTGGCATTGGTGCCATTTCTTCCTTACTTGTTTTGTACAGTTTGCTAGTGAAAATGATCAGTGTGGAGTTTTATTTGTGAAACAATAATATAGTTCAACTTTCTTATTTACGAAAGAGAAAAAAACCAGGGAAATGAATGATATATTTAGTAAGTGATAACTCAGAAGCAGGTGAACTGCTTCATGAATTTCACTTCTCTGGAATTATCAAGTCAATGTCTTTAATAGTTAAAGGAATATATAGGTTTTTCTATTTTTTGTTTTGTTTTATAAATTATATTTTCTAATATTTATTTTATTTCATTCAAAATTTTAGTTATCAAGAAAATTGTGTATATTATCCTGTTATCTTTTTAAATGTCTGATCTATAGATGCTGTCTTTTTTTTAAATTCTTGATAGAGTAGGACCAAATTAGGTTCTACTCTGTTTTTTAAAATCGTGATCACATATCACTAGAGGTTCATCAGATTTACTTCTTTTTTTCTAAAATCAAATATTAGCTTTTTGATATTCCTTATGGAGGAACCTCAGTGAAGTGGCCAGAACTTAGATATACTAACTTATTCATGAGATCAAATAGGCATTGTGCTAGACACATGGCATAGAAGCAGAAGGTCACTTGACTGCAGTGAACCAACACCAGCGAGGAAGCCAAGGCTATCCCAGGGAGACCAGATATTAGAAACTCATCCTTTGAATGTCACGTGAGCCTTTGAGATTGGAATTCAATACTAGAAGAGAGAAGGAACTTCAGTAATGAATGAGATGGAATTTTCCTTCCATCCCAGAAGGCTGCCAGCCTGAAGTTATAATTATATTGGTATTATCAGTATTTTCCTAGCTTTACCTTCATAGTCTCTCATTTTTGTTTTTCCACAGAGGTGAATCACTTCAAAGAGAAGGACCAGATTCTCATGGACCCTACTGCCAGGCTGGACAGACAGCTTGCTGCCACTGTTTTCTTGTTGTTTGCTCCCAAACAGGTAAATTTCCAGAGCCTAAAAGGAGTTATGCTATAAATAAGTTTTTGTATGTGTGTGAGTGTGTGTGTATGTATTATAGGGATTTGATTATAATTTTTAATTAGCACAACTTCAGGTACACATATCTCAAAGGAACACTGTGAGTAGTTGGCAATTAATGTTTGTAAATCACCTTGAGGTCCTTGAGGTAGAACGATGCTATATAAATGAATAATGTAGTAATAAAAACAATAATGCATGCACTTTACATTCCCAAGCCAGTTGCCTGAAAAGGATCTTGAAGTTGAAGGAGAGCTGTGCAAAATGTAGCTATCTAAATAAGAAAATATTGTCATACTCCCCTTAAGCCATAATGAAAAATATCTGCAAAATACAGAATACAAACATAACCCATGCCTGTGATTTCTAATATATGTATGAATGCTTATCATTTGGATAAGTAAATATTTCACTATTTGTGTATAGTAATTACATCAAGAATTAAAGACTGTAATCATTTATCTGGGATAATATTCTGTGGAAACTAATTGGCAGTTGTTTCAACATAATTGCTTAATGTTGTTCAACGATAAATTATGATTCTATTACTAATTCAAGTCTTGTCAATGGCATAATGGATATTTCTGCAAATATTTTTAGAAATAATCTGTAAAAGGCAAAAAAGAGCCTAAGGTGCGCGCAAACCACAAAATAAATGACTTTTCATATCTTCATTTCCTTTCAATATTAAAGGTCAATGATCTTATGCCTCTGACAACATCCTTTCCCTCTGGCACTACAAAAGGGGGAAGCGGAAGAATATACATGTTTACTTTATGTATGCCACTAAATTCAACCATTTATGTTTTGGCCAGTTGAATTCTGAAAGTTCGGCATCAAACTTCATAGAACAAATAAAATCAGTTGTTTCCCTAATCACACATATTAAGTTAGGACATTGTGTCTTAATAAAACCTTTAGAGTTGAGAAAACAGAAGAAAAGTATTATTATATTAGATATTAACTACTTCTGCACTCCAATTTCACCACTCTATTTTATACATAGCCAAGTTTATGTGATAAACTATATTGTTTATTTTTGTTCCTATTTGTTTGTTTGTTGTCTGACTCCCCCAACAAGGATATAAGCTCTTTGGAGCAGTATCTTGTCTTTCTTTCTTTCTTTCTTTCTTTTTTTTTTTTTTTTTTTTTGAGACAGAGTCTCACTCTGTTGCCCAGGCTGGTGTGCAGTGGCGCGATCTCTGCTCACTGCAAGCTCCGCCACCTCCCGGGTTCACGCCATTCTCCTGCCTCAGCCTCCCTAGAAGCTGGGACTACAGGCGCCCACCACCACGCCCGGCTAATTTTTTTGTATTTTTAGTAGAGACGGGGTTTCACAGTGTTCGCCAGGATGGTCTCCATCTCCTCACCTCGTGATCCCCCGCCTCGGCCTCCCAAAGTGCTGGGATTACAAGCCTGAGCCACAGCACCAGGCCTCTTGTCTGTCTTTCTTATATGTATTTCTACTTTACCCCATAATAAACATTTAAGAAATATTTCTGAATAATTGATTAATGATCAAGAATCTCATTGTTTCCTTCCCCAAACAATGATATTATTTTGGGGGAGATTTTTATTATTATAGGAAATTATAACAATTCAACTATTGCTATGAAATTTCCTAATTTCTTGGAAACAAATACCTAAAAGGAAAATATGAAGGCATAGAACTTGCTTCCTTGGAGTCAGTGCTGTACAGGAGCTGACTTGTGTTAGCTAATGAAAGCTGCTTGTCTTCATTTCCAAGTCTGTGATTAGTGATGTTACATCGTTTGCTTTCAGTAGGCTTTGGAGGGGTATGTAGACCATAGCAATAGGAATATTCCACAAGTCAGGGCCCCCTGCCTCAGCCTATCCATGGAGAGCTTGTTGTCAAATATCTAACAGCATACCATGGTGGAGGTAGGAAAAAAAAAAAAAAAGGTAAACTTGATAATGGATAAGTCATGGAAAATCATGATATAGAATCATACATGTATAATAGCTATTTTTCTTCTATGCTGATATCAGAATAGAAAGAGGAAGAGTCTTCAAACTTGGCAAATTTACAAACATAAATTAAAAATCATGAAGTATCCTTATGGTCTTTAAAGTATTCTCATTTAGATAATGCACTTTTACTTCAGGTCTAGGCAAAATGTTTCTCAATTTCAGTACACTAACAGAGTAGAAGAAAGTTGGACAAGTGAGAATGAAGGTTGTTGGGAAAAGCCTAGATTCTACTACTACTTCTTAATCACAGTTTATAGACTGAAGTGATTTATATTGAGGTTGGAGACACATACAACTGAGAAATTCTCTAAGAAGTTCAAAATGTGCCTAGATTTGGATAGAACTATAGGCCCAAAGATAAGGTTTTAGAAACATCTACATAATTTATGGTCAAGGTTTATAAGTGGATGTGACCACAAATTCAGAGAGAAAAACTGCTCAGTTCAGAGAGATGGGAGAAGTTAGAGTATGGGGAACTGTTAGATTTTTAAAATTAATCATTGATAAATAATTGACATAGGTGGAGATCTTGGATTCTTTAGGGCCACAAAAGCTAATGGAATGGTCAAGAGGGTTTATTAACTATAAAACCTAATGGAGGCCGGGCACAGTGTTTCACGCCTGTAATCCCAGCACCTTGAGAGGCCAAGGCGGGCAGATCACCTGAGGTGAGGAGTTCGAGACCAGTCTGGCCAACATGGTGAAACCCCGTGTCTACTAAAAATACAAAAATTAGCCAGGCGTGGTGGTGGGCGCCTGTAATCCCAGATACTCAGGAGGCTGAGGCAGGAGAATCTCTTGAACTCAGAAGGCGGAGGTTGTAGTGAGCTGAGATCGTGCCATTGCACTCCAGCCTCAGTAACAAGAGTGAAACTCCATCTCAAAAGCAAAACAAAACAAAAACCCCTTGCAGGAAGGTCAAAGGTAGATGATGGAGCAACAACAGCTGGCTTGGAACTTCAGTCTTACAGAGCAGTTTCCATTCAATTGCAGTAATGGAGGCTAAATCAAAAAGGAATTACTAGCGGATAGGCACTTTGGGTCAATGAATAATACTAACTTTTTAAAAGGCTGGATATGAAAGAGAGAATAGGAGGGCTTCATAAAGAAATGAGAGTTTATGTATATTTTATTGTTTTAGAAGGAAGAAGGCAAATATTTTTATGGGTAAGAAGAATCCAATGGAGGGCCAGGTGCGGTGGGTCACTCCTATAATCCCTGCAATTCGGGAGGCCGAGGCGAGTGGATCTTGAGGTCAGGAGTTCACGACCAGCCTTCCCAATGTGGAAAAACCCCATCTCTACTAAAAATACAAAATTAGCTGGGTGTGGTGGCACATGCCCGTAGTCCCAGCTACTGAGGAGGCTGAGGCTGGGAGTTGCTTGAACCTGGGAGGCAGAGGTGAGCAGAGATCACACTGTCACACTCCAGCCTGGGCAACAAGAGTGAAACTCCATCTCAAAACAAACAAACAAACAAACAAACAAACAAAAGAATCCACATGATTTGGTCAAGAAAACAAAGAGACAAGGGGAAAGGATAAAATTATATAGAGATGTGGGTGTTGAGGGAAGGAATTTGATATATTCAATGTTATGGTCTGTATCTCAGTCAAATAAAAAAACCAGGCCATGTGGTGAGATTAAAAACAGGATTAATGCAATGAAGTAAATACACTACATTTGCCAGAACCTGACAAAGGCAGGCTTATTTTTAGGTTTTGCCGCTTATTTTGTAACTTCGGACAAGTCACGTATCATCCTTTAGTCTATTCCCTTAAAAATAAAAATAATAATATAAATCTAGAAGATTTATTTTAGTTTTAGAGCTAACAATAGCTGACATTTATTGAATAATTTATAACTATCAGTTGTTAAATCAATGTTTTGAAGTAAATGCTATTATTATTCCAATTTTACAGGTAAGGAAACTGAGCTATCCAGAGATTAAGTAATTTTAATAAGGTCACATAGGTTGTAAGAGGCAGAGCTAAGATTTGAACCTAGGCAACCTAGGTTTGAACCTAAAACATCTTAGTACAATTCTTGACATGTAGAAGATTCAATAACTAGAGCCAGTAATTATTGCAAACTTTATTATGTTAAGGACTTGTAATACATTTTCTAACTTTATACAGAGCTAAACTTGTTAGAATATCATCTGGAAATAAATTAAACATTTTATGAACATCATGGTCAATTCGGGGTAACAACAGAGGTCACAGGGAATATAACCTAGCACTGAATCATCTAACACTTGAAATTGAATTACAGTGACCTCAGATTTCTGGTATTCCCAGGAACCTGGCAAAAACAAATAAAATTTCTGTCTGGAAAGATATACCAGCCTTCTAAACCTGAAATTATTTATAAAAGCAATTTTTTATATACAATGTCTGACATGCAATAAAGAATAACTAAACACAAAATGCTATGACACAATATGAGTAAAAGTCAAGAGAAACAATAGAAAGTAAAAAAGACTTTAGAGGATTAAGAATTTTTTTATGAGAGGGATTTTAATATAAATATATTTACATGTTCAAGGAGAAAAGAAAAGATAGGGAATTTCAGTGGAAACTATTTTTAAAAAGAAGATGGCAGAATTGAAAAAGTATAAAAGACATTTAGCACAATACATTAAGATACATAAGATACTAAAAAATTTATCAGTAATTAGGTTTCATTGGATATATTTTAAAATGGGCTGAGGACAGATGAACGTAGAATTAGTGAAATGATACATCTGTAAGAAAAACGCATCCAAATGAAAAACAGAGACAAAAAATGAAAACTACAAAAACAAGGAGGAGATGACAAGATGCGGTGGTAAATTTTAATTTAGTGTAAATAAGTTTCAGAAGAAAAGAAATGAGAATGGAACAGAAGGGTTATTTTAATAATGACTATGTTTTCAAACATAACACATTAAACCAGAGATTCAAGAAGTTTTATGAACACAAATAAGAAAAGTACGAAGAAACGTACTTTTGAACCCTTCAGAACTAAACTGCAAAAAAGTCAAGGAAAGAGAAAATGTATTAAATTTAGTGAGAGAATTGAGAGATCACACTAAAATGAAGCAAAATTAGACCGATTTTTGACTTCTCGGTAGAAACATGTAGAAAAGCTAGAAACCAAGCAAACACACAGACACACATACTCTCTCTCTCTCTCTGTCTCTCTGTCTCTCTTACACACACACGCACACACACACACACACACACACACACACACACAGGTGTTACCTTTGAATTTCTTAAAGAAAATTCAACCTAGATTTTATACTTAGAAAAAAAGATGCATCAATAATGAAGATGTAACCAAGACATTTTCAGATCAAAACAAAACATAAAACAGATAATTTATCATCAGTAAGTTCACACTAAATAAGATGTCCTTATCCCAAAAGGAAAGTCAAAGTTTTGGCAGGTTATAAAGCTTCATGAGACTGGTGACTATGTGAGTAAATTAAACTGAATATTAATTGTATTATAAAATAGTTTCAGCATATAAAATATGTTTCAGCATGTAAAATATACATATAGATTTAAGGCACATAGCTACAAATCTTTAAGACAAGTAAGGTAAACATAACTGAAATATTGTAAGCTTTTTGCTATAACATTAGAATTGATCATTTAAAGAAGCATTTTGTAATCTCAGAGTAACCACTAAAAGAACAGTGTATATATGCATAAATGTATATACATATGCATGTGCCTAAGATATGTGTGCATGTGCACACACACACATATTTATATTTATATATATCTTCTGAACTAACAGAGGTGATATAGGGAATAATAAAATTTCTCAGTCAATCAAATCTAAGGGAGAGGGGAAAGGGAAACTTAGATCAAACAGGACAAATAGAAATAGAAAACATATAGTAGGAGGTAGCTATAAGCCCATAGCTTTGGAAGTAAGTATAAAAAGTTTCTATATCCAACTGGTACAAACAGTAAAGACCTATCCTCAGAGCCAAAGCAAAAATCTCTTCCTAAATTCCATGCAGTGGTTCTTCAAAATTCTCCTGGCTGAAATAAGTTAATCAATAACAGATCAGCTTTGGTTGAAGTTCTGAAATTCAGCCAATCACTTACCTCTATACTTACTCAAAGTCTTATATAAGATTAAGTCCCTGCTTTGTTCAGAGCTCTGATTCCTGCAAGCACACTTCTTTAAATATCAGATAATGCATTATATTCAATCTTGTTTCATATATATTTCAAGAGTAGTCTCTTCCCTTGGAAAAATATTGAATATTTTAAGCATGTCAGTTCTCTCAATTTAATATAATAAATGATACTGGAACAGTTAGAAACCTATGTGAAAAAGATTAAATTAGATTACTATCTTGCACCATTCAAAAAAGTAAATTCCAGTTATATTGTAGATCTTAATATGCAAAGGAAAACAACAATACTTCCAGAAAATAATAGAGAAAAGGCCCTAGGGCCTTGGATTAGAAAATGATTTTTTAAATAAAGTTCAGAAAGAACTAACCATAACAGAAAATATCGATACATTTGACTGCATTAAAATTAATATCTAATATTCACCAAAATGAAAACAGGCCACTTCTCAAAGTCCATGTGGCATATTTTGTACCACTCAGTCACATAAACAAACCTGTGTTTGTTTCCTGCATTCTGTATCACACTACATCATGTGGGACCTCTGTGAGCCCACTTCATTGTTTGTGGTGGGATTTTTCAAAAATAGATGCCACTCACCAGGACTTCCTCTGGAAAATTAAAGTCATAAGCACCTTACATTTCAGGATACATAACCTTATTTCTGGGGTCTATGGTTTTCCTTTCCACCCACACCCTAATGCTCACCCATGATTGGGACATGCAGAAAGCCTCCTTTTTGTGCCACTCGTCGGAGTTTATGTTGGATTCACTCTAAACCTCTTCCTTTCTCAGTCTCCTCCCTTCTGCCTTGTCTCACCAGAGGCTCTAATTCCTATGGGGTTGGAGACATTTGCTCTTACATCATCCTGCATACACCCAAATGATTTGAAAATACTTCATTATTATAACATGTCTCAGTTCTTCAGGGCCACATAGTTTTGGCACATGAGAACCAGGATCCCAAGACCAAAATAATCTTTTCTCTAATTGATTTCCTCTACTATGAGTTTCAATTGTTACCTGTTAAACATAAATGTTAAAATGAACTTCTAATATCTTACTACATTTTTCTTTCCATGGGAAATAACCCTTGGACATACTGTTGCTTCCTTTATAGGTAGAATGTTTATGAGTTAATGGGAATTACTTGAAAAGGAAAATTCATCAGATAGTCTATCAAATATTATGATACTCATAATACTCATAACCTTCCAATGGCTAGCATTGAGCTTCATTATTTAAGAATACGGAAAGTTAAAAAATAGATTGATCATACTGAATGAAAGGGCTTGAAAAAATGTTAAAGATATTAGGATCACACACTCTGGAAAATAAAGTAACATTGAGTTATTTTTTTCAAATCTTTATTAATTTATTCAACAGCTATTTATCAGGTGTCTAGTATTTGTCTGGTATTGTAAACAGTCAAAAGTCACACTCTGTAGAGCTTATATCCTTATAGTGAGACAAAAATAGCAACAAAAAAACCACAACAACCTAAAGCAATTATATAATATTCAATCAGACATAACACCAAGATAATAACGATGGTGGGTCTCATTTTTGCAGAGTAGTCTGAAGAGGCCTATCTTTTGTGATAACCTTTAAGCAAATAACTAAGTGAAGAGGAGAGTAAGCACTAGAGATACCTATGGGTTGACTTTTCCATGTATAGAAGAGTATCATGGTGTATTTGAGTTCCATGATGCACAGCAATGCCTCCAAAGATTTGCAAAGGAAAAGGAGAGTGCTAGACAGGCCAGATTACACAGGCCATCTGTGGTCTTTGGATTTATTCTAAGTGTGATTGGGAAGGAGGAGTCATTGTGAGATTTTGTGCAGGAGAGTATCACGATGCGATCTAAATTTTGAAGGATTCGTTTTGAGAATAAACCACACGGCAAGTGAGTATTGAAGAAGACATTGCCGAAGTCCAAGTGTGAGATCCTGGTGGTTAGGATCGGAGAGGTACTGACATACACTCGAGAAGATTCTGTATACATTTCAACTCTCTGCAAAGGGCTAATATATATAGTATTTTGATCATGTGTTTGCATCATATTTAGAAGATAGAGAATGAATTGAAGGAAATTTAGTAAATTCTTATTAAATCCTGTAGTTATAGGAGTTCTAAAAAACACTAGTGACTTCAGATTATTTATTTTGTTTAGTAGCATACAATAGGACTTTTCTTCAGATATGAAATAGCAATTTTTTATTTAAAAATATTTCAAGAGTACATTTCCAATATACTTTTTGCTTTGAATCATTCTAAGCAAAATTCTAAATACATCCATATGAGAGGTTTCACTGCATTAAAAATTTTTTTCTCAAAAAAAAATTGTGAAAATACCAGGTTTCTGATTTCTTGAACTCCAGAAATGGTCTAGCTCCAGAATAAATTAATGTTACTCTTTCTTTTCAGCTAGAAAATTATTCCCACAAGATGTTTTCATAGAGCTACTCTTTTTGGTGTAACAAAATGACCAGGTGTCTTTCTTCATGCAATCTGGCATCTTTCCCCCCTCTCATCATTGGTGCAGACACTCTTGGAGTTGCATGCCAGTTTAAAATGAACATCGGATGAGTCTATACTAGTTTTCAAAGCCTGGCAGGAGAATTACCATCAAGGTTGTAATTAAATTTCAATGAATTGTTGCAGTGAGAGATTATTTAAACAAACCCGGAAACATTATTTAAGTCTTTCCTTTCAAATGATAAAATTATATACAAAACCATTAAAATACAAAATCCTAGGATTAACCTCTAACTTTGAGATTAGCATGCTCTTTGTGTCTCAACTCAGCATTTTATTTTCAAGTCTAGAAGAGTTTAAAAAAATGATTTTTAAATGGCATCCTCTGAGTTCATTATGAAGTCTTATTCTGATCCTGTAATAGTATTAATTAAGTCATGGGGAATTTGACTCTCAGGATTGAAAAATAAACTATTGAGAGTTTTCTTTTAACAAAAAGATTAATAGGTGGAGATCTATGAAACCCAGGCATACCTAACTTTGAGTACAGGGGTAAACTCTGTAAAACATTTTTTTAAAATCTGAAATGTAGAAGTCAAACAACATCAATAACATGTCCTGCTGGAATTCACAGGGGAAGCTTCAGAGTGAGATGAAGATACATCAAATAGGCTTCTTTGGCTTTAATCATTTTTTATAATAGGGATTTTTGTTGTTGTAGCTATTTTATAAAAGCAATACACATTTGTTGCAAAATATTTAAACATAAAATATATAAAGTAGAGAAAGAAATTCTCTTCTTTTTTTCTATTCCTTTTCCTTGACATACTACCTCCCTGCTTACCCTGAGATAATAATTGCTAATAGTTTGATAAGTATTTTTAATGATATAGTATATAATATATAGCTGGGCATATGATATAAATATGAAATGTAATATAGTATGTAGTGGACCTCATTGTTTTTTACTTATCGATACATCATGAACATTTTACATGTCAAAACATGATTTGTGTCATTTGTTTAAAGAGCTATATAATATTCCATTGAATCAGTATATTGTGTGTGTGTGTGTGTGTGTGTGTGTGTGTATGTACGCACACAACTATTTGTGCATCTGTTATGTTACAGCAATGAAAAAAGCATTTTACATACATTAAGTAGTTTAACTCTTGGGGAGCCTTATGTGATGTCTACGATTAGGATCTTTTTATGTCACAGGAGATACTAAGACATAAGGAAATTGAGACACTGTCCAATATATCAGTATTCAGGATAGCTGGGTCCTGATTCCAAAGTTCATATTCTTTTAACTATGCTACAAATCCTCTCACATTTTAACTGTTAATAGTTATTTTCTCAATTTAAATGAAAGGCTCCACTGAATAAGGAAATGTCATTTTGTATATTTCTAGCCCTTTCTTTTGGATAAATTTCTTGGAGCGCAATAGTTTCAACTCCAGTCCTTATTGAGAGAGAAAGACACTCCTAACAGTATTTTATGTGGGAGTGCCTATTTCCCCAGACACTTGCTGAATCTAAGAATGATTGAACTTGTTAATTTTGACAAATTGGTGGAGGCTGATTAAAAGAATTGAAGTCTCTTTTCAAAAGCTTAATGCTTACCTGTGTTTATTTTATGAAGAACGTCACAGAATCAAGAGTTTTTGTATTTATTCTTATTAAATTGTAAAAATTATAAGTTAAAGGCATAACCCTTTGTTGTATTTGTTGTAAATAGCTTGAAAATTTGATGTTTCTCTTTACATTTTGTTTTTGTGACTTTTTCATGTCTAATATTTAGGAATAATGGACATACACCTGTGTCTTCCTTTTATTAGTCTTCTAGCCATAGTATTTTGCTTAGAAAGATTAAGCCCAAATTTTAAAAAATATTCTCCTTCTTATTCATCTTGTTATTTTTATTGTTATGTTCTAGTTCATATTTAATAATTTTGGTATGCATGATAGGCATATCTATCATACCAAATGGAAGATTAATTGTCCCTGAATTTACGTGGACTTAGCCCTAAGTCTATATAATTTCCTTGCTAATCTTAAGCATAAATCCATACCTCCTACTGTTTTTGTAAAATACTTGTCTTCTCTGTTTGATCCATTATTATGATTCACACCTTGTTTGACCAAATTTAATTCTTAAGCAACTCTTTTCAGAATGATGTGATTGGTATTATACCTTCTGAGCATTTAATGACCAATATAGATTTTCTTCCACTCAGAGATAAAGAACAGGCTAATTATGCCAGAATTTCCTAAGTACTCCACTGACTCTCCAGTGAGATTTTAACAGATATTTCAAAGTATAAGGGGCACTGTTGTCCAATAAATTTGGGAAAATGTGTTAAACAAAATTAAAACTTTTTTTATTGTATGTATTTACATTTGAATTTATTGCAGGGTTTCTCAGAACTCTTAATAAAATATTGTGTTTTATGTTTTTCTAAGAAATAAATGCTACATATATATGTATATATATATATAATGTATTTGTTCATAGACAAATTTTTAATAAGTAACACATGTCAAGATCTCATGCAACAATAACTCGCATAGTTTGGAAAATTATCATTGCAATTATTGGGGTGTAGAATTCAAGATGCTCTTTTCATTGAGTCTCATGGAGAATCAAATCCTATCAAAATGTAAGGAAAGATTTCCCTGCTTACTTTCATAAAAATTATAGTATAGCAGCTTTGATGTGTCTGTCCCTACCAAATCTCATGTCGACCCCACTGTTGGGGTGGAGCCTAATGAGAAGTGTTTGAGTCATGGGGGCAGATATCTCATTGGTAGATTAAATGCCCTCTCTCAGGGCTGAGTGAGTTCTCACTCTATTAGTTCCCAGGTAGCTGGTTGTTAAAAAGAGCCTGGCAAATCCCTCTTCTCTGTCTTGCTTCCTCTCATGCCACGTGATCTCTGCACATCTGGGTCCCCTTCACCTTCTGCTATGAGTAGAAGTAGCCTGAGGCCCTCACCAGAAGTCAGACAGATACCAGTGCCATGCTCTTGTACAGCCTGCAGAAAGGTGAGCCAAATAAGCCTCTTTTCTTCATAAATTACTCAGCCTCAGGTATTCATTTATATCAATACAAAATGGACTAAGACAAAAGTAAATATATGAATCAGTAACATAGTAGTTTGTTGTCAGTATCAAGGACTATGAACTGGACTACATAATTGTATTAGTATACTTTTATATGATTGACAGCACCGTAGGTTTGTTGACACCAGCATCACCACAAACAGGTGAGTAACGCATTAACCTACAATGTTACAACAGTTAAGAAATCACTAGGCTTTAGGAATTTTTTTAGCTTCGTTATAGTAGGAGGTCACTGTTATATACATAGTTGGTTTATCATTAAGTGAAACATTATGTGGCACATGACTGTACTCTGGTTTTCTCTTTCTTCTTTGGCTCAGCATAATGTTTCTGCATTTGTCCAGGGTGTTGTTTACATCACTATTTCTTTCCTGTAGTGTTTCATTGTCTGTAAATACAGCATTTTGTTTATTCACTTGTTGATGAACATTTCTCTTATATCCAGTTTTGGAGATTTCAAGTAATGCTGCTATGAACATTCACAAACTGTTTCTCCTGAGACCCAATCAATCTGATTCACTGGTAGGATCTAACTTCACAAATTAAACTACCTGCCTAGATTGAAGAGCTTTAATACTGCTGTTAACACTGCTAGCTGGAAAAATTTTCAACTCTGATGTGGCAGGAAGAATCTTGCTTGTGGAGTTCATGATAAAGCTTTGTAGCAAAGCCTTTTCACTGAAGAAAATTTGAAATTTAAAATCATCTAAGAAAAGGCAATGGACAATGCAATGAATCACTATAAATAATAGAAATTAAAAGGGAAAATATGATATACATGACATCCATAACATACAGACTGTGTGAATTCTCCAGGAAAACACAGACAGGCAAACTCTGGATCAGCCACACAAGTCTGCCATCACGCTGGTAAGAACTATAACAACACTCTACTTACTAACAAAATTGAGTAAAGATTACATGAGAAAGGCTTGCTGCTAGGCAAGACTATGACACTTAATCCATTGAAGTAAACCTCAAGGAATATTAAATAATTAAATACATCACAGTTCAAGTCACCTTTCATCAGATGACTTTAATCATTCAAATAAAAGTCTTTAGAGAAGCTGTGTAAAATTCAAACATCAGTTTAAGATGCCTCAAAATGCAGCAGATTTTGACACAGACCTTTGCTGTAGGGTGCAATTCAATACAGATTATAGTATAGTAACAATTTATGTTATATAGCTTAATTATTTTTCCTTCATATTAGATACTGCTCTGTGACTGTCATAATGGAATGAGAAGGTGCCCAATGAAACTCTCATAAATTTTCTTCAATGGAAAATACATATAAATTAATTGGGATTTTTAAAGTAAAATAAAGCCAGAAACAACACAGGATTCTCCTAGATGGTCCAGAGTCACCATAGAAACACATGGTCTACTGTTGATTCCTCTCACATAGAGTGTGGATTATGCCAAGCATGATAAACTTCCTTTTCACTTTTGACAGATTTTTTTTTTTTTAATTTCTCCTGGCTCCCACTTCTGGTCTGGTAGTTTGAAGACTGTAGACACCAGAGAATAAGTTTATGACAGCAGAAATTTGTTCTTCCTGTTTTGTTCACTTTTCTGGGTACAAATTTAGGGGGTACAAGCACAGTTTTGTTAATGGATATGTTGCATAGTGGTGAAGTCTGTGCTGCTAGTGTAAGCATCACCTGAATAGTATGCATTATACCTGCTAAGCAATTCCTCATTCCTCATCCCCCTTCCACCCTGCCTTTCAAGTCTCCAGTGTCTATAATTCCATCCTCTGTATCCATGTTTACATATTATTTAGCTTCTACTATGAGAATATTTTGAGATTTGACTTTCTGTTTCTGGCTTAAGATAATGGCCATCCAAGATGCTGCCCGAAATAATGTTATTCCTTTTTATGGCGAAGTAATATTCCATTGTAGATAATATTCCATTGTAGATACATACCACATTTTCTTTATCCAATGAAAACAAAAGTGTTTTGTTCCACTTTAGTATTCTCAGCATCCAGAACGGTGCTGAGTTATGGTCGAGTAGTGGATACTCAGTAGAAATTTTTTAAAGAACACTTCTTTTGTTTCAGGCCATATCTGAATTCTGTGATGCTACAGGCTCCACTATCATTTTTAAAACATACTGAGATTGAATCTGCAATGTTTTATACTCACCTCAATCACCAAGCAAGCAACAAACAACCTCAATATATTCCTGAGTGTTCACAAAATGATGAAGTGATCCTCACACCCATTTTCCAGGAATATACCTCCATAACACAGAGTCCAGCCCTAACTCTTCAAGTCGCCCTAACTGTTCAAGTGCTGTACTGTACCTATACTGCCATTTGTTCAAAGTTGACTATATCCTCAGCCTTGTGCAAAAAAGTTTTATATTCATCATTATTCTCATTGTGTAGATGAAATAAGCAAGGCTGCTGCTTCTCTGACATGTTTCTCTTCAACATGAGGCAATAAATTCTCAGTTACTTGCCTTTCTCCTCAGAAAAGGCATTTCACAGCAGTGAGGACATTGGTAAATGTTCAGTGGATGAATGAATGGATGGATGGTTGGAAAAATTTGTAGGAGCAAGGTCTTCAGAAAATCAAGAACTGATTTCTTTCTTAGTGTGAAATAGTACATTATAACTTTTGTCTATAAAGGAACTTTGTAAATTGTGTCCACAGTCAGATAAAACTGTGGAATATCCAAAATTTACTGGGAATTATTTCAAATGTACAAAAGATTTGTACAGTCTTAAGCACACAGGAATGCAGGCTTCTAAGACTCAATCATGGTGTTTAACTTAAAGAAAAAAAAAATAACCAAACTACACATAACCTAGGATTTCGTGAAATTATAAGGCTATTCGAATTAAGTAGGAAAACATTTAGATCTGTTTAAACCCCCTAGACCTGCAAAGTTTAATAAAGCATTCAACCTGGGTTAGAGTTGAGAAAAAGTAGGCTCTGTAACCTACATGACTAAACAGTTTTGAAATATCAAAGCCAATGGTACAGTGACTACTACTGATTGTCTAGGCTTTGAGACAAATCTCCCTGGAAGTTGACAGTTCTGTCTTGTCTTCAAGATGTTACCTAACCCCAGTTAAGTGAGATGACAATTTTCTTCCTTACTGGGTATATGTACTTTACTCCAAGATATTTAGAATTAAATACAAAACAATTAAGAAAATAAAAACATTAACATTACTATTTTAACTTTAAAAAGATGTCTAATAGATATTTGCCATTTCATGTACTTCTATATTTTAACAGAACTTGCTGTATTAATGTGATAACCTCATAAGTCCAATTTAATGTGTATAATTGAGTGATATAAATTCATAATAAGTTAATAGGTTTATGCAGAGTCTTGGAATATCTAAGATAACTATATTCACAGTACTTAACAAAGTTTATTTAATTTCTGAGAATCATTTAGTACTATAATCTGAAAAGTTTTGTTTGCTATGTCAATTAAAGTCATTCAAAATAGGAATTTCCGTGATTAAGTTTATAAACGTGGTTAAAATATTTGAGAGCATTTAATAAAATGTATAAAATGAGCCAAACATTATTCAAAGTTCCCTAGCAAGCAATTATTTAAACTTGTTAAGTTGTAAATAGAAAAATAAGTTTTGTATGCTAAAGTTAAAAGATTTAAAAATAGAGTTTTGAATTTGTAACCATAAAAATCTGAGATTAGTTTTTAATCCAAATAAACTCAGAATAGACTTTTGAGAATACACACGAAGAAAACCTCACAGCAGCACTGATTTTATCTGCTACGATTTTATAAGCTATTATAGTTATGTCTAGCATAGTCCTTATACCTAAGATCCTTAGTGCTGATTGAGCAAAAATGTGACTTAGTCACCAATAGCAGTTGTACTTGCAGGTGTCAAACATGAGGGTACTGGGTCAAGGAGGGCCGAAAATAAAGCTAGTAAGGAAGAGTTTGCCAATATGGGAAAACTCTTCTGTGTCATAGACCTTAACACCTAAAAAGGTGCCTCGGGGCTAGTTTTGATTTGTTGTAGTGAGACTCAACAGAGTCTTCAAAAAGGGATTTCAGAGCTGTCATGGCATACAGTGGAGGATTAAATCAAAAGGCTCAGAGAAGGATGATGATATCATCTACATAAGACTGGGAGACCTAGCAGCTCAATGTATACCTGAGAAGGGCCCCAGGGGATACCCCATTTACTAAAGCAACACATAATACACTGGTGGGAGGTGCTGACGTCAATAAAAAGCTAGGTCGTGCCTATCTCTGTAGGGCAGGGCTGATGGTAGTAGATGCTGGACCACTTAATTTAATAACAGAGGCCATTTAGCAACTCTAAAATACCTAAAACATGGTGGACATACTTACCATTATGGTCAGGAAGTCTGGAGTAGCAACCACAAGGATCTGTAGATATGGATAATAAAACATAGTAGATCTAGAGAAAAAAATGGATTGGGTAGTCAATGAGGATATTGCTTAATTCTTAAAAGTGTTAAAACTTGGGTCAACAGAAAGACAGAGGGCTAGGTCAGCACACTGTGAAAGTCACTATGCCTTGACTAGTTTTCAAAAACGGACCTTAGATCTAGAAACTGTTAACTGAAGGACTGGCCAAGACCTATGAAGAAGGACCACAGAATAACAAGGCAAGCATATACAGTAATGATTCACCTTATTGTTCCCTAAAAGATCTACTGCTATTTACTTTGGAAACCATACATAGAGAAAAAAGGACTAATTGGCCATTCCAAGGGTTATTGGATAGAGTCTAAGTTGACTGATACTCAGGGATCCAGAGCACCCTCATCGAGGCTCCCCTGATAAAGCAGGCATAGGTGAGTCAGATAGTATACTTACTGCCCATGCTTGTCTTACTGTAAGACCACGGGGGATGTGGACCCATCCAACATTTCTCTGGTTGCCCAATGTATAAGAAATATACTTGGCATTGGTAAGACTCACTCTCTAGTTTCATGACTTCTAGAGTAAGAACTGTTAGAGTCCAGAGTCCTGTATGGATCAGGTCAAAACTAGACTACCTGAGATTACATGCTTGCTCTTGTTTGCCTCATTCCTTTGAAAGCTATTTCAATTGTACTTCCACTTGAAGTCATGGGGACTTTAATCCTTGACTCCAGTTCTGCCTCTAGAAAATCCAACCTTCAACCTTAATATGTGTTATCATATTGGCCTGTGCCTTAGACTGTTTGTAGTAAATTTGGTGACTTATTTAAGCATTTTATTGTTTTAAAATGTGAGTTATATACTTATAAATCATATGTCTTATGGGAAAATTACATTTTTCTTTCAGAATTTGATATCACGTTTTCTTGGACATACTAAAAATATTCTGAGTACATATTGTTAAAATAAAATCACTTTCTGGAAGCTATATATAGAAGCCTAAAAGTGACTTTGATATTGAAAGTAATCTTATACCTCTGTAGTTCCTGCCTAGTTTCTCTGCAAAAATATGTGGAAGACAGCAACTTTCCCAGCAGATATTGCCAAAATAAAGACCTTTCACTATCCTTTTGACTACTAAATCAAAGCTTCTTGATTGTGATGGGCTCCTCCTAAAGGCTCAGAGTATTTGGAGTTCTTTCTCCTCCATACTTTGGTGGGCAAAACTGCAGCTGTGGTTAAGTCTTGATATGTTTCTCTGGTATGTATTCCAGACCAATTTTTCTAATTTATAAGTCCTTATTTATTTAAGTTTAAGGAATTTATAAATATGGACATCTTTTAAGCTATCACTCTCATACCTTCTCACCTGACAGCAAATGGGCTGAAATAATGTTTAGGGTTGCTAAGAATGTACAAAAGAGAATAGGAATGGAGAAAATTAAATTCTCATTACTCAACAGTTCACTTGTGGGCAACTCCAGGACTCATGCCAAGTCTGTTGAATTACAAATGGCTAATGATTCTTTCCGCCGACCCCTCCCCCGCCATCTAGAGTCATTTAACAATATAAAAGTGAAAATTGTAACTACCCTCATTAACAACTAGAGGGGTGTGTGTGTATGGGGGGGGTGTGTGTGTGTGTGTGAAAGAGAGAGAGAGAGAGGGAGGTGTAAGAGTGAAAGACGGGGAAAAGGAGGAGAAGGAAAGAGAACAAAGATTGTAGGAATAAAATATTTAAATGAAAAAAATCCAGTAAGGTAACAAGCAGACCATAATAACCTCAGGTAATGCATTTGGAAGAGGAAATAAATACCTCCCTTCTGTGAAAGCTATAAAGAACTGGAAAATGCTGCTCCCTGAAACAGTGAGCAGGAAAAGTTTAAAATGACAGCTTTGGTGGAGCAAAATGGTGTTTTTTTTCTGGGACACTCCAGGGAAGTGAGGAGCAGATTAATGATTCCTGAGCAGCCGATGATGAAGGCACCCTCTAGGAGTAAATGTCTCAGCACTGAGTGACTCAGGCTTCATCTTAAAAAGCAGTAAAAAATTTCAAGCCACACTTCTATCTCAGTTTCCTCTAGAAACTATAGAGGCTAGAACTATATATATATATATATATATATATATATATATAGATATATATAGATATATAATTATCTATAGATATATAGAGATATATATATAGATAACTATATATAGATATATATATATAGTTATATCCTCTATCTTTGGATTTGGTGAAATTAGTCATGTGCACAAACAGCTTTCTAGTGAGAAGGGGAGATTGACAGATATAGACAGTTGTCTCTCAAAATCCTTGTAAGAATAAAATAATTTGTTTTTAACTGTCATATGACAAAACATCCATTTACTAGCACCCCTCCCCTTATCAGGAGGTGTGGTTATGAGACTAATATCTGGACAATACGTTCTTAGCAGAAGTGAAGTAGAGTAGACCTTCTAACTCATATTCTAAACAGGAGGGACCTACTTTTCTCCCACCCTGCCTCCATCATGTTGCTTGGAATGCAAACAGGGTGGCAAGACATTCTGAAACATCGGACAACAATGACATCCCAGGAAAGGCAAAGCAACAGGAGCCTTAATAACTGAATGTGGTACAGCCTTTATAACATACTATTATATGATGGTATAAAATAATTCTGTTTTATTTAAATCACTGCTGTTTTAAGTTTTTGTTTTATGTTGTAAATAATATCCTTGCTATAATATATAAATTTTGAAGTTTGATGCATTTTCTGCAGTTTCCTAAGTTTATGTATTTTCTGTGATAATTAAATATTTCCCATCCGTGTTCTTAAATTAAAAGTAGAAGCAAGGTAAATGGATAAGACCTGTCCCGTAGAAAATATTCTTCTGAGGAACACTCAAAGTGAAATATGAATTACTAACTGAGGACCTTGGTATAAAGGTAAAGCTGACAACAGTAAAAAAAATAATTGAGCTGTAGAATTGGGCCATGTTTATTTGGCTCGTAATGTTAAACTTTTTTTTTTTTTTTTTTCCTGAGATGGAGTTTCTCTCTTGTTGCCCAGGCTGGAGTGCAATGACACGATCTTGTATCACTGCAACCTCCACCTCCCTGGTTCAACTGATTCTTCTGCCTCAGCCTCCCTAGTAGCTGGGATTACAGGTGCCCGTCACCACACCCAGCTAATTTTTTGTATTTTTTAGTAGAGACAGGGTTTCACTATGTTGGTCAGGCTGGTCTTGAACTCCTGACCCAGGCAATCCACCTGCCTCGGCCTCCCAAAGTGCTGGGATTACAGGCAGGAGCCACTGTGCCCGGCCATGTTAACCTTGATATTACAAAGCGTGGGTTATAAAAAGGCTCAGAAAATGATAGTATCACGTGATATTACTGTGCTGATTAGCATTACATCGGCCCCAGGCAAATTAACAACTACAGAATATTTAAAAATATATAACTTAGATCCATTTTTGTATTTACCTTTCTGGTATATCTGTTGAGGATATACCTGAACAAAAATGGATACAGAATAATAATTATCTGTATTTTGCAATTGCTGAATTAGAGCCATGTGCTTTTTGTATATCACTAATACATTACAGAGCCTGCTTCTCATGATGACTCTTAATGTTAAATAATTCTCTAAATGAAGGAAGAAAGGGGTTAGACACTGAGGCACCACTTTAGAGTTTTCTTCCCCTAAAGCACTTGTATTTAAATGCCCGAAAAATTTTGGTTGGGGTTTTTTCCCAAGTAGCATTTTGACCCCAAAAGGTGTTTATTGAACACTTCATCCCTGACCTGCCTTACTAGTGTTACTATTACCACTAACTACCATAAGCCATAGGGGTTGGTAAGGTCAAGAGAGAAAAGGAGAAGATGGAAGAAAGGAAAGAGGTAATGAAAGGATAACAGAGAGAAAGAAGGAAGAAGGGATAAAAGAGAAAGAACAGTAGGAATAGTACTGCTCAAGGGAAAAAATGAAGTTACAAATTCAGCTTCAACAGAAATAGGTTCACTTATATAAAAGCCTTTGCAGATAAGTGAGCTACACTGCGATCAGAGTTGTGTACTTCATGTCACTAAGTGACTAAAATGTTCGATGTGCTATAAAAATACAAGCTAATAGCAACACAGGATAAGGTCTGACTCTCTGAGCTAAACACTTCTTTCTTTAGCTCATAATCTGTGCTAGAAATGTAGACAAATTTCCTCTGGTCATTTCTGATATATTTTCTTAGAACTCCTTGATAAACACGATTAATAGAAAAATATGAACAATATCCACAGTGTTACTCTATTTGAGTTTGCTCATTTTTTTATGAAAGAGGGTTGTCTTTGATAGATTTTACATTAACTTCATGCAGATAGCCTTGATCTCTTTAGTATAAAATGAAAGGTCTTGATTCATTGAAGAAAAAAAAAATACCTGTGGAGTATATTTAGAGATAATGCTAACTGCATTTGGTTGTCATAGAAACTGAAATGTTAAAATAATAATGAAATGATTGGAAAAAATACTTGCACGCAGTTGTTATGGTAACTACCCATTTTGACAAATATTTTTCTTTTTTCTCTAAATTAACCATCTGAGATACTAGCATCTCAAAATTACTGCTATTATACATTTCATATAAAATGTTTTTCATGCTAAGGACATGTAGCTTAGAAATATTTCACACATATATGAAGTAACACAACATGAGTGTGTGTGCATTGTGTGTGTATGTATACATGTTTGTGTTTAAGTCTGAGTTTAGTCACAAAATGAGGCATCTCTATATTGTAAACAGTAACTGAAGTGACTTTTCTAAGTAAGGGGTATTGGAAACTTCCTCAGTTGGTAGAAGATAGGTAGTGATTCAGGGATGTTACTAGCAAAGAAGAATTAGGTTGCTCTGCTGACTGGTGATAAAGAAGAAGGAACGGAAGAGAATTAATTTTTTAAAATACAGTGTTAGGAACCAGGATTTTACATTTATTTTCTCATTTAGATGAATAATAACCCTTGGAAGTTAGTAGTGTTCTCATTTCACAAGTGAGGAAATGGAATCTTAGAAATGCTAAATAATTTACCCAAGGTCGTAGTCAAGTAAGCGTGAAGCCAGGATTTGAATTCACATATTTCTGTCTTAAAACCCTCTCTACTGCTTTGAAAAATGGCTGAATCTATGACTGGTGGAAGAAATATACAAGATGATCCTGGAGCATCTTTCAGTGGCAGAAAGCAAGAGAGTTCCCCAAACAAAAAACCCCACATTGATAAAGGCATGTCAAAGGGATACAAGGGACATAGGAAGCAATTGACCTTCCAAAGGCAAAAAAAGCCTGAACAATTTTAGCACCAAAATAAATAAAGTAATATTGGCTTATCACTCTAAGCATGAGATAAATATCTTTGAGACTATATTTGTACAAATAAATGATTGCATAAATAAATACTTGTGGGAGAATAGACAAATTTCCCCCACAGAAAAATTCCAAGTAAGCTGTATAGACACTCCGCCCTCAAGGAAGTGGATCGTAATTCCCCACTCCTTAAGAGGGTGCTGGGGCCGGGAGTGGTGGCTCACACCTGTAATCCCAGCACTTTGGGAGGCCGAGGCGGGCAGATCATGAGGTCAAGAGATCGAGACCATCCTGGCCAACATGACGAAACCCCGTGTCTATTAAAAATACAAAGAAATTAGCTGGGCATGTTGGTGCGCATCTGTAGTCCCAGCTACTCAGGAGGCTAAGACAGGAGAATCGCTTGAACCCAGGAGGCAGAGGTTGCGGTGAGCCGAGGTTGCGCCACTGCACTCCAGCCTGGCGACAGAACGAGACTCCATCTCAAAAAAAAAAATAAATAAAATAAAAACAATAAAAAAAAAAAAAAAGAGGGGACTGTACACAATGATGACTTCCTTGCAAAGATTATAGTATGGAATGGGGGGAAAGAGCCATTTGACAGTGGAGAAACTTAATAAATACTGCTACAGCCAAGTAAACAAGGTTAATATAAGCAGTGATAAGTCATGTTGCTAGTATGTACCCTTGATATAATGTGATTAGAATTACACTTTACTCCTGTGATCTTCTTCCCCAAAACCTCAAGCCATAGTCTAATTACGAGGAAAACATCAGATTAAGGGTCACTCTACAAAGTACATGACTAAAGAAAGACATTAGATAAAAAACTCCTAGGAAAGGAAATCTCCATGAAGCATGGACTTTAGTTAATAATAGTGTATGGAAATTGGTTCATTAATTGTGACTGATTGCCAATGTCTAACACAAGATATTAATAATAGGAGAAACTGGGATATGTGGAACTCTGTACTATATTTTTCATCTTTTCTGAAAACTTAAAAGTATTATAAAATGAGAAGTTTATAAAAAAAGAAATTCTACATTCATTATATCACAGTATAGGCATATTTTTTCATTTTATAACTGCTTTTCCTCTTGACATTTGTTTGATTAGGATTTTACCTGGAAAATTATAGTTATATAGTGGGAAATGTGATTTATTGTTGGTCGCCAACCAAACTTTGTATCTCCCAGGGATTTTTATATATCCAGAGCTTTTTTGAAAAATAATTAATAGAGTGAACCATGTATAAACTGTAAAATGTTTCTTATACCTATTCTAACTTTTTGACTCCCTTTTCTGTCTGCCAGTGGATGAAAAATTTCTTTGCCTTTGTATAGGTATGTACCAGTGTTGATCTGGATAAATTAGAGACTTATTACTAATATTTTCTAAAATTAATGTAAATATTAATTATGTATCATGACATCCCTCTATTGCAAAAGTCACTTGTCTCTCCTGAAAAATCTCTCTTGATTTTTCCTTTTTTTCTTTTTTCTGAGACAGAGTTTCACTTTTGTTGCCCAGACTGGAGTGCAGTGGCATCATCTTGGCTCACTGCAATCTCTGCCTCCTGGGTTCAAGCGATTCTCCTGCTTTAGCCTCCTGAATAGCTGAGATTACAGGCATCCACCACCACACCTGGCTAATTTTTTGTATTTTTAGTAGAAATAGGGTTTTGCCATGTTGGGCAGGCTGGTCTCGAATTCCTGACCTCAGGTGATCTGCTGATTTTTCCTTTTAAAAATCAAAGTGTATGCAGGCTTAGAATAACCACATTTATTTAGTAACATTGAATATACAATTTTAACACTTCTATTTTAATCAGGAAAGTTGAACAGGAAAAAAATACTTACAGGTGTAAAGGTGTTGTCAGGGTTTCTGCAAACCTATTCCGTGTATTTTTTCTTCTTGAAAACTGGTATCAATGCCAATAATCAGTTAAAATGAAAAAATGGTTAGCCGTGTGCCTCTAGTGTTCAAGAGGAGCCAGGTGTCAAAGGGTCAAGTTTCATGGGTGTTTGCTGTAGGATCCTTAGGCTGAAGGCTGATAGAACTGTCACTTATGTTTATGTTATATTTGTATAATATTTTTATGTTTTAGGATATCTCCAGGATGCTTATGTTTTTTTTCTGTCTCCCAAATAGGATCTCCTTCATTACTGTGTTCCGTGGGACACTGACACTGTAGAATATAGTGGTCTAGACCAGAGTTAGGAGTAATAGACATAACTTTTAGACTTATTTCTATCACCTATTAAGAGGCTGTCAGTTTCCTTATCTAACAAACAGGGGCAATAATATGTGACCTGACTTCGGCAAGTTAGTTGATAAATCAAGTAAAATAAATGATGTGATCACAGCGCTTTTAACTATAAAAACCTATATAAATTAAAGAATTATTCCTATTTCTATTGATGAGGAACAATTACCCAGAAATGAGCAAAATTAGTTGTAGGTATTGAAGCTCAGAAGATGAGAACCCAAAATATGATGCTTTGATATGATGAACTAAAGAATCACCCTCAAGGTGTCTCTGATCTTCCCCCTCCCTCCTGCTTCTCAATCCTCTATTTTGGCCACAGCACAGGATGAGGCTCTTCCCTGAAGTTCTCTTATCTACCTAGAAACCAGACCTGCCAAAGAAAAACACAATTGCCTTTGATCCCCTCCCTGAAATGCTATTAATCTTCCCAGATTAATAACATTTAATATCACAGAGGAAAAGACTGAAAATTAAACACCATACCTAGAGCCCAGAGCAACTTTAACCTAAACCATGGTCTATTCTCTGGTCCCATTCAATTTCCAAAGAGAATTGTTTACTGACAATTGTCTGAGCATTGGCTCAATTTATTCTCCTAAGAATCACTTACTGCCATTTAAAACTGACACATTTTCTTAATAGCCCCTTCCACTATGGAAGTAAAGAGTATAAAGTATCTGGACCCCTTTGGTCATTCTCATGTGATTCTCTGGTGCTTATACACATTAAATAACTGTATGCCTTTTTCTCCTATTAATCTACCTATTGTAAGTTCATTTTCAGTGAACCTTTAGAAGGTGAAAGGGAAGCTTTCTCTTGGACTTTACACTTGGAATATGGTATGCCTCTCTAAAAATGAAGAAGAGCTATGCATAACTGTCTGTAAAACTAGTAGTTCACCTTCCACATGGTAATAAAGCATGAGGGCATACTTGACCTGAACTTTAAAAAATGCTTCGTCAACATGAGGATCATAATGAAGAATGTTTCACTGCTAGTATTCCAGTTGTGTAAACAGAGTCTAGCTATATGTGAAGACTGCAGACAGGCAAAATCCTACTTAGTTCCTATTATTTGAAATGTAAAACAAGGGGCAGTCAAAACAAAACCACAGGAACACACCAATGTACACTGAGAATTGCATAATATTATGGACATTAATATTTTATTTTACAGAGATTTAAATATAAAGGTAAATTCAGCTCTTCCTCTGCCTCTCTAGGAAATGCTTGATTTCTCTTTTTCTTGACAAAATTCTTGAATAATTACTCTGTTATTTCTATTTCTCTTGTAGTTCAAATTCTACTCTAAGAAACTTCCAGTCAATATTGTCTATGGGGAGAAGAAGTAGAAACAGAAACAATAAAGTAGTGGGAAGGTTTCTAGATATTTCTGAGGTTCTGAGGCCAGAGAATGTGCTCAGGATTTAAGGAGTGGATGGGGTAAGACAGAATCAACTCTTATGAGAGATTGAGTTAAAAAAAAGAACAAAAAAGGTCAAGTGCTATACTTGGGGAAATGTCTACAAGTTGGAATGTGAAAAGGATCTAGTAAAATTAGAGATGGGGTCTGAAGAATAGGGAGAAAATAAAGATAGAGTAAGGAAGATTACACATCTAGAACAACTTTATTTTACTGAATATCTTTTTCAATTGCTTTTGAATATAGGCTTATGCAGATTTTAAAAATGCTTGCAAATCAGTGAACTAGAGAAGTTTCTACCTTTCAATTCTGATTCAAGCATCACTTCCTCTGAGAACTAGAAAATTAAAAATAAAAACATGCATTGGCAACATTACTACTTTATGAAATCTAATTTAAATATCTCTTCTTTGATTTAATTTAGTCATCTGGTCTGTTTATAGCCTTATTTCAAAGTGTATTGTATTTGAAATTCCTTACTGATGAATTGGAAACTGCAATTAAAAGGATATTGGGAAAACATTATTTTGAGAGCGGAAAAACAGATTCTCACTAAAATAATGTTGGAGGATGGATAGTAATTTTATCAGCAACTACCAGCAACTCCCTGCATTTCCAACTACAGAGGACTTTGGTAGTTTTTACGTCTCATTACATTCCATCAATATTAACAAATATAACAACACAAGCTATTGTGGCACTTCTGCTTTTAATTTTTCTTTGATAAAACAGGTCTTGGCTAGTGAAACACGGGCTAATGTTGGCCCAGTAGTGTTTTTCAATTTGATGAGTCTTCATCTAACCTCTTTAATTCTTACACATTTTATCATAGACAGCAGTGTAAGTGAAGACCTATAATTCTGTCTGCATTGTCTGGATACCATGTGGAATTTCTATTTCTTTTTGGAACCAGGAAGATGAAGAGTGAGAAATAGGAAATCTTACCAAGCTATAAATTGGCATGAAAAGGGTAATAACTATTAGGATGCAAATTTTTTTGATTCATACATCTCTGTTTCTTACTGAAATAAGAAATAGGAGCAATGATAATTGTTACGTTGAGTATTTTTCTTTATCCAAAGACTTCTGATTCAATTTCACTTGTATTATTTTCAATTTATTACATTTACTCATTGCCTACATTAGACTAATTCACATGGAAAAGAATCATTTTAGAAAATAGCTTGGTAAATAATAATATACAAGCCAAATTGTGTTTGTAAATTCAAGGCATATTTGACATCAAGTGGGAGACAGTCACAGGCTGACTTTAGACCTATCTCTAGAGTAGCTCTACTCGAAAGTGGTGCTCTACTCTGTCTTTTAGAAAATGATGCAGTTAGATATTATAGTATCTTAGTTGTCATAGGTGCTATAGTTCACACACTGATCTTTTCATGCAAGTGCGGATAGAAAAGCGAAAGTGGCTCTGGCCAGCTTCCAAGAACATTTCAGTGCTCTTCAAAGACACTGGGAAACGGACTTCAGGAATGCAAATGTTAAGTTATCTGTGACTAGAACTAAGCAAGGTAAATACACCCTTTAAGCAGTAACTAATTGAATTGACTTCCTTTTCCTTTCTGCTTCATGAGAGGCCTATTCTCCAAGGCTGCATGGCTCCCAGCTGTCTCTGTTTTGTGGTCAACTCTAAATACCTACATTTGCTCTACAATGACATTAAATGGGTCTTTAGGTGTGTGGTGTGTCCATCTAGACAATGTATCATCCTGATATGGAAGACCCTACAAGATAAGGACTTTTTTTTTTTTTTTTCTTTCTGTATTTCCAGAACCTGGAACAATGCCTGATACAAGAAGACATTAGCTAATGAGTTGAAGTTTAATCGTTAGGTGGGCTATAGCTTATTGAGCTATAGGTGTATATTAGTGTATTAGTTACAGATAAATTATCTAGTGAGGTTAAATTTTTCTCTAAAATCCATATTTTACCTTTTCCATCCTGTTCTTCCATTGAGCTTTTCAATCTGCCAAACTAGGGCCCAAATGTCTAATGCCCTGCGGAAGCCTCCAGTCCCCTTTGAATTCTTCCCACCACGTTCTTCCAGCCTTCCATCAGTCCCGCAGCCTATCACTGGCTTAGACTGTTATCTCTCACAACAGAACATCTATGAAGGTTCGTATAGATTCACAGAGTTTTTGGTATCTGTATCTGCTCCTTTCCTTCAGTTTCTCAGTGGCACAGCAGAGGTCGCGTGGCAAACTTCCTTTTTCAAGACTAGTAGAGTATGTGAAATAGGGTTAACCCACCTTCCCCTTCCCCTTCCCCTTCCCCCTCCTCCTCCTCCTCCTCCTTCTCCTCCTCCTTCTCCTTCTCCTTCTCCTCCTTTTTTTTTTTTTGGAGACGGAGTCTCGCTCTGTCACCCAGGCTAGAGTGCAGTGACGCGATCTCGGCTCACTGCAAGCTCCGCCTCCCGGGTTCACGCCATCCTCCTGCCTCAGCCTCCCGAGTACCTGGGACTACAGGCACTCGCCACCACGCCTGGCTAATTTTTTATATTTTTAGTAGAGGAGGGGTTTCACCGTGTTAGCCAGGATAGTGTCGATATCCTGACCTCGTGATCCACCCGCCTTGGGCTCCCAAAATGCTGGGATCACAGATGTGAGCCACCGCACCTGGCCAACTCGCCTTTCTTATCTGTCTCCAGAACACAGAGAGCAGTTCGCTTTTTAGGAAAGGGTTATTTCTTGAACTCTGTGTGCCATGTGTATGAGAGGAAGGGTGGGAGTGACCTTGGCAGCTTGAGACACAACTCAATATAAAGTAAAACCAAGAGCCATATGACTTTAAAATTTAATGCTGAAGATTTGTAGATCATCAGGAAAATTATTAATCCTATTCACCCTTTTGATTTCTTTTTTGTCATAACTACTCTGTGATGATATTTACTATTTTCATTTCTCATGGAAAATGGAAAAATTGGCATCTCTCTTATAATGTGCATATTTCTCCATGTTTTCAAAGCTCCTTCAAAGTTCTGTGTGTTTCAATAACGACATTGATTTTTAAAAACTAAAGATACATCTGCTAGGTCTTCTCCTCTTTGTAATTAGTTGTGTTTACTGATTACAAAGAGGAGAAGACCTAGTGTAATAATTTGTGTTTAAAATACAAATATACATAGTTTTAAAACACTGGACAGAATGAAGGGGCTCAGCATAAAGTGAAACCATATTTTATAAGCATATGTGTGTATATATATATATGTGTGTATGTGTGTGTGTTTAAAACACTAGACAGTGTGTGTGTGTGTATGTATATATATACTCCCCACTGAACTCTTCATATGTTGTTGTGATTACAATTAGACAGGGAGAAAAAAGTGCTGGCACCCACACCCCAAGCTTTACTCAATAATAAGGCATAATTCTAATAACCACCAAATATGTATAAAATAGGTTGAGCTACTTCACAAAGCTTGAGAAAATAATAGATTTTATTTTAAAAGTAATTGTCATTTGAATGGAAACCCTAATACCCGACTTCAAAATAAAAGTAACATTAAAATTAAGCCTATAGACCTGAAAAAGAGGCCAGGACCATATTCATGCTGGATTAGTGAAACACAAAAATGTGACTCTTTTGAATCACAAAATGAGATTCTGAAGGGCGTGTGAAGCATTTGTTCAAATGTGGCAAATAAATATGTCATCCTTTACTTATATAAAATTGTGATATTCTCTCCCTTGGAATATTTAAGGAATGCATGCAGACATTTTTTTTTCACATCACTCTAGAATCGAACTAACTCAAGTGGCATGTAGTCAAAGAATGTGAAACAAAATGATTAACAGGAGTAGAAGATTTGTATAAATTAGCTGCTGTCAAAGACAAAATTTAATGATTAGAACTTCCCATTTTAGAAAAACAGAAGTTAGAATGTATAATTATGTGAGGGTAAAAAGCCTCTTAAATTTTTAAAAAATGTATAAAGATTAATCAGATTTTTGATGATGGTCTGATATTTAGAATCACCCTATTGAAGTTGAAAAGAAGTTTATTTATGCCCAATCCTAAATACATTATGAGCTGGGGCACCATGAATTTTAAAATAAAGACTTTAAAATAAAATAATGGGTTTAGATAAGTTATTGGAAAATGCAATACATAATAAAATTTATTACGAGATGCCTACTATTTGGGATATGACCCTAAAATTTTACTACTAATTCAAGGAATATATTCATCTTCTACAGAGAAAGCACACACATTGGTGCTTCAGTCAGAGAAAAAGTTAGAGTTGGATGGACCACGGATCCGTCCTAGTTGGGTGTTTATCTTTTTAATGGAACTTATACTTTATGAAATATCTATAGTGGTGAAGCTAAATGTGCTGAGATATAGAAAATGTTAAAAACTTGATTCCCTGTAGCTTTACCAGTTCTCATCTATCTCCCTGTTTACAGCAAGCTCCAGATTGATCATTGGATGACAATGGATTAGGGACAAATATGTGTTAATTTAGCATAATTTTCTGTATTCACACCATCATAAACTTTAGAAGAAAAATGAGAGGATTTCCTTTCCTTTTCAGAAAGTACCATCCATATTGGGCAGAATCAAAACACGTGCATGAAGAGTATGCACTTAAGGAGTCATTTCTATGACTGACTTTGTTGTACAACTAAACACAGATGTGAAAAGATTTTCAATGACATCACATGTGCAAGTTTCCTGGAAGTCTTGAGTAATTTTTTAGAAATACATGAAATTAAAAATTTTTTAAAACTAATTTTTAATCTTGTATGCACGTATATAATTATTTAAATGCAGACCCTCACATAAAACTTAATTCATGTGTCCATAGTTATTGAGTACCTTGTTACAGCAGGCAATGTTCCATACCCTTCTAGATAGGCTAGCTTCGTTCATCACTATTAAAACCTACTGAGGATGAACTTAAGAAGGTCAAAGGTGATCCATACCCAGCAATGAGGTGAAATGAGCTCTTTCCTGCTCACCTCACAGTATCTAAGGTCCTGCTGAAAAGAAAGGACCATCCATGGGGTCGTTATGAAGGTTAATGATGTGTGCACGTCCTTTTATTCCTCAGCATATCTGAGGTGCTAACCAGAGTTAGTCTGCAATAGCAGTTTCATGAAGTTGTCAGTGTTTATAAGAATACACAACACATGGTACATCCAAATTAGTGTAAATAATTCATTTACTGTTAGAGAATCAGATAGATAGATATGGTTGTATATATTTTTTTCACATGCCATCCATTTACAAACTGGGAATGACAAGAATCTATTAGAAAATATGACTGCACTGTGTTCTCATCTGTAAGTGGGGAGTTGAACAATGAGAACACGTGGACACAGGGAGGGGAACATCACACACCAGGGCCTGTCAAGGGGCAGGGGGGTAGGGGAGGGATAGCATTAGAAGAAATACCTAATGTAGATGACAGGTTGATGAATGCAGCAAACCACAGTGGGAAATGTATTCCTATGCAACAAACCTGCACATTCTGCACATGTACCCCAGAACTTAAAGTATTAAAAAAAAAAGAAAATATGATTGCACTAACAATGTGTCCTTTTCTCAAGTGCCTTTTTGTTTCACTATTGGATACTTGAATTCAGTATAAAATTTACAATTATTCTCAAAGACATACTTGAGTAGTACAATTACATTTTAACTAGATTTAGTTATGTACATCTTTAAGGGACACTATTGCCTTTATTTTTTTTTTCACTGAAAGTTCAGCAGACCTATAAAGAGCTTGGCTTTGTTGCACATCTCAGGCCACAAATGGCAGATTGATTTATATTTGGTAGTTTAACTTTTCATTATAAACTCAATATTCTTATTGCTTGCATTGGCTCATCAGCACTAACAAAGGGTGGGACCTGGTTAACCTACAGAGGACTGATGGTCTGAAGAAATGTGTCCTGTCTTGTTGAAAACAGGCTGGTTTCTTGACTATTGAAACTAAGCTCTCATCAGAGGTCCATTACTTCATTCATACTCAGTACTGTCTAGACTATGGGCTCTTTGATGGTAAGGATAGTATTATATTTATTTCTTAACTCTAATAGTCAGCACAGCTTGTTATAGCAATTGATATATATTAAGAACCTATAAAATCAAATTCTAGGCTTTAATTTCAGCTTGGACAAGAAACCTGTAAAATGGGAAGTTATCTTTATATGTCTTGTATGCAGCATCAGGTTAATCATATTGCTAGTTGCCTTCAGTTTCTGCAGCTGGTTTCTATCCATATTGTACTGGTTACTGACTCCTGAAACCCAGTCATCCCTAGGCCTTCAGTGTTTGGGTTGTTTCTCCATTGACCTATTCATCTTTGGATTCCAAATTATATCTCCATTCACTCCCCAAGGAGATACTTGACTCACGTAGTATAATTAAAATCAAAATGGATTTACTAATTTGTTCCTTGAAAGACGTCATTCCTTTGTTCACTTAACAAGACGATTTTTGCTATTTCCTCTTACATCATCCTATGCCCATGTCAACAAAGAACTGTAAAGCAGAATAGGGGTTAAAAAAGTCTTGCCTCCACAACTATCCCTTTCCTGATTTTTGAGATAAGAGAGGTTTTAAGGTCTAGAGAGTTAAGCAGCTTATATAATATTACCAATGGAGTTAGAAGCCTAGCTGAGGATCAACATTCTGGAATCTTCTCTCCACATCATAGGTTTCCTCTGTTTCTTCAGAAATGTTCATCTGTGCCTCAGGTCTTGCTACTATTTCTATTACTCAGCTACCAAAACCCACCTGATTGTCTTAACTTCCCCTCAGAAGCGTGTACCATGTTACTAGATTTCTCTGAGTAACTTTCTGGGGATAAGGATTAGCGTTAAGCTTCAGGGAAGGTACCCTAAACTTCACCAGTTGCAAAAACTTCTGGAGTGTCTATATCTGACAGTTTTAATACCATATCGGAACCTGCTTTAGGGGTTCCTGGGCCCAGGACCCACTTTGGATTTTAGGAGGTAGATTTTGTCCCTTTGACCCCAAAGTATGATGCATTCAGCTTATTGACCTCCTTTATTTCTTCCACGTGAAACCATGGATAAGTATTTAGTTCATAGTCTGAACTTTCTTTCTTCCCAAACCTTGGGAATTATCCTGGTGATATAAAATCAATGTCTACCTGAAATCTGCAGCAGCCTGCCCCTTTGTGAATGTTTTCAGTGTTTGCCTAAAGTATCCTTCAATGACAAACCTTTTTCCACTCTTCAATCCCTGACTTACTTCTGGCCTTGAGAATCACCTTCTGTTTATTACAGATTAAGGACAAACTGACAGCCCCAGGCACAGAAGATGAGGAACCCATCATCCAGTGCAAGCCCAATTCTTTCTCTTCTGCCTCTAATTTATTTTATTATTCTCCAGGTATCTGCATTATTAGCAATTTCTTTTTCTGCATCATTTTTTTCATATTTCTGTTTCCTTTTCTCCTCTTCCTCCTCCTCAACCTCCTTCTCTTTTTTCTTCTCTCTTTCTCTCCCCCTTTCCTTCTCTATCTCTGTAGTCCCTCTCTTCAGTCTATAAACATTCTCATCTCTCTGGTCCTCAAACAAAAATAGAATCTTAACCTTACTTGGTCTTATAAAATGCTTTACCATTAAGTCTCTTCTTCTAGAAAAATAATGTTTACTCAATCCTTCCTTACTTCCCAGCCTACTACACTCTGGCTTATTTTGAACTCACTATCTTTTTATTCCCTGTACTTCTCTGAATACATGTACTTGAAGTTCTCTTACAACCTCTCATTAAAGTGTTCCTGTCAACAATAATTCCATTTTTCTCTGTAATGACACAACTGTACTCTGGCTAGCTAATTCCGTGCACACTAATAGCTTCAAAGAACTACAAATATTCTGATTACTCCTAAATCAAGGGTCTTGCCAAAAACTCTATTTTGAGATTTAGACTCTTGCTCTACCATCTGCAGAACATCCGTCTGCACCTGTGAGTTTTGTAGGTTAAGAATGACCATGTAATTCATTTCATGAAGTGACACTTTTGAGAGGAGAGAGGGTGTTATTACTAATTAAGATAGAACAATAGGCGTAAATCATCACAGTTCATGCAAATCACCATGAATGATCATCCTATACAGGTACCTCAAAGGCAGCATGTCACACAGAAGTAAACTAGTCAACTTTGTTTCAAACCTCATCTTCCTCCTACATTCTCTAAAGTAATTACTAATACCACCATCCGCCTAGTCACCCAAGCAAAAAATCTGAAAGCATCTCCGATGCCTCCTACTTTTTTACTCTCATACGTTCATCCCGCTCCTCCAACTCAGCCTAATGCATATTGCTTGGATGTATCTGTTTCTCTGTATTTCAGCTCTCATTATTCAAGTACAGGCTCTCATCTTTATAGCTGGTCTATAATTGCTCTCTCTCCAGTCTTGATCCACCAAAATTCATTCTTGACAAGCTGTCAGAGTGCCATATTACACTGTGGAAAACGCTTCAGTGTTTTTCTTCACCTGGAGCAGAAGTTCCCATCTTTTTTAAATTAAAAGTATTCCACAAACAAATCTTCACATGATAAAGTTTGAGCTATTAGTGTTTAATAAAACTCATCATTTTGCATCATGCTAAAAATGCTACTATATGTTTATTTAGGCTTTTAGATAAATTTGCAATTAAATAATTGATACAGCTTGCAAAATATTGAAAAATAAAAACATATATAAGATTTTATTTTTCAATGTGCTTTTGTTTCTAAGTATGGCTTTTTAGATGCATTATGTTAACTCATGACCCTCTGAGGAGCCTCAGTCTAGTTAGAGAAATTCTGGTTCCTTATTGGCCTGACACAGTAAGTTTCCATCATCAGGTCATTGCCTATACCTTTTCTCCATTACTCACCTTTTCTCTATTGCTCGCCTAACACCTTCTCAGTAAAGGTAACTGCAAACAACTGGCTGGATATGGAGGGAAATGGAGGGATACTAGTGGGATATGGAGTTTTTTCCAATGGGCTTTTTGACATTTGGTTTATCTGTCTCTCTTGTCTTTCCATTCAAAGCCGTCTGGACTTTTTCCCTAGAATAGTCTTTCTAAAACCCTGCTTTTGTTATGCAAAAGAAGCATACAATGACTGTCCGTTTCCTCCCATATAAGCTGTGTTGTCCTCTGTCTGGTATTTGAGTCCCTGGAAAAATGGATCTCCACACCAATCCAGTCCAGTCTTAAAGCATCCCAATATTCCTCAGCATCACACACAACTTGTTCCAGGCCAGTAGCCCTGCACGTTTCTGGGTTCCCATCCATCACATTCTTACTTCAGCTATATTAGCGTTGTCCTTGGAGTCTTCCCCTCCTGCATATCTAGACAATGTTTTCAACTCTGTTCTCCTTTTAAAAATCCCGTTCATTCCTCAGGAACCAACTCAAGTCACTCTTTCTTTAGAAAGCTCACTTGAGAACTTAAAGCCAAATTGATTCCTGTTTTCTCTGAACTCCTATAAATGTTGAGGGAGTCAGGCAGCTTGTCATAGATAGAAAGAGCATAAACCTTGAGCTGAGATTCCTGGATTTGGAACCATGTCTGACACGTATTAGCTGTGGGCAGATTATCTGATACTTCAAATCACTCATGAGTAATATACAACTCAAAAGTCTTGGTTCTACAGTAAAAAAAAGTCCATTTTAAATATTACTTGACTGCCTCTCTTATGAACTTCTAGATGACAGGAAGTGTCTTATATTCCAACTTTGTCGTCAGATTCAGTTAGTTCTCAGTGGTTGACTTGTTGATTGATTAATTTCCTTTCAGATGCAAAATCTACATAGACCAAATTTAAGCCACCTACAGTTTTTAATAGTACTCATAATTAAATTTCTCTTTATTAACTCTTACCCCTTGTAATCCTTTTCAGTAATTATGCACGACTTCTACATTATCTTTTCTTTGAACTGCATATTCCTATAACTGTTTTTACCTTTCACAATTTTCTTTTTATTCTAATTTATCCAGTGTTACCATTCTAAGCACAAAATATTTTTAATATTTGAATTCTACCAAATTTCCCCCATCATATAGAATGAATGAGGGACACGAATACCAGAAGTCCAATTATAGCATTGCCATATATAGCTTTTCCTAAATAAAATCACATTTCACAATTTTTATTTGAGCTTTAGTTAGAGCAATTGCTACAGGAAATAAATAAGAGTAATAGAAAGTTTTCTGAGTTGGTGCTTTTGGAGATACCATAACTTAGCACTGTGACTGTTAGATAAATGCTTATTGCTAGATAGCTAAGGCCAAAAAGAAAAGAAAACAGCGATTGAATGAAGACTGCCTGCTGTTGGCATGCAAGAGTGTGTGTGTATGTGTGTGTGTCTGTGTGTGTTTCTATATGCATGTGTTTGTATGTGTGTTCACATATGTTTTCTGTGACATGGAATCATTGTCTAGGGAATAAGAATCTGTTGCAGAAAATGGTAAAATCTTACATCAATGAAAGACAGAAAAAAAGATAAGAGGAAACAGAAAACCATGAGACAGGAACTAAATTCCTTGTGTTTACAAAAATAATAATAACAGAACAAACATTTCATATTCCCTGTTCCAGTTTCTGGGGCCTCTCCAAGGAAAGACAATTATTATTTGTATTGATTTTAGTTTGCAAGCTTTCTCTCTAATGTGCCAATGGATAGCTCCAAACTAGTAAATAATTACATATTATACACAAATACTGTGTTTGCCTTTATACTGTAAACTTCCTAGCCCCAAAGCCAATTAATCTCCTGATTGTGTGCTCTGTTACTTACAGTAAATACATCATCAAATATAGTAGATAGGCAAAATAAGGCTTTTATGATCACCAGAAAAAATTGTGGATAGTCTAATTTCTATTAAGTGCTGAGGTATGTCTATGTCCCCACATCAAGAAAACACTGTAGAAAGAAGGCTTAAATTTACTTTTATCTACATTTTTTTCTATGAATAACTTAATTAACAAATGAAGGAATTTTAATAAAGTAGTAAAAGTGATGCAGAAATCATGCTATTCCTTCTTTCCCTTTTTATCGGCAACAATAATAATGGACCTAAATGGCTCAATTTTTCTAGCACAAAATATAAAACCCTAACTTCTATGTGCCCATTTTTTTTTTTTCTTTCCTTTGATTACACAACAGAATTTGTTCATTTATCTAGAGCTACGTCACCCTGTCCCTTACTTTTTTTCTGGCCTCCATCTTCTCTCATGTTGTGATTTTGTTCCCATGGTCACCTCCTCTCTCTCTTCTGCTTCATAAATTGTCTCCTCTTCCCCAAACATACCTGTTTCTTCTTCAGTCTTCTCCATCTTGGGAAGTGGTACCAACATCTCCCCACCCACTCCATCCCAAACCCAGGAGTCATCCTTGATTCATCACTTTCCTTCATCTCAACCAGGACCAAGCCATTCTGAAAATTTCACTTCCAAATGATATCTCAAACTGTCCATTTTCCCTCTCTTCTCTAACTTACCTCTAGACCAAGCAACCCATATCTCTCAGGCAGACTCTCTTACTTCTCTAACATTTAGGCTTTACATCACATGCAGAGTAGTGTTTTTAAAATGTAAATAAAATCACTTCACTCTGATTCGATCTCTTAAAATCCTTCCAATACATTTCAAACTTCTCACTGTGACTCTAATAGGGCCTCGCAGTCCTCCAGCATGATCAGACCCAACCTCTGCTCATCCTCAGCTCACATTGCACCTTCCCTTGCTCATTTCTCTGTAGCCATAGTGATCCTCTTTCTTCTTTAAAACATGCCAATAATGCTGCAGTTGACATTTTGGGTCTTGGCACTTTGGCTACATATTTTCCTTGAAAGTCCTTCCTTAGCTTTTTACAGAGCTGCTCTCTCTCATCTTCCAGCTCAAAGGTCACCTCCTTGAGTTTTATGAACACCACGTTCAAATTTAGCCTTCTGTAGCCATCTGGTTACTCTCTATTATGCCTTCTTGTTTTATTTCCTTTATGACACTTATCAAAAGCTATAATGATCTGGTTTTGCTATTTGCTCAGCTTTTTGCTCCCACTTGAATGTAAGCCTCTGGCAAGCAGGAACCTTGTGTGTCATTGTTGCCTGCCCAAAATAGTACCTAGCACACCCACAACTATAGGTTCTGGTGTGAATGACACCTCTAGAGTGTTTCAACATGGCATCCCTGAGTGCATCTCTTTCCCTTTGGTGAATCTGGTATAATATTTTGCATGTACTTTTGTGTTTGTACCACAGCTGAAACTTTTCTTTCTGTTAGTCTTACCAGGATAATGATCTTGGCATTATATAGACGAAAAAGCCACAAGAGGTCTGCAGAATTCCCATGGATACCATTTTAAAATCTAAAAAATCTTCTAATGAACAAAGTGGACTTGAAAAGAATTGACTAGTTCCTATGAAGTTATGAAATCTATAAAATTTGAGACAGAGGGACAAAAATTTTAACCAAACGATGTAGCAGCCTAGGTGGAAGGTTGCATGTGGAAAAAAAAAAAACAGGGGGGGGGGGGTAGAATGAAGTAAGGATGTGACTCAAGTGTAGAAAAATGGTAACACTACCACCTGTGTTCTTTAATTTAAGGACTCTAAGATATAGTGCCTAAAAATGGAAGTCAGCCTGACAGTTGGGATTGTGAGAAAAATCACCCTGGCTATTTGTAGCTCCAGACCTCATATTCCTGACCTATATTTCTGGTCCTTATATAATTTTAACCCTCTGAGAAGGTGCATAGGGTGATGTAATTATTTCCTTAACATCATTAAACACAGGAAGATTTAGGATTAAGCATAAATATTTTTAATTGAAACCACATACATAGTATAAATATTGTTTTGTGCTAAGAAGGTAATTTAGCATTTTGGTTAGTTTAAGAGAATTAATAGTAAAGATAACTTAGTAATGTTTAACAGAATTTGTCTTTTCCAAGTAAAATATTAACTTTGTGATTCTAATTTAAAATATGTGATTGAGTAATTGCTTTAGAGTTGTAATTTACTAAGACTGTGTTATGTTGGGACATTTAAAATAATTTAAGAATCATCATATTTATAGTTTTAATTCTGCTGGTTTTGTAATACATATTAGGGTAGATCTGATATTTTAAGTTAGCCAAAGTACTTAATCAGGAAACTATATTAAATTTATGGATGCAATTTAAAACATTGTGTGTGTTAGTTTATAAATGACACCATTGCTAAAATTTGCAGGAAATGTAAATAGAATAAAAAGATTTTTATGTTGGATCTCAAGCTTAAAGACAAAAATAGGGTTTTGAACATTATAAACAAGCCACCGAATAACTTTTGGACCCTAAAATTACCCTGGAGACATCAAGGGCAGTGAAACGAGAGGTAGAAGGAGATTTGCACTAATCTCTGAGTTTCTTGAATTAAAAAGCCTAGCTGAAGCCAAAATACATCACATTGTTAGGTTGTGAGCTATAACAGACGATGGAAACTATGCATATTAAAAAAATATGAGTTTCAGTCTTTCCTTCAAACTCTGCTCACTACAGGATAATAGTGTTGTCTGCCTGAAGTAGCCTACGGGTAAGTAGAAAGTTTCTAAATTCATCTCGAAAATATGCACAAATACATGCATTCTGTACCGCTTTCATTCACACAGAAAACTCTGAAGGTTGGCACTGTTATCGCTATTTTTAAATGATTCAAAAAGATTAAGTGGTTTCTCCAGAATCGTATAGCAAGAAGGTGACGAAAGCAGAATTTGAACCCAGAATTTTGTAACTCTGAAGCTTTTGCTTTTTCTCACCCTGTTTGCTAATGAGATAGTTCATTATTAGATAACACAGCTACAATTATAATCAATCAGCTTTTATTATATGGTAAGGCCTTGACTTTGAAGTGTCAACTGACAGACAGTCAGGTAGAGAGGTGAGTAAACTTTTCTAGTGTGGATGACTGAAACTAAAAAATATGATTTTTGCCTTCCTTCAAATAATTATACCAGGAAGACAGATGCTTAGGCAATTTATTTGAAGGCTGTATTTGCATTATGTTTGTTGTAACTTTTTTGAAACAATGGACACATTCTTATAACCACTGTATTCTGACAATATTATGTAAAATTGTGATGGCAATTAATTTAAAACTTCTGAAAGTTCTGTAAATCCTATAACATTGTGGGAAGGAATTTTTTTCTTTTTTTTTTTTAAATGGAGTCTCGCTCTGTGGCCCAGGCTGGAGGGCAGTGGCGTGATCTGCGCTCACTGCAAGCTCCGCCTCCTGGGTTCACGCCATTCTCCTGCCTCAGCCTCCCCAGTAGCTGGGACTACAGGCGCCCGCCACCACGCGCGGCTAATTTTTTGTATTTTTAGACATGAGGTTTCACTGTGTTAGCCAGGATGGTCTACATCTCCTGACCTCATGATCTGCCCACCTCGCCCTCCCAAAATGCTGGCATTACAGAGGTGAGCCACTGCACCCAGCCTTGGGAAAGAATTTTGATAGTTGTTAAGCCTAGCATTGCACTGGTAGACTGGCCTGTGTGTGTGTGCCCCTGCATGCACATGTGTGTGGGTGGCGGCGGCGGCGGTGGTGGTGGTGGTAGTGTTTGCTAGTCCACTGTGAAACCTGCATTAGCAAGAAATAGTGAAGATGGCATTAAGACCTTGTAGATTGGGACATTGACCTTTGTCAGTGCAGGGCAAAGAGTAACTAACGTGTTTAAGGTTTTACGGGTTAGGTGCTAACCTGTTGAAGAGAGGTAGCTGTATGCCCAATGACTTTTCTGGGGTTGCAAGAGGGTCCTGATTAGCTTCTTGGACTATGCTATTCAAGTTAAATTTTGAATAATGAATAATAAGGATTTTTATTAGTACCATGACAAAACTCAAAGGCCACGTCATTTGTGTTGGACTCACCATGGGCCTCAACCAGTGCTAAGTGAGGAAGACACTTGTAGGAGTCAGCTGACCTGCTAGTTTTCTGGCTGTAATACCTCAGGATCATGAAGCGAGTGTTCAGATCAGCCTAGAGGAAGGTCATATTGAGTAGTCACGTTGAGTCTGCCTGGCCAGTGGCCCTTACACATATGATTTTGTTAGAAGACCAGAAGAATCTGTCTTTTACCCAGCTTCTGGTTTGCATTACGTGCAACTCTAGAACCAGTGATAAAGTGAGAACGTCATATGAAGCTGGGAGACATGCAGTGTGGCAGAGGTGACAGAAACACAAAGGCTTTAAGGAGTAGGGCCATGTGGTCACCTGCAAATGTCCCTATAGACCAAACCTAGAATTCCTTTTCATTAAAGCCTGGGAAATAGTATGGGTTAGTGGATACATGCACAGATTCTATGGCCACATTACCTGGATTCAAATCTTGATCCAGCCACTTATTAGCTATATGACCTTTTAAAATAAAATAAATATTAGCTATTGCTTTAACCTGTAAGAAACTACCTAAAAATTGGATGAGCTCTGGGAAAGAGTTGCTCACTGAAGGTGCCCTCAAGATAAGTGTTGCTGAAGATTTTGTAAGACACTGAAGAAATACACTATCGAAAAGGACAACTCAGTTACCTTCTAGTTACCTGTCCTTTCTTTACAATGAATTCACTATCAAGCGTGGTTCCTGATCTGCTTTATTCATGGTTTTGGTTTAGAATTCACCATTTTTACAAGGATTTCTCCAATTATAGAAAATATATTCATTTGTAGGCAATTCAAGGAAATTAGTTGTTTAATGTTTACAAACTTCAAAGTAGAGTTACATTTTTATATTGAAAAACAGAGTAGGGAAGCATGTTTTGTTTTGTTTTGTTTTTTCCTCTGGGTTACCACTTAACCAGACCTTAATACGCTGTCTCTTTGGTCTAAACGAGTGACCTCATGAGCAGCAGCAGCATCACCACCAAGGAGAATGTCAGAAATGTAAAATCTCAGGCCTTGCTTCAGAGCTGCTGCATTAGGAATGCTGAGACTAAAGCCACTGCCTAAACCTCGTTTGTTGACCGGCAATCTTGCTATGGGTTCACTTCAATCCACTATGAACAATCATCCTCTAATGCCCAAAATGAGATATACACAAGACAATCCATTGGCATATGGAAAGAAAATACTATAACTTCTATTTATGTATTTATATTGTCCCATTCTAGTTTATATGTTTGCATTTGTATTATAATGTACAAAACGTGTATTTTTTATATGGTGTGTATACACACATACCTACACAAACACACATACACACATATATAATATCATACATACAATGTTTAAATAATTATAAGTTAGTACATCCAATATGAAGTACAGTTTGGAGGTTCTTCAAAAAACTAAAAATTGAGCTACCATATGATCCAGCAATCCCACTGCTGGGTGTATACCCAAAATAAAAGAAATTGGTGTATCAGAGAGATATCTGCACTCCTATGTTTGTTGCAGAACTATTAGCTAAGATTTGGAAGCAACCTGTGTCCATTCAATAGATGAATGGGTAAAGAAAATATGGTGTCTATACACAATGGAGGGCTATTCAGCCATAAAAAAGAATGAGATCCAGTCAATTGCAGCAACATGGATGGAGCTGGAGATCATTATGTTAAGTGAAATAAGCCAGGCACAGAAAGTAAAACATCACATGTTCTTACTTATTTGTGGGATCTAGAAATCAAAACAATGAACTCATGGACATAGAGAGTGGAAGGATGGTTACCAGAGGCTGGGAAGTGTAGTTGGGGGTTGAGAGAGAGGTGGGGATGGTTAATGTTTATAGAAAAAAGTAGAATGAATAAGACCTACTATGTGGTAGCACAATAGGGTTACTATAGTTAATCATAACTTAATTGTCCATTTTAAAATAACTAAAAGAGTATAATTAGATTGTTTGTAATACAAAGAATAAATGTTTGAGGGGATGGATACCCCATTCCCCATCATGCATTTATTTCACATTGCATGCCTGTATCAAAACATCTCATGTACCCCATAAATATGTATACCTGCTATTTACCCACACAAACTTTTTAAAAATAAAAATAATTATAATTTGGAGAAATTGAAACATACATATACACAAATACATATAAATATTTTTTCTTACAGATAGCTATGTTGCATAAAAAATTTTGGACACCATTGTTCTGAAGAATATAAGCAGTTATGACCTATCCTGAACATCACAATGTCCAGGAAATGAAAACAATTACAGTAAAAGTAGTTTATGTATTTTCATTATAGTTAAAATTCAGCTAGGTCTCTATGCACTTGCTTCAGGTATTCTTATATTACAAATTGCCAATGGTTATCACAATTAGGTCTGAATAGTTTATCAGATAAGTACAGAATGAGTAATAACCAATGCTTTTGCTCCCCCCAGCTGAAATGAATGACATATATTTTGCTAAATTCTATTGACTAAAGAAATTCAATAATATATACTTGAGTAGAAAATTCCACCTGCCCTTTGCTGGCATTAAAGAGCTTTTAAATTAAATACAAGAGCAGAATTGGCTTAGTGAAAATAAATCGGCACTCAGTATGGTTTGCATTATTCTAGGAGTGATGTGCAAGATCCATGCTTCTATTCTTCCCTCCTTCTTTTTACTACTTTATTTGCTATTACTTCCAGATGAGAATTAGAGGAGGAAGATATATAAACCCCACATTTATAAATTAGACTCTTTGCTAGCATCCAAATAGGTAGCAAAATATAGATACAGAATAGGCTTGAAGGCTTGACATACATTTGGAATATCTATTCTTGCCTTTCTTTCTACCTATAAACATCTAGTTGAGTGTTTACTATGTAAGTGATGTCTGTCTTTGGATTTTCTCAAATGTCTATGATGTTGTATATAATCTCTTAAGTTCCTTTTGTAGTTTCCCAAGAAATTATTCCGGATAAAATGGAAATGCAATAAATTCCCATATAAATGGATTTAGGACTTGTTGAATGGCTTAAGGATTACTAGACAAAAATTTGCCTTGACAAGTTATTTCTTGAAGTAAAGTTCAGAAAAGTACAAAATATTGCTGTAAGAAAATAAAAGAGACCTAAATAAATGCATACATGTGCCATGTTTTATATAGTCAATATTATTAAGAGTTATTTTTCCCTGATTTATAAATTCTGAGAAAAGTTTCTATAAACTTAGGAAAAGACTTATTCTTTAGTCACAATAACAAGTGGTTACCTGAGCTGGTCTAAACCTGTTCAGTTGATCAATGACAAGTCACCTCAGTGAATGTGCAGACTGATCAATGTGAACCCCTTGTTCCTGAATATTAGCAATCCTGTTTCAATTTAATTTAATAAACACACCTCTAAATGTTAACCAATCTTGCCTCTCTAACCTCGTGTCTACGGATAATGTCCCTGTTCACTTGTTCCTCTGAAAGCCCATCAACCTCTGAGTTTCACACTATTCAAAAATCCTACATAAGGTTAATATTCTATTCTGCTCAGAGAGACAAGCATAGCTTTACCTATTATACTGAGTGAATTAGTTTGCTAGGGTGTCATAACAAAGTACCACAGACTGGGTGGCTTAATGAAAATGTATTAACTCACAATTCTAGAGATTAGAAGTTCAAGATCAAGGTAGCTGTGGGGTGGTTTTTATTTTGGGGCTGTATCCTTGTTTTGCAGATGACTGTCTTCTCCCTGTGTCCTCACAGCGTCCCTTGGACTCTGTTGTCTGCGCCTTAATGTCTTTCTGAGATGAAGCCAGTCATGTTGAACTAAGGCCCACTCTAAAAACTCCACTTTAACTTAATAACCTCTTTTAAGAACTGATCTCCAAATACAGTTATATTCTGAAGTATTGAGGGTTAGGGCTTCAATATGTGAACTTTGGTTAACACAATTTAGTACAAAAGAGTAAGTAATAAATTCATCTTTGTTGTAAATAATTTTTTTCTCTGGAACTGTAGCTTCAGAGCCTGTTTAAAGTAGTTTAGTGTTGTGTCCTCCTCAGAAACACATGTTAATGCTCTAACCCTGCCTCCTAAAAATGTAACCTCATTTGGAAATAGAGTCTTTGAATATATCATCAAGTTAAGATGGGATCATACTTGATTAGAGTAGGTCCCAACTCAGTATGGCTAATGTTCTTATACAAATGGGAGAAGACATATAGAAATAGACACACACAGGAGAAAATGCCATGTGACAGTAGAGGAAGAGATTGGAGTTAAACAGCTATTAGCAAGGAATGCCAACTACTTCTAACAGTTTTGGGAAAAGAAAACAAAGTTTTAAGACCACTTTCTAAAAAGCTGTAGCATTCATTATTGTGATATTGGAATAAAAGTTTTAAAAAATTGATCTATGGATCAGAACATTTATAGACTCAATTGATATGGTCAGTTGATTTTAGACAAAGACGTCTAGGCACCAAATGTGGAAAAAATAGACTCCTCAGCAAATGAACAACCATATGGGAAAATAGTGAAACTGAACTTCTTTCTACCTGATGCAATAGACAAAAATTAATTTGAAATTGATCACAGAGCCAAATATAAAAGCTCAAACTACAAGCTTACAGAATAAAATATGAAAAATTCTTCACAAATTTAGAGTATACAAATACTTCTCAGAAAAAAAATCACAAAAGTTCTGACAACGTGTACAAGTAACCAATAAGCATAAGAACAGATGTCAATATAATTAGTCATCAGAGAAATGTAAATTATTAATAAAATGAGAGTAATATATAATTTTATATATACTAGAATGACTATATTAAAATCTGTATAAAAATCAAAAATATTAAGAGTTGGCAAAAATATGAAGCCACTGAAACTTGAATGTATCATTTCTGGGAGTCTACAATAATATACTTTGGCAAGTATTTTATCAGTTTTTATGTTTTATATACACTACCCTCTGATCCAACAATTTCATTCTTAAGTATTTACCCAAGAGAAATGAAAGCATACACCACAAAAAGATTTGTGCATAAATGTATTACCACAGCTTCATTCATAATAACTAAAAGCTGGGAAGCAGTGGTATGTCAACAGGTAAGTTGTGCTATATTCATACAAGTTGTGCTATAGTCATACACTAGAATAATATTCAGTTAAAAATAAATGAACTTTTGATACTCATGGATAAATCTCATAGAATATCAAGTGAAAGGATTCAGATACAAAACTTTATACTCTGTTATTCCATTTCTATGGAGGTCTAAAGTTGGCAAACATAATCTATGGTGACAGCAATCAGATCAATGGTTGTTTGGAACAAAAGGTGAGTTTGAGTATTGATGGTGAAGAGGTGAAGCATATTATCTATCTTGATTATGTAGGTAACTATTCAGCATATGCATTTGTCAAAGCTTATTAGACAGCACATTTAAAATTCTTTCATTTTATTGGGTGTACATTAAAGTTCATAAAAGTTGAAAAGTAGAGTTTAGGATGTTAGCAAGATAGCAGCATGGGACTCTCCATCAGAAACATCAATTTCAATTAACTATCCATACACAAAAATACCTTTGCAAGAACTAAAGAAACCAAGTGAGATTACAGCACCAGGGGATAGCACAGAAGTAAGAAGAGATGCGTTGAAGAGTGTAGGAAGAACAGTTTTACTTTACTCTGGTCACCCTGCTCCAACCCCAGGCAGCACAGCCCAGGGAGAGATACTCTCTAGAATGATACTGGGTGGATACATTCATAAAAATTAAATTATTTGATTTTCTATTTTCTGCCACATATATGTAGTTGAATTTGAGAGTTAAATTTGTGTATGAAGTTAATCCCATGTCCTCACACACACTTGCCTGAATCACAAAGCAGCTGTCAGGTTTGTTAGGTCAGATTAGGTTTCAGTGTCTGCTGCTTCATAGGTTCTGAATCATCTGTTTTCCTCAGCCTCTGGTCCTTGACTCAAGATTTAATCCCCACCTGAAACCCCATACTCTTCTTGTTACAAATTCCCTCTCCGAGTATTTTTTCCGGTAAGAGCCACTTCAGTCCACAAATGTAAATTTTATCAAATTTAAATCTCAAGGAATTTCCAGACCCTTTCCTCATATAATCTGTGGATAGAAATATAAGAACTAGGCCAGGGGTGGTGGCTCACACCTGTAATCCCGGCACTTTGGGAGGCTGAAGCAGGCAGATCACAAGGTCAAAAGATCAAGACTGTCCTGGCCAACATGGTGAAACCCCATCCCTACTAAAAACACGAAGATTAACTGGGTGTGGTGGCACGCACCTGTAGTCCCAGCTACTCAGGAGGCTGAGACAGGAGAATCACTTGAACCCAGGAGGTGGAGGTTGCAGTGAGCCAAGATCATGTCACTGCACTCCAGCCTGGTGACAGAGCAAGACTCCATCTCAAGAAAAAAAAAAAAAAAAAAAAAAAAAAGGTACAAGAGCTAGAATTACTATACTTAGATCCATTTGGGATCATCCAAGATTCACATAGAAAACAATATGACTACCTAAATCCACAGTATCTGCCTGGGCTCTTTTATACCCAGAGAGCACCTGTTATATAGTAGCTGCTCAGTGAATTTCATCCCATTCATTTCTTCCTCTAGGTGCTGTCATAAGAAAGTATGTAGATCTGAACAGGAGCATGTCTGATATCTAGAGGGAGTTGTTAGTGTTGAGTACCACAATTTCTTCTTGGAGAGTCTTCTTTCCTAGATACAAATCTGTACAAGAAAAATGGTTAGCATTGCTTTCAGACAGCCTCCTGCCTTGCCTGCCGCCTCCAAAGAAAAATTCCCATGTGGTATTTTTTATATTTTAAAAATAGCCCATATTAAAATATTTCAGCTTCTTGGGGGCTTGTTTTAAGTGGTGATAATCTTGAAATAATATTGTGAAATGAGATCAATTTTGAGTTGGTAGAAGCATTTTGATTATCTTCTGGCCATGGCCTTTATTTTGTTCTTTTCCTTAGTGAGTGAGGTTTAGTGATTCAATCTTCTCTGGACTCTCCAGGATCATGAAATCGAAAGCAGATTTCTGCATTACCAGGCCATTTTCCCAGTCATGTGGAATTTTTTAAGGAAAATGAAAATGATACATGGAGCTTTGTGCCACAATTGTATCATCTTCAGTTATTCAAGCTTTGGTTGTTCACAAGGTATTATAATTGACAGTTCTTTTGAAATATACTTTATGGCTATTTTTTACATTTTTAGGAAGTTATTATTAACAAAGTCCATATTTTAGTTCCAGTAACCTCTAGGAAGGCAAGAAATTGAAAGTTCATATCAATGATAAACTAAAACTGTTCAATGTGTCAGTTTTAAATAAAAAAAAATCCCAAAGCATATTCAAAAGAATCAATAAAAATAAAAAATAAGTATTAGAATTTTGGAGCTGCAAAATGCCTTAATTTATTTCAGAAGCGGAAACACATGAAAGCACTTAGTAAACTGTGAAGGACCATACAAATCTATAAAATGTGAATTGTCTTTATCTTTGTAAAACCGCTTATTTTTTATATGACAGAACAGAGATGGGGAAATTAAAAATGTTCCTCGAAAGCTTTTCCATTGCCTTCCCAAAATCATTAGAACCATCACCACCCACCTCTAGACAAATTTTCACTAATTTTAATCTACAATTATTAGTTGAATTTCAGTCTTTTTTTGTTTTTGTTTTTTCTAGTCATTCTCATTTAACTCAACAGCTGCATATACCACTAAACTAGCTCAGAGACTGTAAGACTGTATACATAACAAGCATTTTCCAAATTCCCCACAACCACATATTTTTTTCAGAAGAGAAATGAAAGGGAATATTTAAGGCATACTCTGTTTTGTTTTTTAAATCAAGCTGACCAAATACTTTTAGATCCTAATATATTGTTTTATTTTATAACTAATAACATTTAACTATTTAAGCATATAGATTCAGGATGAACTTCTCACCTCACAAGCTGTTAAGAATGGCTGGTTAAAGAGAGAAAAAGAGGGAACACATTTTACCTTAAGAGTTCATCAAAATATGATGTTAGGGTAGTGAAAGAAATTATTATAATACTCCCTGGAGCAATAGTTTTCAAATGTATTTGATTCATGCATCTCTTTCTTCAGAAGAAGGCTTTCCAGCCTTGTGGTAGCCACAAAGCAAAACCCTATAGTAGAACCACAAAATGTAAAAAGTAAGGAATAAAGGCATACCATATACCACTAGAGAAAAATCACCTGATCACGAAGGAAGACAGCAAGAGAGGAATATGGGAACAAAAGATCTACAGCACAATCAGAATACAATTAACAAAAAGACAACAGTAAGTTCTTAGCTACAAATAATTAACTCCATTGCTTAATGGATTAACTTCTCCAATAAAAAGACATACATTGACTGAATGGACAAAAACAAACAAACAAATTATATGCTGCCTTCACCTTTAAGGACACATAGACTGAAAGTGAAAGGATTGACAAATATATTTCATGCAAATTGAAACCTCAAGACATCAGAGGTAGCTATATTTATATCAAATAAAAAGATTATAAGTCAACAACCATAAAACAAGACAAAGCCAATTATTCAATGATAAAGGGGTCAATTAATGAAGAGAATAGGACAGTGATAAATATATATGCACCCAACATTAGAGCACCTAAATACATACAGCATTTGCCTTATGTAGCTCTGAAAGGAGAGAGAGACTAAATGAAAGAGCAAATCTATAAAACTCTTAGAATAAAACATAGAAGTAGATCCTCCTGACCCTGGATTTGGCAGTGTAGTCTTAGATATGACACCAAAACCACAAACATCCCAAGGAACAAATAGAATTCAAAATGGAAAACTTTCATGTATCAAACAACATTATCAAGTAAGTAAAAAGAACCTAGAGTGAGAGAAAATATTTGCAAGTCATATAGTGGATAAGAATGTAGTATATTAGTCAGTTTTCACACTGCTATAAAGAACTACCTGAGCCTGGGTAATTTATAAGCAAAAGAGGTTTTAATTGACACACAGTCCTGCATGGCATGGGAGGCCTCAGGAAACTTACCAATTATGGTGGAAGGTGAAGGGAAAGCAAGGCATACCGTACATGGCGGCAGGAGAAAGAGAGCAAAGGGAAGTGCCACACTTTTAAACCATCAGATCTTTTGAGAACTTACTCACTATCATGAGAACAGCATGCAGGAAACCACCTCCATGATCAAATCACCTCCCACCGGGTCCCTCCCTTGACATGTGAGGATTACAATTCAAGATGAGATTTGGGTGGGGACACAGGGTCAAACAATATCATCTAGTATCCAGAATATATAGGACCCTTAGAACTCAGGAAGGAAAAGACAAGCAACCCAATTAAAAATAGGCAAATAACTTTAATAGACATTTCTCTGAACAAGATAGACAAATGGCCAATAAGTACAAGCAAATGTGCTCAACCTTGTCAGTCATTACAGAAATGCAAATCAAAACAATAATGAGATATCCCTTTACATCCACGATGATGGCTGTAGTTGAAAACATGAAAAATAAACATTGGTAGGGATGTGGAGAAATTAGAGCCTTGCACATTGCAGGTGGGAATGTAAAATGGTGAAACTGCTGTGGAAGACACATTGGGGGGTTCCTCTAAAGTTAACCATAGAACTACCATAACCTAGGAGTGAACTACCAGCAATTTCACTCCTAGGTATATACCTCAAAAAATTCACAACAGGTATTGTAAAAAATACTTGTGAACAAATATTCAGAGCAGCACCATTGACAACAGCCAAAAGATAGAAACAATCCAATGTCTATTGAATAATGAATTAATAAGCAAAACATGGTATATATAATGTTATACAATGGTGTTCAGGCATAAAATGAATGAAGTACTTATAGTTGTTACAACCCGGATGAACTTGTAAAACATTATGCTAAGTGGAAAAAGTCAGCCACAAAAGTTCACTTATTTTGATTTCACATATGAAATATCTAGGAGAGGCCAATCCATAGGGAGAGAAAGCAGATTAGTGGCCAGGGTTTGGAATGTGGGTTGGGGGAGGTAAAATATGAAGTGACTTTTTGATGAAAATGGGGCTTCCTTTTGAGATGATGAAAATGTTTTTTAGAGCTAGATCGAAGTGATTGTATTGAACACTAGTGAACTGTACATCCATAAAAAATGTGGTTTATCATAAGAGAGTAATAACACCAACAGAAAGAGGAAGATTTCTATAGGCAGGGTCACATGTTCTCTGAAATTAATATAGTTAGCTTAATTGTATCTCACACCGAAAAAGTTCTGGTCTATCACTTATTGGTTTAAATTACTCTATGGTAGAAGCTATGAAAATGTGCCTCTCAGATATTCGACTGCAAAGAGTACTACTTACTGAGAGTCTCAGCTTCTGAACTTTGACATCACCACTGTGTTCCCACCAATAGTCCACTTCCTATGGACTGCTCCCAGACAATGACTGAGCCTGGCAGGGATAAGACAGGCCCATTATTGAGAAATAGGGCACCTTTTTGAAAGGTCACTTTGGATCAACGACTTCCATTGGAACTGCAATGCCTTCTAAGGTTCTAACACCCATCTTCCTTCCTTTCCCCTCTCCTTTACAAGGCCAAATCTGCACGTGATCTAACAGCTCACCTGGACTTTCTTGAGTCTCTTCCCAATTTCCTTCAAAAGTACTTCTCCTAATAAACCTCTTGCATGTTTAATCTTGTTTTGGCATAAGCTTTTCCGAGGACCTGGACTAACACATCTATTTATACTAAAATGAAAAGATGAATTACAGAGTAGTAATAAGTTTTTAAGATCCAACCCCAAAAGTCAAAGGCAGTTTGTACTTTTGTTAGAGATTTACTTTTCTCTACTTTGTTGGAAAAAACTTTATGGCAGAGCACTGGTCTAATCCGTAGGTTCTCATCAAATGCTCATAAAGATATTCAGTAGTTCTTATAGCTGATTTGCTTTTTAAAAAATACCTTCTACAAAGTAGAGAATGTGTAAATTTCTTCTCTTCAATTTATTAACACTCTTTATTGTATCTTGAACAAGTACACCCGCTGACTCAATAAAGCTTAGATGGAGATAATGTTAAATAATAGACTCTGAGGATGGCTTCAGTTCTAGTTGTCAATAAGCAATCACTTAGCGTGCCCTCTACTGGGAATAATCTTGATTAATTTAAAAGATTAATTTCATTGAAGAGACAGATTTCCCCTGTAAACGGGACCAGTTTCAAAAACAAGGGTATTACTCTTTTACTTCTTTAATAATAAGAAATCTTTATTCTTTATGACTCTAATGGGAGTAACTCACCAATCATTATCAATTTAACCCCAAGGAGCTGCATCTTCTTTAGGAATTTAGAGGTATTATGTCGCTATCTGAATCTCATTTCTGCTTCTTTCATTAGCTGTCATCCTGGCAGAATTTCTATTCTTTTTGTGATGGATGTTAGGGTACTTATCCAAAAATAATAAAGTAATTTCCACATTTAACAAACATGTCTTTGTTTTGCCAACTCTTTATAAACACAACATTCAGTAAAAAATCATATAAACTTAGGATATTACTGATATTTTTGTTTTCTTCTAATCTTTACTAGGCATTAACCAAGTGGTGGATAATTAAAGGATCCAGTACATTCTTTCTTAGTGCTTAATAATAATCGAATATAATAACCTTAAGACACATAGAAAGCCCTAATTTCTACACAAATTCTATGTGTTCTAATTTATACATACATATGCATAATGGATCACATATATATGTATTAGATTGTAGAGAAATTGTGTAGAAATTAGGACTTTGTATCTTTCAAATGTTAAAAGCAAAAATATACATCGAAACTAGTATATGTTTTAGGCAGTTGTGACTTTAGGAAAACCAAGAAGTATTATTATTAAAATCTATATACTCATTAAAATGTCAACATAACATTAATTAGTTATATAAATATTTTGTTGGAATATGGTTTGATTATTAATTTCAACCAGAAAATTATGAATTTCTAAATGTTATTACTAAATGCAGTTATCTTGAAAGCTAAAATGTGGTCATCTACAGGGAAGTGATAAAAAAATATTATTTTAAAAGTAGAATTGGTGCTATTAAAGTAACTTTAAAAGATATGAAAAATCAAAGCAAATTGCTGAAGCTTTAGGGAGTTTCTACAATCCTGGATAAACAATGGATAGGGAAAAGAGAATGATTATATAGTCATAGACTGGAGCTATTTCATATGTTCATTTCTGGTATTTACATTGTTAATATTCAGGGAAACAGTACTATTTAAAATATTTTACTACTATATCTGTATTTTAATAAATGTATCTTCAGGGTTTGTTGTATTTTCAGACATTTTTAAACCCCTTTTAAGTTTTAAACATTTGCCAAGAACTGCATATCCGATTTTGAAATGAAAGTCATTAGGTAAATATAATTAATTTAGTAGATATTTATCTTAAGGTTTACTTTCTGGGATGTGTGTCTTTCACTAGATTGGCTTGTTGGAAGGAATTGAAGTTAAAACATCAGTGCTTACCTTTCTGTCACAGATTAGAAGGGAGTGGGAATTGGTTTAAAATGAGTTTGAAACTGGCCTATAAGGAGGAAAACGGCTTTCAAACCTTGAACAGCAAGAGACCACACAATTGCTTTAGGACCTGGAATGTAAAAGAAAACATGTAAATCCTTATTTTATATTGCCTGACAGATTAGATTTTAAGTGACTATTAAGTCATATCAAGTCTCACCAGCATAGGACAATGTGGAAAGCCAAAGTGAGTACTGCTTGTGCCACCAGTATAATGAAGCTGTGCTTTGCTCTTTAATTAGCAGAATACCTATGGCCCCGTCATAGGGCCTAAGTGAAATTTTACATCAAAATCATTTTGCTGAAGAGCAGCAAAGTTGTTTCACATGTTAATAAAGGGAAGTAGTATTAAGATTAAAAAGATTTAACCATGTTGCATTTTATTTCAGTAATTACTTAACCATTTTCAATGAAACCTGCCAACTTAGTATCTGTAATTATGGCACGTATTAAAACCAGCCATGCTGTTAAGTACACACTCAAATGTGTAGCTACTGCTCTAATATATCACTCAATCATTTTCCATTATACTATGCAACATTAGTCACCATTATTGCAGTGTGCAGCCCTGATAAACACTTAATGCTAAAGAAGAAAGTGTTGGGAATATTGCCTAATGTTCTTTATCTCTGCATCTACATTATGTTTCTCATGTGGTTCTCCTTGCTTCAATTCATCTGGTTTCATTTGTTAAATTTGCACAAATTCTTAACAGAAAAGTATCCCCAAATGTGTATGTTGTAATTAGGTTGTAATTCTGAACAGAGGTTCTAGTGACATTTAAGAGCAAACTGAGAGGCCTAGAGGATCCTGACAACCCAGGGGAATTTAGAAAGGCAACAGTAGAAATAATTGAGCAAGTCAGGAGCTGATTATTTTATGCACGGCAACTTACAAAATGCAAACTTCCTTACTTACTGTTCTCCTTTATTTCTCTCAATTCAGTCCTTACATCACAATGGTTAAATATCTAGTGCTTTAGTTTGAATCCATTTAAATAAACTTATTACTGGAAATTTGCTTTGTTCAAAATGTCTATCTGCAACTATGATCATAGAACCTGTTGGCACTCAACTCTGTCACCTCTTCATAGGTGCAGGTGTCTCACTCAGCCCTTTATCTGTATGTCCCAGCACTTCAGACTGTGCTTCCCCTATCCTGAAATGTTTTAAGCATTTCTTACCTTGGCCTCGCTGATTTCAGATACAGCAGTGTTTTCTGGTACTGTCCTGTTCTCTGGCATCCTCAGCAGAGCTGCAGCCATGCCACCACTTCATAGCTAGTCAGTAAACAGTGTTGCCAAGGGGTCTTTCTGCTTCAAAATCAAAAGGAAAATCAAAGTTTTCAATATAGCCTCACCACATTGCCTCTGAATGCTCATAGCAAATCAGGAACCCTGAATATAGCAAGGCAGTGGTTTCAAAATATTGACTTTCCATTGAAGGGAGTTGCCTATTGAAGTTTCTAACCTACAGTGTGGGAAATAGAATCAGGATTTTCATCCTATTAATATGTTCTTATTGCAGATAAGACACTGAAGAAAAGAGACTTACCCAAAGCACTCAGGCTGGGTCTTGAAGGAGACTATAAAAGCTTCTCTTCCAATTCATTTATTTATCAGCCTGTGAGTCTCTGGGTTTAGGTCCATCCTGTGTTTTTAGTGCTGTTGTCTTCCAGAATTCCAAATGCCTTTCCCCTTCCTGTCTACCTTTCCAAATTCTATTCAGTTTTAATTCTGCTTCCTCCCACAGGATTATATTAATTAGGTTAGCCCATTTAACTTTTCATTTTAGGATTTTGATAGCTCTTAGTGCCAGGAATGTAAAATTTAACTGTAAAAGAGTCTTTTATACTTCCATTATTTATTTATTTATTTATTTATTTATTTATTTATTTATTTATTTA
>NC_045448.1:34380896-34449505 GCF_002776525.5 Piliocolobus tephrosceles
TTATTTATTTATTTATTTATTTATTTATTTATTTATTTATTTATTTATTTATTTAAAGGCAGAGTCTGGCTCTGTAGCTCTGTAGCTGGGACTATAGGTATGCAACACCACCATGCCTAGCTAATTTTTGTATTTTTGGTAGAGACGGGGTTTCACCATATTGGCCAGGCTGGTCTCCAACACCTAGCCTCAGGTGATCCACCTGCCTCAGTCTCCTAAAGTGCTAGGATTACGGGTGTCAGGCACTGTGCCCAGCCAAGAGTCATCTGTACTTAATAATGATTGCCGTGGCATGCAAATTAACTAGGGGTCTTGTTAAAATATGGATTCTGACCTGGCACATCTGGTGTAGGGCTCAAGTTTCTGCAGTTCTGACCAGTTCCCAAGTAAGTACAGTGCTGCTGATCCCTAGACCATTCTGTAACAAGCAAGGTACTAGTTCACTCGTTCCTAAATACAGGTTGAGAATCCCTAAATTTGAAATGCTCAAAAATCCAAAATCCAAAACTCTTTGAGTACCAACATGACCCTCAGAGGAAATGTTCATTGGAGCATTTCAGATTTTGGATTTTCAAATTAAGAATGCTCAATTGGTAAAAACTACTGCAAATATTTATTTTACCTGGAGCCCTTTGCAAAATGCTGATTCCTAGGCATTTTACTTTTTCACAGCTGATAAAACGGAATCTCCATGGTAGAGACCCAGGCATCTGTAGTCTCCATAAAACCTCAGATTATTCGAAGGCACAGCTGCTAATTCTAGCCCATTGTCTTTATTGTGCTTACAAGAAACTTAGTTCCACAGCATTTGCAATCTTAGGATTGACAGATAGGGAATCTACGTTCCCCGCCCCACCTCATTTAAAAAACTTACCGGTATGAATTTACAGCTTAATTTTTAACTTCGCTAGACATTTTTATCATCTGTAAAATAGACACAGTATTACGTAACTCACAAGATTTCTATTAGGGTTGTAAAAGATAATACATGAAGATGTCTAGGCCATAGCAGATACTGAATTTATTTTTAATGGGACATCATTTCCTAGTTTTATATATATGCATTCTCTTTTAAACTAGATTACAAGCAATTTGAGGGCAGGGATCAATGATATGCTCCCCTTTTTTATTTCACTTTTCCCGACCAAAAGGCTGAGAACAGAGCAAATGCTTAATAGATGTGTAATAATGTGGCTCGGAACAAACTTCTTCTTGTCTTTTTTTTTGAGATGAAATTTTGCTCTTGTTGCCCAGGTTGGAGTGCAGTGGCACAATCTCGGCTCACTGCAACCTCTGCCTCTCAGGTTCAAGCGATTCTCCTGCCTCAGCCTCTCGAGTAGCTGAGATTACAGGCATGTGCCACCATGCCCAGCTAATTTTGTATTTTTAGTAGAGATGGGGTTTTGCCATGCTGGCCAGGCTGGTTTCCAACCCCTGACCTCAGGTGATTCACCTGCCTCAGCCTCCCAAAGTGGTGGCGCCCGCCACTGCACCCGGCCTTCTTGTCTTTTTAACACCGTCTGTCTGCTCACATTAGTTAGTGTTAGGTAGTTATGTTTACAGGACCCTGAACCAAAGGCCACTGAACTGAACTTAGAATTCCTATGTCCTGAACAACTCTTCCGTGTCTACAGAAAGCTGACCTCACTTTGGATTATACCATACCTCTTCAAAGATCAGAATGCTGGGTCAACCTGAAGGTCAATTTGAAATTCAGATAGATTGCAGTTTGGGTTTCAAACTGAGAATGCAATTTTGCTTCAATTTGAATTCCCAAATCAACCTACCTTGTAACTGAGCTAACCACTCTAGATGACTCTGGAGTAGAAATAACTCAATATTAATCTAATAATTGCCAATCACATTAGCACTGTACTTATTATTATTATTATTTTTTTTACTCCTCTCTTCACCACGAGACTACAAAAAGTACCTTAAAGTCAGAGTGTGTTTTTGCCTTTGTCTCCCCAGTGGCACCACAATATAAGCTATATAGTAGAAAGTAGTTTCATGGGCTAAATCTATATCTTTATAATGTTTCTGGGTAGGGAACAAGAGAAAATGAATGCTGGCCTGATGTTTACTAGGCTCCCATTCTGAAGTGTTTGCAATACTTTTAGAATACCTTCTAATTTTGTGGTTCCATCAATGCTTCTCAAAGTAGTTCTTGCAATGTCTGAGAAGGGATAGTGGTGGTAAGGAATAGTATGGAGATACAAATGCAAAAATAGCCCAGAAGGTAAACTGATTAGAACTCCTGAGCAGTCACAATCCTGATATCATAAACTATTTCTGTACACTAGAGTGGAAGAAGAATAGAATACCTCATCGGTTTAATTCATAGTGGTTTCCCAGAACCTAGAGCAATGATTAGTGCTCAATAAATATGTATTAAGTGTATGAGTGAAATAACAAATATTGCTAGTCATGCAAAATTGTTACATTCCAAAGACACACCTGTGTAAGGGATGGTTCTTGCAAACTAGTTGCTCTTTGGTCAAAGTAGTCTGGCAACATAATTCATCAACATTCTGGTCACCATGGTCTCTGTGTGTGGCTACAATGTGTGTGTGTGTGTGTGTGTGTAATTGTTGAGATTTTACATATCTCAGCTATATGGTATAATATTATCAATAAAGCTAAAACCATAGTAGTGTTTTTCCCTAGCAATTAAGGGGAATTGTATTGTCTTTGAGCATGTCTGCCATATTTAAGTAGACCAAAAGTTTTTTTGAAGAATAAGAGACAGTGGGAATTTGTAAGCATATTCAATACATAAATGTGTGAGGCCCATTAGGGAGGTTAGGAAGGCTTTCTGTAGATGGGTTGATGACAGATGGCTGAGAAAGTAGCTTGGTTTAGGAATGTCTAGGATGGTTGTCAGCCTCATTAAGTAAAATTTTTCAAACTGCTCATTTCCTCCTGACTAAATCCCCATCTTGTTTTCTTATCTTGTACTAGCCATGTTGTCTTCAAAGGGAACAGCCTGTCTAAAATATGCCACATTACCATTTTTGCTAGCCTATTATTTCTGCTATAACAGGCTCATAGTATATTAAAGCAGTTGATTTCTTGCAATTCTTAATTCCAAGCATCTCATTTTACAGATATAGATACTGAGTCTAGAGAAGCTGGAAGCTGAGGTCACATGACTAGTGACAAAGTCAGAAACAGAACCATGACTGTCAGGCCCCTACTCATGCCAGTACCTCATGCTCTGGCAAAGAGGTGGGACACAAACATGTCCACTGGCAATCTGGTTCAACAGCGATGCTACATCTGCAAGAAGTTGATTTGGGTTCAATCATATATGTAGCTGTCAAAATCAAATATAGATATAAAGCTTGGTCTGATTTTATATGAAGCAGCATTTTAAAGTCCATATCATAGTAAATGTTAATTACTCTATTTTTGTCCTAAATATAATACTAGGTTACTTGACGTTTCTTAGAGAGTTTTACATAAAGCCAAAGATAAAATGCATTTTACACTGTAAAATATATTTGTATTTGACTTTAGGCAAGCAATTTTTCCTGAAAAAAAAAATTAACTTTTTGCAATTAGGTGTTTTTAATTTCAACTGTCATCTCAAGCATGTATCCCCACAAAAATATTACTGACCAAAGTTACTATTAAAAATAGCTATTCTTGGGGGACCGAGGGAGGAGGATCACCTGAGGTCAGGAGTTCAAGACCAGCCTGGCCAAAATGGTGAAACCCCGTCTCTAATAAAAATACAAAAAAAATTAGCTGGGTGTGGTGGCAGGCGCCTGTAATCTCCACTACTCTGGAGGCTGAGGCAGGAGAATCTCTTGAACCTGGGAGGCACAGGTGGCAGTGAGCCAAGATGGCGCCATTGCACTCCAACCTGGGCAACAAGAGTGAAACTGGCTTAAAAAAAAAAAAAAAAAAAAAAAAAAAAAAAAGTAGCTACTCTCGGTGAGATCTACCCTTGATTGTTTACAATTTGTCAAGCACTGTACAAAATTCTTGGCAAATATTCTTCAATTGTATATGTACAGTAATCTTATGGGACAAATGTTATCTCCATCTTACAGGGAGAATATTGAGGCATAGTAAGTTTTTCAGAGTCGTGAATTCAAACCTGGGTCTTCCTGAGTCTAAAACTGTACACTCGATCACTCTGCTGTACAACTAGCTACCCAGCTCTCTAATTTTAAAATTTGGCTTGAGAAATGGAGTAAATGTTTTAATATTATGTTTCATAGAGACGGAATAATTCTTATAGATAATGAACTATATTTAAGACAATACCATATATAATCTTCCCTAACCTCCAGACACCAGAGTGAGTTTGACATAATGGAATTTGTACACAACTTGACATAAAGGGACCAGGATGAGATTGTTATTTCAGCAACTTACTAGTTAAGTGGTTTTGGTTAAGTTTAATAATTTATCTTTAGTATTTGCAACCATAAATTTGGAATAGTGTTATTAGTTGCAGGATTATTATGAGATTAAAGATAAGTAGATACTTGGGATAATGGTTTTCATATTGGGCACTCAATAAATAGTAGCTATTATCACCATCCTTCTCTCTATTGGTATCTCCTGCAAGTTCTTTCAGCACAAACGTTTTCAACAAGAGGACATCATTTTCCTCCAAATTTCTGCTTTCTTTCTTTTCTTTTCTTTGTTTTTTTTTTTTTTTTTTTTGAGGTGGAGTCTTGCTGTGTTGTCCAGGCTAGAGTGCAGTGGCGTGATCTCAGTTCCCTGCAACCTACACCTCCCACTATCAAGTGATTCTCCTGCCTCAGCCTCCTGAGTAGCTGGGATTATAGGTGTGTGCCACCATGCCTGGCTAATTTTTGTATTTTTAATAGAGACGGGGCTTCACCATGTTGCCCAGGCTGATCTCGAACTCCTGATCTCAGGTGATCTGCCCACTTCAGCCTCCAAACGTGCTTGGCTTACAGGCATGAGCCACCATACCTGGCCAATTGGTGCTTTCTTTGTCAAGATTGTTTTCTGACAAATGTGTCAAATTTTATTTCAAATTTCACTAAGGAAGGAAACCTGAGAAGATTAATTTAAAAATCCTCTCTCGGTTGAGGCATTTTATTTGTTTTTAAAAAGAAGATCAGGTAACCCTCATAACTGGATACAAAAAAAAGAGAGAATTACTGTTTAAATGCCATACTCTTGACTGACAATTAGCTATATACGTAGGTAACAAGTTTCCCGGAAGGGATCTTAATCCATTAGCATCCATCAGCAAATTGGTTAAGCGTTTTTCCAGGTATGTTAATTTCTCCCTAGGAGGAGATTGGACATTCCATTATGAGAAAGTTCCCATCTTCTACCAGGATGGGGCCATGAGTCTTCATTTCCTTCTCCATTAATAGCATCTGGCTTTCCTATCCCAGTATATCTCCTTCTGTACTATTACAGTGGTCTAATAACTAATATCATCAGAACCTGTTGTTCCAATTCTCCTTCTATATGATAACCAAAATTATCTTTCTAAAATCCAGGTCTCATCACACCACTCACTACATTAGAAAGCTCTCCATTGCTTAGACTTTGATGTGATTATACACATTGCATGCTTGTATCAAAACATCTAATGCACCCCGTAAATATATACACCTACTATGTACCCACAAACTGTTTTTTAAATCTAAAATCCTTAAACATGTTTCTTCACAACTTGTTGCCATCCTCCTGCCCAGACTCTTTTTCTTTTTTTTTTAAATTTTTTTTGAGACGGAATCTTGCTCTGTAGCCCAGGCTGGAGTGTGGCAGGGCAATTTCAGCTCACTGCAGCCTCCGCTTACCCTGTTCAAGTGAGTTTCCTATCTCAGCCTCCTGAGTAGCTTAGATTACAGGCATGTACCACCACACCCAGCTCATTTTTTGTATTTTTAGTAGAGATGGGTTTCACCATGTTGGCCAGGATGGTCTTGAACTCCTGGACTCAAGTGATCTACCCGCCTCAGCCTCCCAAAGTGCTGGGATTACAGCATGTGCCACCAAGACCAGCTCCAGACCCTATTTCATGAAATCTTTCTTCTATCTGCAGTAGCAAACTAACTCTTTACTGACTATTCTAAGGATTTGGCACACCAAGGTGCATTTATTTATGCTTTCTTCCTTCTTGTGCTTTTTGGAAGATGTGATTCATTTCTAAGGACCCTTACTAAGTGACACCAGCTACCTGAAGTACCTTTCCCAATATCCCACTGGAATCACTTTTTTATTCTCACTTATTAAGTAATAAGAAGGTTTTTATTGTTGTATTTAACAAACCCTTACATTGCACCTAGTATGTGACATATACTATGTTAAGCACTTTATTTGCTAATTTGTATTTAGTGTAAATATTAACTTACAGTCCCATGAAGTAACTACCGTTTTGTTTCTATTTTACAGGCTAAAAACCTGAGGTACAGAGAAGTTAAGTTGTTTACTCAAAGTCACATACATATTAAATGCTGGTGCTAGGTTGGAACTTAGGAAATCTGGTTCTGAGTCCCTCCAGAGCCCATGTTTTTAATCACTATGCTAAAATCCCTCCTATAGACTATTAAATATTTCATTACGGATGAAATATTTATTCAATATTTCATTATGAAATATAAAATATTTCATAATATTGCAATGCTTAAAACATTACAGTATCTTTGTGTTTACATATCTACCTCTCTACTAAGCTTCCTGAGAACAGAAACTGTTTAATTTTGTTTCTGCAATTGCTGGCTTAGCACCTGACATGAAATGAGTATTCAATAAATGCTTGTTGAATTGAATTGAGTTAAGATTAAAGCTGTTTTGTTTGTCTTTTCTCTGCCAATAAATGGACTTGCATGGCAGTTGTTTGCCTTGAGGTTTGTTTCTATAAACTCAGTGGGAGAAAAGGTAAGAAGATAAAAGCAAGTTAGTCCAGCAAAAAAGAAAGACAAGACTAGTAAATGATCAGAAAACACCATTACATACTATTACAGAAGTTCTTTTCAGGAACGAATATTTACTTTAGCCATCTAGTGAGGGGGATAGAAGTTTACACAATAGGGTGACTAGTAAGCCTTGTGTCAATAATGCAGTTTGTTTACTGAACAAATCAAAGAGTCATATACACAATTTGTACACTTTTAACATTGTTAAATGAAGTTGACCTGTATTCTTTGGAAAGGGAAATGCTGCTTCTGATAGAAATCCTGATAGCTCAAGTAGAAAAAGCTGAACTAATTGAATCTTCAAAGGAAAAAAATTACAAATCCCTTTAGAGGGAAAAATATAATAAAAAAGGATAAAAGAAAAATACTCATTTAGACTTTATCATTATGGATTATGAATATTCTCATGGAAGCATTTGGCACTAATGAGCTCTAATATGACTATAGGATTACAAAGCTGTTGTCATGGCAATTGATAATACATATGATCCTCACTGAAATATCAAATAAGTCTATGGTAAAATGTGTATTGGACTTGAATAAATGCCAAATGGGTGTAATGGTGGGAGACAAAGATAGCACTGTCTTTTCTCTTATGTAATTCAGTATTCACATAAATAAACACACATCATGTTATAAATGATTGGCTTCTAATTCTTCCATCAATGAGTAAGAATTCAGTCATATAAAACTACTACAACTTAATATTCAGTAAAGTAATAGACTCAAAATCAGAATAGTTGTGATGAAAGCACCTTCAATGTAGGTTATATTCAAACTCCCACTCAACATAGATTTTTTTTTTTGCTTCTACAATATTTTTTAAAAATACCTATTCATTCTCCCTAGCTCTACCCATCAGGAAATGTAATACTTTATACAATAATCCTTTCCATTTTTGCCCAGCTTTACTTTTCAGAGTAGCCAGTGAATAGAATAATATTAATTTAGATCTCACTTGAAGTTCAGTGTTAAAATTCTTCTACACATTTTAAGAAATGAAAATAGTTTGCAAATAAGATGCATATTTGCTACTCATAAGAAGACTTGCTGCAGTAATCTATAAAGAAGAATCTGTAAATACATTATTAACAATGATTTTTATACAAAATTGATCAGACAATTTCATATGATTCTTATTCCTTTGGTTAGTCTTAATTAAAATTCTACCTATGAAACTTTTCTGGCAATAGAGTTAATGTGTTTCTGAAGAACAGAATGCTTTTTGTGCAACCTTTAATTCAGCTATGTTATTAATATACATAATATTTGTCTCACTTTGGAAACACCTAGGCTTTGTAATACTTAAATTATTGGAGTGGAGTGCTTAAATTATTCTAAGCAGTGTCTCTCTCCCAAAATGCTTAGAACCATAGTTTTCTGTTTAGCTGGCTCTTTCTGAATGCTGAATGCTGAATGCAGAGGGGGGATCCCTTTTGTTATCTATGGATTTTGTACTATTACATGCATCATTGTAATACTACAGAACAATAGTGCAGAATAATATTAAATCATTGATGACATCCTAAAGACTTTACATTTAAAAAGCTGAAATAAAACTTATTTTCACTTCTTTGCATTATTATAGACTTAACAAACATTCATTTGGTGTCTGCTATGCACCAGACAGCCCTCCCAATACCTCAAAAACTAGGGGCATATGAGTATTGGAAGCAAAGCAAAAGAAAGCAAAACTATGTAATATTCTCTATAGTAAGCATTTAAAATGAACAAAACTAATTGCTAAGTGTTTTCAATACATCTTCTATTATTAAATACATCTCTTACTACCATTTATTAAATCCTTACCATATGGCAGGTACCATACTAAATGTTTATAGATATGCATTTATTCCTCACAACAATCCTATAAAATAGATACAATTATTGCTATTGTTTTATCCATTTTATAGATGACAGAAGTGAGGCACAGTGAACCCTGTGGCATTTTCAAGGATATACAGCACCTTGGTGGCACTGCCAGAAATGCATGGCTACCCCATGAACTGTTACGAATGCAAACTTCAAATGGCCACTTTTTAATTAAATAGTTGGAAACATCCTCAGGAGAGTCTTCTATCTTTTTTGCTTTAAAGTACAGACAGCAACAGTACAAAGTAAGAAAGCCATTTTCTAGGAAAGGTGAAAGAAATAAAACCAGAGGATTCGAAACGGAAATCAGTTTTGATGGTAGAGATAATAAAATCTTTTGAAATTTTAGTGAGCACTTGAAAGAGAATACGTAAAGAGGAAAATGATTCAGTAACATCCCTTTAAGATATAAAGTCAGGATATAAATCTCATAATTAGGAGAAAAACGTAAATTATTTTGTGGTAGATAGAGTGGCTTAAGTTCAGCTGGCTCAAGTTCAGCCCCATAATTAAAAAAAAAAAAATGACACAAAGCATGGGTCTTCAATGTCGTTTTAATCATAATGCTAAGCAGTTCAATTCACAAATTGCAGCAGCCAGAATCAGTATCAATTATCCCCTGGGTATCTTTGTCTTCATAGCATAGCATGGGAATATAAGGATTAAAGACAAGATGGGTCTGGTAGTGAGGAAAATTCTCTCAAGTGAAGAGATTTATTTTTGGGATAACTACTTGTTTGCTCTTGTGCCACACAATTTAAACACTACCTCATCTAATTTTTACAATATATTTACAGATAAGTAAACTGAAGCTATGATTCTACAATGATACCATAAAGTAGCATCAGGTTAAAATCCAGGAGGAATTCTTGTACACCCGCAGGGACACACACATTTCTCCAAAACCTTTCCTTCTGTTACTCAATGCTTTTCCTGCTTTACCTCTATTGGTGATTTATCTCTCTTTAAATACTTTTTCCTAAGTTAAATGCACCCATGACTAGACTCAGTCCTCTACGAAGGGTTTAATCTGGGCTATATAACAGGATAATAAAGCTCCTGTGAGATACTTCATTGTTTAATGGTCCACAGAAAATGAATGATGAGTATGAATTTGCCAACATTGAAGGGCATTCAGCCTATATGTGAATTAAATCTGACAGATCACCATATGCAAGAAATGCCCACACCACCTAAAAATGTGCTGATGTTCTAAAAATGGTATCTACATTTAGCTGTCAAATAGAATTAGGTGAAGAGAGGATGCAGAACTGTCAAAAACTTGTAGGCTGACAGTGTTTATTCAATGCAGATTGTAAAACAAGACAACTATTACCAGAGAGGATTTCTCTCTCTCTGGACATGGATTGGTAGCATGCACCAACCTGCTTTGGTCATAGTTCAAAAAATCATTGGCCGTCATAAGAAAACATGAATTTCCTTCTAGATAAGGTCAAGAAAGAACAAAATTGGAATTTGTAACTTTAGAAATAGATTTAAGAAATGTTCAGAATAGAGGGGCCATTTGGTATATGCATCAAAAATGATTCCTAATTACATTATAAATTTAACAACAAATAATTGAGTAGGAGATAAATTTCACCAATGGGATGACTGAGAGGCCCTCAGCAGATTCATTTGACTGATTTAATATGGGAATATACTAAAAGCACAACGCATATTTACAAGGCTATGGTACAGCAAACAAACCGTGTGAACTCTGTGAGTGGCCACTGACTCTTTGTGAGGCTTTAAGCCATTTTTATGGCAGAACTGTAGGCCTTTTAGGTTCTCAGGCAACATTAAATAAGCATGGATGCTAATATTGGCAAGGGCCCTAAACAGATCACGCAGGGTAAAACCTGGTGATGAAAAATCTCAGCTCATAATCCAGTCCAAGCAGATGTTCTATAATCAGTCTAATGTAACACTTGGAAGTTTTGGTGGCAGAGAATATGAGATCTGTATACAGCATTTGAGGCCCTGCGCTTCCACTTTTTATGCCTGTGAAGTGTCTGAGCCTCAGTTTCCTCATCTGTAGACTGGGCATAAAGAACACTTACTTCCTAGGGCTTATAAGAGGATTAACTGTTTTGTTTAGAACGGTAATCAACAAATGGTATAATTTTATGACTGTTAGCAACGTGAACACTATGTGTGCCTATGCAACTTTATGCTAGGCTTTGTGAAGTACAGCAAAACATTTGAGCCATGTGTTTTAAGGAGCTGGGTATCTGGGGAAGGTACAGACACAACAAATAAAAGACAGTTGATCTAGATAAAATATTAGTCATTGGTGATTGGAAGAATAGAAACTTAGATATCCTTTATGCACATTTTGTTGATGTTTGTTGAGATGGAGTCTTGCTGTGTTGCCTAGGCTGCTGGTGTGCAATGGTATGATGTCAGCTCGCTGCAACTTCCACCTCCCAGGTTCAAGCAATTCTCCCGCCTCAGCCTCCTTAGTAGCTGGGATTACAGGCATATGCCACCATGCCCAGCTAACTTTTGTATTTTTAGTAGAGATGGGATTTCACCATATTGGCCAGGCTGATCTTGAACTCCTGACCTCAGGTGATCTTCCTGGCTTGGCCTCCCAAAGTGCTTGGATTACAGCCTTGAGCCACCATGTCCAGCCCTTCATGTACATTTAATTAGATCTGTTAGCCAGTTTTCTAGTTACCGTTCCTTCTTTACCCACTAACATACACTAAAACAACCTTGCCTGTAGTGAGCTGGATTTTCAGTCATAGTTGTGTCATTCCTTTTACTATTTTGTAGAATTGCAAAAGAACTAAAAAATAATTTTTATCCTCAACTTATAGGCAGAATGATTCTTATCAAGGATAAGGATTGACAGGAAACTATGATATGTATACATATGTATATATCTACTATCATATCTATGATATATATGTTTATACACATGAATATGTAATATCTGTATATATATGTGTGTGTATGCATGTGTGTATACATGAAGGTGAAGTGCACTAGTCATAATTTAGAAGCTTGATAAATTCATACATACACACACACACACACAAAACTTGTAAACAGCACTCAGATTACAGTATAGAGCATTTCTATCTCTAGAAGAAAACTTCATGCCCCGTTAAAGCTCCTTTCCAGGAGTATTCCAAGGATATACCGACCTGGTTTCTATCACTATGCATCCCTTTTGTCTGTTTCAAACTTCACACAAATAGAATCATGCAGTATGCATTCTTTATTGCTTGGTTTATTTTAGTCATCATTTGTATGTTAGATTTACCCATGTTGTTAAGTGTATCAGTAGTTCTTTTTGTTGCTATGTAGTATTTTATTAAAATGCACTGTTTTAGTGGGTCTTTAGAAAAGAAAATTACATACTTGCAAAAATCAAATAGAACATAGCTGGGCGTGGTTCTTCTTTCCTAAAAACTTTAGCCTGCCTTTCCTCTGATAGTATGCTGTTGGCTCTATCGAATTTCCTCCTCCGTGGTTTTGGGCACATCTTCAACATCCTGAGGAAATTTCCGCTTTTACATATCCTACTATTGAAATTCCATAGTTCTTAGGGAGTTTCATCTGCTGACAAAATGTTGATTAGCACTGGCCAGGAGAGTTGATAGGGGAGGTTCAGTTCTCTGGAATATGTATTATTGCACTGTCCCTGCACTTTTAGCTCCTAGCCACTTTTTGCGTAGTAGATGATTAGTAAATATTTGTTAAGGAGGGTTGACCTGCTTCCTTTTTGGCTCTACAAAATTACTCTAACTTGGTGCTTACTCCTATTATAAACCTTGCACTTTTCTGGAAAATTGCTCAGAGCTTGTACATTTACCTGAAATGCCTTAATTTGTCAATTTCAATGCTTTCAGTCTTAAATGATATGATTGGAATGAGCAATGTTGTGAACTTCCTAAAACATAAATATGCACATAATGGCACTCAAAAATAAGCTATTAACTATTTTGAAGGATAAGCTGGAACAGTAATGTAGGCGACTTAGCATTTTGAAAATTGTTTTGATGGTACTTTGCCTCTGATCTTTAAAAAGACATGATGGATATTGGGGGCAGTAAATTTTAAGTCTTTTATTAAAAATGTTTCCCTGAACATTAGAAATTTGGGGAAGCTAACGATTACCAGACACATAAAACATGTCCAGCAATATATATTCCCTCTGACCTTCTCAATGGCTCTACAGAGTTTTCATTTTGCAGAAATATAAATGGAAACAGGAATAGCAATGGGAAAATTAGTGAAATTTTTATTAAAATGCAAATAAATATAGTTGATGCTAATTATTTAAGAAATGAGAGAGTGAAATTAAATCAATTGACCATAATCAATAGAATTTTAAATAATTGAGCAAGTGAAAAATTGGAACAGTGTAATTTTTTAAAATTGTGAGCGCCCATATTTCTACAGGCATTGAGACTTCGATGGTCCATGACATAACATATATTGCCCAAATGTGAAAGAGGGACCTGGAGAGAATTGAGGCCTCCTACTTGTTTTCTTTCTATTTGTGCTCTTCTCAAATCACAGAGCTTTATTTGAAATGTTTCTGAAGACTATTGGAGCACATCATTTTCCCTTTATTCTAAAAAATATCTTTGCTTTCTGTAGCTTACTTTCTATTGTTACCTTGCAACACCTTCCACACTATTCTTTATAAAATCTCCATGGTGTGGCAGTTTTCTCTTGATGATTACTTAGTTGGAGACCTGCATTATTTCTTCTGCTGTTCATTTTTTCAAGTAAACATTTGTAATGTTCTTGGCTTCTATTTTTGCCAATGCCATTTAGCTTCTTACAAATTCTAACTTTATGGCTTTGTCTATCTGTGAGCAAATGGAATAGAAAAATCTTGGAGTATCAATTCATCTGGGCTTATTTATGCATCTCTCAACATCTATGTCTTTCCGAACCCCATCAGCTATAAGGCTAAATGGTGGATAGTGGTGAATGAAACCAGAAAGTTTTAGCTGAATTTAACTCCTCAGTTTAATCTGGATTTGTTCTGTTCAAGTATATATATATATATATATATATATATATATATATATATATACACACATATATATATTTGACTATGGAAAAGCTTAGTGGCATTAAGCATAGACTTATTTGATCATATGACCAGTCAATACCCCAAATAAGGAATCAGAAGGGCCGGTAGAAGCATCACCAGATGAAATGTTTACTATACAATTTCTTCTGTTTAACACTCACTTCCTTTCAATCCTGAGTTAAATTTCCAAGGTTAATAAAAAACAAAATCCATATGGACTCCATTTGCCTGGTTGAAAAGAGGCCTAGCAGGACTCTGGACACCTCTGTTTCCTACATGCTTCCCTGTAGTTAGGTACTACACACAGGCCAGCTGACTATACACACAGGTGAGAGAGTTATCACCTGAGCTACCTTCCAGACAGAACTGCTAACTGTATTAATTCTTTTTTTTGGAGACGGAGTCTCGCTCTGTCGCCCAGGCTGGAGTGCAGTGGCTTCATCTCGGCTCGCTGTAAGCTCCGCCTCCCGGGTTCACACCATTCTCCTTCCTCAGCCTCCTGAGTAGCTGGGACTACAGGCACCCGCCACCATGCCTGGCTAATTTTTTGTATTTTTAGTAGAGATGGGGTTTCACCGTGTTAGCCAGGAGGGTTTTGATCTCCCGACCTCGTGATCTGCCTGCCTCAGCCTCCCAAAGTGCTGGGATTACAAGAACCACCATGCCCGGCCTACTAATTGCATTAATTCTATGAATTCATCTAGAATACATGAATTCTGGCCTCAAAAGTAGTAGTAACAGGAATGACGACAATTTAATAGTAATCACTACCATCAATATATTAATTATTATGAGCTGCAGCGTAGGAGGAGGAGACAGGTGATTGCCATCGATTTAGCTCCTCAGTTCCCACTGAGAACTTTCCATGTGACCATCTGTCACCCTAATTCTAAATTATCACTGGGCTAATAATAATCATTTCCTCATCTGTTTTTACTCATCTTGTATCTTCCTTGTTTCTTGTCTCATAGATTATTAAAGCATTTCCCAGAGTTTCTTTGCTGCATAGTCATCATTATCGTGGAGAACCAGATGAGAATATCTTCTTCTCTCGCCTGATTTTCAGAAATGCAGATTCTGGGTATGTGTTAGAAGAAAGGGAGCTCGGTGACTGAATTCCTATCAAATCCTTTAACATACTTGGCTGAATGACATCTCCAGTTTTCTCTGGGCAAATAAATTAGTTTTTAGAATACTTGTTCACAGGCTTATTTGAGAAATAGGCATGAAGGATCTTCTGGTTCCTATAATGAATAATAATTTAAGATGTTATATTTCACATATTTGGAGCAAAATATTGAATGCCAGTTTCACATGATAGGCTCATTTTCTTTTCAGAAGTTTAGACTTATTGGAAGTAAAACTTATGAACATGAATAGAGGCTTTTCCTGTCCCTGTATTCCAGAGATTTGGTAATTTTAAAATTTCTAATGAACACCTTTGAAATTACATGTTGTTTGTGCACTGAGAACAGCTGAGTATCATGTCCTCTAGCTCTAAGTTGCCTTTCATTAATAACCTATCACTTCTGACTAGGACTGTGGGAAATGAAAGTACAATTCTGGCTAAATGAATTGCCAGAAATAAATCATAAGCCCTAGAAAAATCTTGTAACTGTAAGTTTTATCTGTAGCCAAACTATATTAATAAAGTTACTAAAACTACAAAGTCCTTTACAGCTTGCAGTTGAGGAAATTGTTTTTGTAGGAAAGCTCTTTCCTCAGAATGTTCAACTGGAAGATGACTCGGTGGGTGATAGGACTTCAGCTGCTGGACAAATGCCAGGAGACTTACCCATAAGGTGTAAGTGTGGACTCATGAACATTTGTATCCCATCAAGTAGCAAATTGTTGAAGACTATCTATCGATCTTGTCATATAAAGCTGGCCAAATGTCTTCCTACTGTTTTTCATTTGTTTAAACTTCTCTAATATGCAGCTAATTTTCTAATTATAATATGATACATTTAGCAATAGTATTTTTGTGAAACCTGCCTGAGTAATTCCTCTTGCAACTAGAGACTGGACAAAAGTTATGGGGGAAAAAAAACCCAGGAATATTAAAATGATTGTATTAGAAAAATGTTTTCCATACAGGTGTAGTGCATTCTGGATACTGACTCAGGGACTCTGGGCATCTTCACAGAGACACCCCTAGATACAAAACTTGATGTAGCTTCTTGTAGTTCCTTTATTTCCAACTAGGGAATGGGGCTCTCGGCAAGGCTCTGAAGTAGAAAGTACCTTTTATAGACAGATAGAGAAGTACAGACAATCTGATCGTACAAAGGTGGCTGGGGTATTTGTCTTTTAGGGAAAATAATCCACTTAAACAAAACCACCTTCCTCATAGTTTTGTATGTTTAGGGGAGAGCCCAACGTTTTCAAAAAATATTTGAAAGGCAGTAATTCCCCAGTGCAAGCCTACATTTTTTTTTTTTTTTAACCTATGATATACCTAGTTAGCGTTCTGTAACCTCTAGAATTTGTCCTTATCTTCACCTAGCTAATGCTGAAAATGTTATGCATTTATCACTCACCTTATCACCACTGCAATTCTTTTATTTTTTTGTTTCTGTTCAGTAGTCTTTTGTTTTAGGAAAAAGGAGTTAGATTTACAGTCTTGGAAATGAAAGGTGTCTCTTTTAAATAACAGAATAAATATTGTATGGAGAGTGAGAGTGTTTTTGTAACAGCAGGCAAGGACCTGTGTCTGCTCCTGTGGTCTCCTCAGCAGGCAGATTTCTGCTAGCACTTGCTGACATTTTCCATAGCAATGAGAGCCGCCAATAAAGCAACTAAAGACCACTTTGTGACTAAATGGGATAAATGCATAATAAAAAAAGAAACCATAATTAATTCTTCTCTTTGGGATAATGGAATCAGAACATTGATGCAGAGACCTCCCCCTACCCCATGAATCATCAATGTTAGACTTACAGTGCTTTGGGATGTTTTCAATATAATTTGTTTTTGTCTGACATATATATACATATATGATCTTATTTATAGTACAGTTTTAAATCATCTTGGAAGATGTTATGTGTAAAACATAAAACTCTACCTTAAACAATAATGGTTAAGTTATTATGCAAGGGAAGTGTAAAATTAGTAGTGCAGAAAGTAATGACTTGTGAAAATAAATATGATTTAAAAGCTATTGGAACCCCCAAAACACTTTAAGCCTTGAGAGAGATGTGACTGTGATCTGAGTCACATCTGGCTACAACTTCTATTTCTCAGATTATAGATTACGTCACTTTCTTATTTTCCTTGTTCTGTACAATGACTAAAGATAATTCAATGATGTCAGAGACAAAAACCTCCTGCCTTCTTCATTAATGCCCCTTGCTATAGATTAACTTCCCCTTTGTTGTTCTACTTTGCTTAAACCAGATGACAGAAAACCCATGGCTATTCCACCCTCTGTAAAAAAATGTTAAGTGTACCCTTCCCCAAAAGAAACACTGCCTACAACCAATCAAACTACTGTAAGTATGAGCCAAGGTCGTATGAATAACTTATAATCCTGCTAAAAACTCTATGTCTGCCTATATAAATGTTAACTTCCCTGCTTGGGAACGCTGACTCCATTCTTTTAGAGTTGGTGTTTCCAGGTGGGCTTTCCTCAAACTTTGCACGTGAATAAACTCTCTTTAAATTGGATTCTGACTGTTTTGATAATTTTCGGTTGACACACTTCAAGGATTCAGAGTCAGAAAGTTAACCTGGGGACAAGTAGACCAGAAGGCTTCATGGGACTAGGTAGCACTTGACCTTAACCCTGAAGAATAAGTGGGCTTCTTGATAGATACAGAGGGGAAAATGATAGAAGTCCTGAAGGTACAAATAAGAAGGGGTTCAAATGAAAAGAGTTGCTTCTCAGACAATAACCAGATCACCAACACTTGATAGAGCAAGTGGAATTCAGCTGTGGAGACTTACTAGCTGAGGAAGTCGACCTCTGCTTTGTGGAGTGGATAATGGTTAAGTGGTAACCTTTGAAAGTATTTCTTTTCTTCTTTTTTTTTTTTTTTTTTTTTTTTTGGCTTCTCTGAACTGTGAGAGACAGGGTGGTAATTTCCTTTTAAGTAAGTTAAGTAAGCAGAAGTGTTTAAGAAGGTAAGACCAATTTTGGAGGAAATGAGTTGGCTGTGATGGTTTGCCTGAGGACACTTTGAAGGTGGAATTCATTTTATCTCAAACTTTTCACACTTGGAAATGTCATTTCTGTAAGATTGTGTTAAAGGATCTTGAAATCATTTAAAAAACAGAGACAATAAAAATCCCATCACCATGCCAAATACTCTACTAGGTGCCTTACGTAACGTTATAAGTTAGCTCTTTGCAGCAACTTTATGAGGTAGATGTTACTATGTTCATTTCACAGATAAACAATTTGAGCTTCAAAGAAGTTATTTGGCTTGCTTGACATCCCAGAAATATGAGGTGGCAGTGCTAGGCTTAACTTCAGGGGACTCTGACTTTGCATTCATGCTCTTGTGTTATGTGCCATGGAGAGCAGAAAACAATGGACGGTGATCTAGAAGCTTATATTATTTTTCATGGAGGATGATCCTTGCATCCATAAAATTAAGCCAGAAAAAGATCTGAGATAGTACATAACTTAGTGCTCTGCTTCAAGGTCAGGCTACAAGTGATTGTCAGTAGAGAGATGAGGTTTCCACTTGTTTCTCCTCCAGTCAACCAGCAGTGCTATAATTCCAATTGTGCATATGTGCAAAGTTTACAGGGTACTTTAAAATATGTTTTAAAATAAACTTCACAAAAACTCATGAATAAGAGGTAGGGTATGTGCATTTTTTTTCCACTTTTTTTGGCAAGAAAAACTGAGATTCAAGAGGTGCTAAATGGCAGAGTTAGCAATCAAATCCAGTTTTTGTTACTAAGTCTAATGGCATGCTTAATTTCTATGACGTGTCTGATTGCCAGTACTATGTAGCAATTTTGATCCTCGAGTTAACATTTCTAATTTTTTCTATTCTTTTGGTTCCTAGTTTTAAGATTTCTCTATAAATGCAAAACCACTACCCCTTATGTCAAACAGGATAGAACAATGTTCACAATGCTGATGAATGAATATGAGAAGTAGGAACCTGGTGTCAGGGAAAGAATCGGTAGGTCCCGTTTCTTTTTGCACAAGTCTAGTAAAGGTTAGTTATTCATTGAATAATTATATTTCATTGAAAGGGCAGAAAAACAACACAATAAAATCCTGGTTCCTTAAAATGTGCTGTTCTTTCCTTATGGATAATGGCCCCCTTTCAGAACTAAATGAGGTTACAAATTGAACTTGTGTTATAGCTTATTAAAAACTTGGCCTCACTTTTAGCACTCAGGACCCTTGGAAGCCATTGAAAGCCTCCTGCTGCTTTTCCCATAACCTTTGCACCATGACAGCCCAGCCACACTTATCTCTGCCATGTAGAACTATGGGAGAAAGTCAGGGTCAAATCATTAGGCATTTCTTACACCAGAAATCAGCGTCATTGTAGGAGGTGGGTGACAGCCGTTTTCTGGGAGGGAGAGATAGAAGGGCATGCATTTTACATTCACTCTAGTGTAATTTGAGACCACGCCTGCAGGGCCCCCTGTTGGTGCATTCTTCAATGTTTAATCCCTTGTCTGGGGAAAAGCCTGTAGCAAAAGCCTAAAGCATTCTTCTATCACATCATAAGCAGGGAGACTTAAGAATCCTGAGAGGTATTACTACTGGAAGAAAAACGGAAAATGCAGTACAATCATCCTCAACATCAACTACATTTAAATGCATTCAGCAGTCTGGAACAGTTCTCATACACTAATAATAAAATGAGGAGAAATTTCTTCAGTGGGAAACTATGTTTTGACTCTGAGATTCAATTAAAATAATTTAAAATGAAGTAGCAAAGGAAAGATTTCCTGTGGCTGTGTGATATCACAGGGCTTCATGCAATTGAAAAGGAAAAATGCAAACACGCTAAGAGTATCTGGAGAAAACACATGAGGAATGAATATCAAAGAAATCAATAGGAAAAATCACCTTCCCTAAGTATAATGTCAAGGAAACGCTATTGAAAAAAGTATTCATAGTATCTCCTTCCAGGGGAATATGCAGAAGCAAAGGCAAGCATTTTTTAAAACTAGCAAAAACTACACTGGAATTTAAAACTAAAATTAGTAATCTAGCTGACAAAGACCTATGGAAGGTGTTTATGTGTTCCGTGGGGGAAATAAAATCAATGAAAGAATGAACATATTGCATTTATGCACTACTCATGCTTTACAGCATTCTAGCCTCAACACTGTATTTTTGTTATTCCAAATGATTAAGGACCCACTGTAGCCCATTAAGTTTTTCGTGAGATGATGATATAGTAGAATGACAATGAATATTTTGTTGCTGTTCACGTTGAGAGGCTTGGAGAATATACTGGTTGTATGCTTCCAGAAAAGAACAATAAATACTCCTTGCAGGTTTTATGAATTTACTTTTTCTTTAAGGTGGCTTAAACATGTATTTTTAAAAGAATGGGGGTCAGGCCTGGTTGATGAAACTCAACTGTAGGTCCAGTACAGCTGCACAGGTTGTTGATAGCCAGCATCCTTTCTCATTGGTCAGTGCCTGGAAAGAATCAGCTAAATATTTAGAATAGAACTCTGAGACAGGGCATATAGTGAATTTATGCCTTCTTTATTTATAATATGATATAATGTGAATTATTACAACATGTTTTGGTCACATGATAAGAGTAGCACATTCTAGTTTCACATGAAATATTGCTTACTTCAGATAGAAAAAAGGTATTTGTTTTGAGCTTTACATCTTTTTTGTAAAAAAAAATCTATTACTGAATATTGAATGAGAAAATAAATATAATATTTTCACTGCTTAGTTATGTTTAATTACTTAGACAATAAATACCTTTCCTTATCCTTAGAGTAAGTATACTATTTTGTATACTAATATTAAGAATGATATTATTTTAATGTTTAAAATTGTAATTACATATATTCTTCTTTCATTTAAGTTTTCTGAAACAAAAAAGACCCAGTAAATCTTATAAAATTAAACTGTATTTGTGATTTATTTGTGCAGAAAACATACACAATAAAGTGAAAAATTAAACCTTCCCATGCATAATAATTGTCAAGGATCTGGTAGTGTTAAAACATTGAATATTGGACATGAACTTTGAATTGTTTCTCTAAGAGTGACGATAGGTCTTTGCTTCTCATTTAACATGACTTGACTGAGTACCAAGGGGATATCAGCTGCTATCGCAGACAATGAGATTATAGAGGTGAAACCCACAGTCTCTTCTGGATTTTCAGATCTACATTGGGGTCTTTTTTGGGTTTACAAATCTATTTCTATCCTTTAATTATATGACTTTGACCTTTTTACATACTGTGACAGAGATTGATCAGCTCACAAAGAGTATTCTTCTTACCGTACAACTGGATAGTAATAATCATAACGACATGGGCAAATATTTATTAAATGCTTATTACACATTTGGTTCTAAATGTTTAATTTTACTTAATATTCACAAAGTATCTATGATAATTTTTTTTTGCTCTTCCCATTTTATAGAGACGAAACTGAGAGAAGGCCCAAATTCAAACAACTTTTAAGTAGCCGAACTGGTGTGCAGAATTCACTGTGACCTGGGTATGCATTGATGTAAATTCTACCCTAATAATCCAACCAATCAGAGAACTTATGATATCAGGACTGTTGCATGCGTGGGTGTTGTCTCTACCCAAATAGACTATAATCTCTTGAGGAATATTTCTTCTGAACTGTCTCAAGAGATTAACTCAGTCTTGGATGATAGAGAATCATCCCGTGTGCGTATTGGTCAAGCTGCAGGGATTCCTCCACTGTGGTTAGCTTATGGTCCTCTGGAGGCCTGTTGAATCAGAGCTAGGTCTGGCTCTGCAAGGTTTCCTGCCCCTCAGCTAGTGTTTCCTAGAGGTATCAGGCCTTGCCTTTAGAGATAGTGCTCTCCCCTTGAGAAGTTGTACTGAAATTTTGTTGTTATAGTACTTTTTAGTATCTGCTCTTTCTGCATTCTGGCTCCCTACAGTGTAAACTTTCTTATTCCCCTTCCTAGCAATTTCTTTTTCTCTCTCGACTCTGTGCTCTTGGAAGGGTTTTCATGAGTGATTTGCTGCTATTTCTGAGATTCTCAAGTGCTTTGACTAACACAGCCCTTTTGATCTCTTAGTGACTCCTCAGCTATGCTCCTCATCTTGGAGGCTGCAGGGCTGTCTCCATTTTCAGCTAGTTGCTCTGACAGTTAGTTTCATCACATGGTATGTCCTCTCCTTTTGGAAGAAAGTGTTGTCTATTTGGGTTCCATCTTTGGTTCCACTTCATCTCCTGCTGCTCCTGCTACATAACTGCTGATTCTTCACTGGTCCTGCTGCTAGAGGTTGAAGGGTTGAGGGCGCTGGCCACAACTGACTGCCCATATCCTGGGGTTTGGTGACATGTCATCGGTGGCTCTCTGCCCCTCTTTCTTGATCTCACCTGAAGAAAATTCCTTATTTTTATTTCTTTCCTAAAAATAGATTTCCTGTTCTTGCTTCATCAATGAAATTTCTTCTTTTTCCTCTCTGAAGGTGTTAATGAGATCTTTTCCTTCATTGTCTCCTGTTCTGCATATTCTCCTTTCCTTCAAATTATTTATTTTTTTGTTTGATTTGCTCACTATTTGTCACAATAGAAACTTTTATCAGATAATTGGAACCTGGCGAACCTAGGTTGTTTGCTCTGATTTACAAATGGGCATCATGAAAACAACCAAAGTCTTTTGAGTGTGTGTGAGTCTACCCATTCTGAGCTTTAAGACAGGGTAATTGCTGCCAGGCCTGCTTTCGTGAGGAGGCTGTGATGTCAGTAATTTTAGGTACCCGCCTAGAGCCAGTCACATTTCTTGGAGAAAGACCTTCTCATTTCTTCTCTGAAGGAAGTAGACCTAGCTGCCTTACCTGAAAGCTGAGTGAAGAAATGGAGTTAGGATATTCATGTTTCTTATCACCCTGTTGATAGTGTGGTGTTCCTGGCATCAACTGTCCCTAAATTCTGAGATCCTGTATATTACCCTCTGCAGAGAATGAATCTAGTATTTTAACAAGGTAGAGGAGAGGGAATTAAGTCGGGTAGGAGATCTAACTACATCTTAAAAAAAGTGTCTCTATTTTTCAGCGCCACCTTCCTTTTTTTTTTTTTTTTTTTTTTTTTGCAAATTTACCTGGTACCCCAGTTCTTTGAAGGAATCAGCAGTGTAGATCAGAGTGTGTCTCTGTTTTCTGACTGCTAAGACAGTTTTGGGTTTTGTTGCTCGGCCTCCAGTATTTTATTGCTCTTGTCTCTTGTCCCATTTTGTTGCCTTTGTGGGTTTACGATGTTTGAGAAAGAACTTTTATTGTTGTTTTAATGGAATGGTTGAAAGGAAGCAAAAGTAAATCCATGCATTTGGTTCACCACCATTATGCAAAATGAGCTCAAAATTGGCACTGTGATAAGTACCCAAGAATATTAAAAATGTGCACCTTTACAAATTATATATATATATATATATATTTTGCCATTTTGAGGACAAAGATTCCACATCTTGAAACATTTATTATTCTACCTTCTGTATTATAATTGTCACAAGATCTGAAATTTCTGTTATGTCTCAAGTTCCTCTGCAAAGAAATAATCTGTTTTCCTATAGGAGAGATGCTATCCTTTATTACATTACAAATCTAATTTATAAAAAAATGCCTGCCATAGTTATTTTTAATCTTCTGAAAAATCACTACCTTATATCAATACTATAAAACTAAATCTCTAATAGTATTTTTCTAAACCATTAAATGAGGGGTATTAATTACAAATGCCTAAGATTAAGTTTTAATTATTACTAATGTGTTTCCACTTTGAAAAAGGTTGTTCACCCCCTTCCTTCTAACCAAAGTTCTCTTATTGACTTTATTTTAGTAATTATTGCAGAGAGACAACCTGTTATTTTTAAAAACAAATATCATTATTTGATTATTTTAGCATATATATTTTTAGGTATCTATGGTTGTAAAGCAAAGTACCCATAAACCAAGGGGCTGAAAGCAACCATTTTATGTTGCTTACGGTTTTATGCATCAAGGAATTTGAATGGTCTTGGCTGGGTGGGTTGTCTCTGGTTCACATGATATCATCAGAGTTTCCCAAAACTTGAGGATTGTGTTTCAAGATTAAATCTTCACTCATACGGCTGGCACTGCAGTGTTCCTTAGCTTCTCTCTCCACCTGGCATTTTATCTTCCAGGCCCTCTTTGTGCATCTTTGGTGCTTCCAGGCTAGCAGTCTCAGGGTAGTCAGACTTCTTACATTAACAGTTAATTTCCTCCAGAGCAAGCGTACCATGAGCAAGTGTTTCACAAGATAGAAAGTGGAAGCTGACCTGGGCCTGGCATCACATCACCTGTGTTTTCTATTGGTCAGAGCAGTTACAGAACCTACCCATTCAAGAGGAGGTGATATAGAGGCCTCTTCACAATGGGTGAAATGAGTGAAGTGACAGAGCATGTGCAGTCACTTCTAGCCTGCTAATCACACACACACACACACACACACACACACACACACAGAGAGAGAGACACACACACACACAGACACAGCAAATATATAATATATACTGCCTGTAAAAATACATGACTAATTTCAGAGCCTAAATAAATACCTGGCGGCCGGGCATGGTGGCTCATGCCTGCAATTGCAGCACTTTGGGAGGCCAAGGCGGGCGGATCACCTGAGGTCAGGAATTCAAGACCAGCCTGCCCAACATGGCAAAACCCCATCTCTACTAAAAATACAAAACATTAGCTGGGCGTGGGGGTGGGCACCTGTAATCCCAGCTACTCGGGAGGCTGAAGCAGGAGAATCACCTGAAATGGGGAGGTGGAGGTTGCTGTGAGCTGAGATCACGCCACTGCACTCCAGCATGGATAACAAGAGCAAAATTCCATCTCAAAAAAAAAAAAAAAAAAAAAGAAAGAAATACTTGGCATGATTTATTGGAGATTATAGATACCTGCTTTATATGGGAGTACCTCAAACACCTTCCTCCCTTCCATTTCTGTCATCTGTTGATATCTTTTTGTTGGAATTTCTGCCAAGCTTCTGCCATAGCTTTGACTGATATCACTTGTGATTGCTGAGAACAAGGCTTCACAGAGAGAATTTTCTGAAGAGCCACCAAACTGCCTATTGGACAGTGCTGGGATTGCTACCTCATTCCGCAGAAGATGTGGCTGTGTTTGAACCATTATCCACATGCAATTAAGATGGTAGAGCAGTATACAAAGTATTTCCGCCAAGGAAATGTCATCTTTCAAAGCAACAGCTGTAGCAGGAACCATAGCAACAGTTCCTTAATACCAGAAAAAATAACCTCATGGAAGAGACACAATCTTGACTAATCTAGCTGCTTGACATTATACAAATAATTATATTTCCTATGCATTTTTAAATTTATAAAGTAGAACCAATCATCCTTCTATCAAGGGATTGTTGTGAGACTGAAATAACACTCACATTGAGTCACAGTATCTGGAAAATAATTGGATATGGGTTTTAGGCTGTTATAATTAACATTATTATGTTTTGAGGAGCAATATAAAAATGTATTGGTTTTCAAAGGGAATGCTTCCAGTTTTTGCCCATTCTGTATGATATTGGCTGTGGGTTTGTCATAAATAGCTCTTGAAAACCGGCACAAGACAGGGATGCCCTGTCTCACCACTCCTATTCAGCATAGTGTTGCAAGTTCTGGCCAGGGCAATCAGGCAAGAGAAAGAAATAAAGAGTATTCAGTTAGGAAAAGAAGAAGTCAAATTGTCCCTGTTTGGAGATGACATGATTGTATATTTAGAAAACTCCATCATCCCAGCCCAAAATCTCCTTAAGCTGATAAGCAACTTCAGCAAAGTCTCAGGATACAAAACCAATGTGCAAAAATCACAAGCATTCTTATACACCAGTAACAGACAAACAGAGAGCCAAATCATGAATGAACTTCCATTCACAATAGCTTCAAAGGGAATAAAATACCTAGGAATCCAACTTACAAGGGATGTAAAAGACCTCTTCAAGGAGAACTACAAACCACTGCTCAGTGAAATAAAAGAGGACACAAATAAATGGAAGAACATTCCATGCTCATGGATAGGAAGAATCAATATTGTGAAAATGGCCATACTGCCCAAGGTAATTTACAGATTCAGTGCCATCCCCATTAAGCTACCAATGACTTGCTTCACAGAATTGGAAAAAACTGCCTTTAAAGTTCATATGGAATTAAAAAAGAGCCTGCATTGCCAAGACAATCCTAAGTCAAAAGAACAAAGCTGGAGGCATCACGCTACCTGACTTCAAACCATACTATAAGACTACAGTAACCAAAACAGCATGGTACTGGTACCAAAACAGAGATAGAGATCAATGGAACAGAACAGAGCCCTCAGAAATAATACCACACATCTACAGTCATCTGATCTTTGACAAACCTGAGAAAAACAAGAAATGGGGAAAGGATTCCCTATTTAATAAATGGTGCTGGGAAAATTGGCTAGCCATAAGTAGAAAGCTGAAACTGGATCCTTTCCTTACTCCTTATAGGAAAATTAATTCAAGATGGATTAGAGACTTAAATGTGAGACTTAAAACCATAAAAACCCTAGAAGAAAACCTAGGTAGTACCGTTCAGGACATAGGCATGGGCAAGGACTTCATGTCTAAAACACCTAAAGCAATGGCAACAAAAGCCAAAATTGACAAATGGGATCTAATTAAACTAAAGAGCTTCTGCACAGCAAAAGAAACTACCATCAGAGTGAACAGGCAACCTACAGAATGGGACAAAATTTTTGCAATCTACTCATCTGGCAAAGGGCTAATATCCAGAACCTACAAAGAACTCAAACAAATGTATGAGAAAAAAAAACAACCCCATCAAAAAGTGGGCAAAGGATATGAACAGACACTTCTCAAAAGAAGACTTTCATACAACCAACAGACACATGAAAAAATGCTCATCATCACTGGCCATCAGAGAAATGCAAATCAAAACCACAATGAGATACCATCTCACACCAGTTAGAATGGCAATCATTAAAAAATCAGGAAACAACAGGTGCTGGAGAGGGTGTGGAAAAATAGGAACACTTTTACACTGTTGGTGGGACTGTAAACTAGTTCAACCATTGTGGAAAACAGTGTGATGCTTCCTCAAGTATCTAGAACTAGAAATACCATTTGACCCAGCCATCCCATTACTGGGTATATACCCAAAGGATTATAAATCATGCTGCTATAAAGACACATGCAAACGTATGTTTATTGCAGCACTATTCACAATAGCAAAGACTTGGAATCAACCCAAATGTCCATCAATGACAGACTGGATTAAGAAAATGTGGCAAATATACACCATGGAATACTATGAATCCATAAAAAAGGATGAGTTCGTGTCCTTTGTAGGTACATGGATGCAGCTGGATACCATCATTCTCAGGAAACTATCACAAAAACAGAAAACCAAACACTGCATGTTCTCACTCACAGGTGGGAATTGAACAATGAGATCACTTGGACACAGGAAGAGAAACATCACACATCCTATTGTGGGGAGGTGGTAGGGGGGAGGGATAGCATTAGGAGATATACCTAATGTAAATGACAAGTTAATGGGTGCAGCACACCAACATGGCACATGTATACATGGCACATGTATACATATGTAACAAACCTGCACATTGTGCACATGTACTCTAGAACTTAAAGTATAATAATAAAAAATAAAAAATAAAAAAAGATAAAATAAAATAATCAGTAAAAACAGGATGACACTGCCAAAAAAAAAAAAAAATGTATTGGTATAACCAGCTACAGAGGTAATGTACCTTAGCATTCATTATACCTAACACTATTGATATTTAATGTCAAAATATATTGTGTTCTACAGACTCCCTGAATCTGTGTCACCTACAAGTTCATTCAAGTAGTAATTAAAGTAAGAAGCACTGCCTTTAAGATACGATCAAAACTTCCCAGAGGATGAGCACAGCAGGTTGTCAGTACCTCTTCTCTGATAGTTTTTATGCGGCAGTTTGCTGAGACTCTGTCTTAAATCCTTGAGCTTTGTCTGTCCAAAATTCAATAAATTCCACTTTTGCCTGGAGGATATGATGCACGGAGTCTATCCCTTTCTTGACCTCCGCATGGATGACCAGTTCATTAGGACAGGGTCCTGTCAGTGTAGGTACTATCACCATTATTATTGTCATCATAATTTTACATATTCTAATCACACATTGACTTCAAAGAATGCAAAACGAATAAAGGCTACATCCCTGACCTTAGTCACCTACCATTTTGAGGGTGCCTTGTTGATAATAAAGGAGATTATATATAAAGATGTGGTTTGGGGAGTATAAGCCATCACTATTACTAGAAAACAACACAAACCAATGCAGCCAATCTGAGGAAGCTCATGATATGACCCAGAAGCGTAATTTGAGTGATTTGTGGCATCCAGGAAGACTTGCCTCTCTCAGCTGTGGCCTGGAGCTTGCGGTCCTGAAATAATACACTTACTATTAATTACTTTCACAAGAAAGGGACATTAGCTTCAGAGACCCACAGATGTGGATTCCAATCTTTACTACTTTACATAATGGTTTTGTGTCTTAAGAAAAGATAGTTAACTACTTTGATACTTGGATTTTTCAGCTGTAAAATGTTTATCTTATAAAAAATGTTGTGAAATTTGAATGTGATGATATATGTAAAACTCCTAACAATACTTACACTTAATGTTTACATCAATAATAATTGATTCAGGAAAACCACCTTCCCTTCCCTCCCTCTCTCCCTCCCTCCCTCCCCCCTCCCCCCTTCCCCCTCCCTCTCTCCTTCCCTCCCCACCTTTCTTCCTTTTTCCTTTTCTTTCTTCCCCTCTTTACTTAATTTATTACCTCATCTGGATGCCTAGTCAGATTATTCTGAAGCAATTACCAGCTATTACATTACATCCTTACATCTTGAAATATTGTAATATGTATACTTAAATTATTTTCAGACATAACATTTGTACAATGATGCTACCTACCTAAATTATTAACAATAATTAGTAGAATTATTCATTATCATCATCATCAAATATTCAGCCAGTGTTCACATCTCCTCATCTGCCTTGTAATCATTTTTTGCAATCTGTTTGTTTGCATTGGGATCAAGATAATGTCCACATATTGCTGATATGTCTTTCAAGTGTCTTTTAAAAACTAAACTTTTTATTTGAAAATGATTCTAGGTATACAGAAAAGCTGCAAAGATAGTACAGAGGGTTTTGGTATATCCTTGTGAAAGTTGCAGATACCAGCATGAAATCACTTTTTGTCAGACCCAAACAAATTAGAGCCGGGAAAGCACGAAGAGGGAGAGCTCGTGCTTGCATATCTGAGATAAAGACTGTCTCAAAGACGTTCTAAAATAACCCGACAAAAAAATTATTCCTTCTTTAGGACTGCAGCAATAAGATGCTGCAGATAAGATGCTCTTGAAGAACACCTGCCCAGTAATGGCATCTCCACCAATGAACTGATGCTAACTCTGGCTTTGAGCCTCTGAAATCAATGAACTCTGTTTCCAAGTAGTTTATGTCAACTTCTCCTTGTGTCAATAAAAACTTCTGTTTACCCGCCTCCTTCAGGTGCATATATGGCTTGCCATACCCGTGGATTTCAGATTATAATCCTCTTTTCTAATTCCCAAATAAACTCAACATACTTTCAAACACTTTTCTCTGACTTTTTGTTTTAGGTTGACATTCTTTACTCAGTTTTTGCTAATGTTAGCATCTTACATAACCATGGTACTTCAACACTAAGAAATTAACATTACTATAATACTAAAAACTAAACTACAGACTTTTTTTGAATTTCACCAGGTTTTCCACTAATCCAGCATGTATTCTAGGATTCTATATTATATTTAGGTTTTTTAGTCTCTTTTAAACTGTAATTTCCTCTAGATCTTTTTTATTGCCTTATTTCATATGATAAGCCAGATTTTTTTAATACACATTTTTAAATGTGAATTGTAACTTTATACTTGTGCTATTTTTAATGTTTCTTCATATCTTGAATTTCTTATAATTTTGTATTATGTATAAATATTTATCAAGTTAAGAATTTATGTACTTATTTATTAGTTGGTATTAAACTAGTTAATGGACAGGGTTGTGTACTTTCATCATGAAATTTCTGAGTCTAGTTTTCTCTCCTTCTGATGTTAGTAGCAATTGATGAACATTGTTTAGATCCATTAACTCATTAGGGGTTACAGAATAGTGATATTCTAATTCTATCATTCTTCATTGTATATAAACTATTTCATAATAATAAATTTTTCCTCTTCAACTGTAAAAGGAGAATAAATGTTGAATTTTCCCCCTTTATTTAATAGTTTTCAAAGAAGTGCAGTCATTTCCTAGCATCTTTCAGTCATTTATAATCTACTCTATTTTCATGGCCCTTTTTCAATATTGTTAGTTATAGTTGATGGATATAGATTGTCAGAGAATTTTTAGGTTTATAGAAAAATTTGAGCAGAAAGGGCAGAGAGTTCCCATGTACTTCTCCTTTCACACAGCTTCCCCTATTATTAACATCATGCACTAATGTAGGATATTTGTTACAATTGATGAATCAATATCAATATATTACTGTTGATTAAAGTCCACAGTTTACAGTAGGGTTCATTCTTTGTGATGTACAATTCTGTGGATTTTGATGAATATGTATATCATGTGTCCATCATTACAGTATGACACATAATAGTTCCACTCCTGTAAAAATCCCCTGTGTTACACCTATTTATTCCTTCCTTACTCCTAAGCTCTGAAAACCAGATTTTTTTTTTTTTTTGCTGTCTCTACACTTTTGCCTTTCCCGAATGCCTTATAGTTAGAGTCCTATAGCATATAGCCTTTCAGACTGCCTTATCTCACTTAGCAATATGCATTTAAACTTCCTCCATGTCCTACTGTGGCTTGCTAGCTCATTTCTTTTTATCACTGGAAAATATTCCATTGTCTGGATAGACTGTAGTGTGTTTATTCGTTCATCTATTGAAGGACACATTGGTTGCTTCAAGTTTTGGCAATTATGAGGAAAGCTGCTATAAACATTCATGTACAGGCTTTTATGTGCATATAAATTTTCATTTTATTTGAGTAAATACCAAGGAATGCAATTGCTGGGTCAAATAATAAGACCATATTTCAGTTTATTTTAAAAAATGCCCAACTATCTTATGATGTAGTTATATTTTGCATTCTTGCAGCAATGAATGAGAGTTCCTGTTGCTCCTTACACTCGGCAGCATTTAGAGTGTCAGTATTTTGGGTTTTGCTCATTTCTCGTAGGTGTACAGTGGTATCTCCTTGGTTTTTTTGGAGGGGTGGGGGAGGGGGACAGAGTCTGGCTCTATCTTCCAGGCTGGAGTGCGATGGTGCAGTCTTGGTTCACTGCAACCTTTGCCTTTTGCGCTCGGATGATTCTCCCCCTCAGCTTCCTGATTAGCTGGGGACTATAGGCATGCATTACCATGGCCGACTAACTTTTTTTTTTTTTTTTTTTTTTGATGGAGTATCACTCTGTCACTCAGACTGGGGAGCAATGGTGCGATCTCTGTTCACTGCAACCTCTGCCTCCTGGGTTCAAGCAATTCTCCTGTCTCAGCCTTCTTAGTAGCTGGGATTACAGGCACCCACCATCATACCTGGCTAAATTTTGTATTTTTGTAGAGATGGGGTTTTGTCATGTTGCCCAGGCTGGCCTTCAACTCCTGAGCTCAAGCAATCTGCCTGTCTTAGCCTCCTGAAGTGTAGGGATTACAGCTGTGAGCCATGGTACCTGGCCTATCTCATTGTTTTAATTGTAATTCTCTAATGACATATGATGTTGAACATCTTTTCATATACTTATTTGACATTTATATATTTTTTCTGGTGAGATGTCTGTTCAGATTTTTTTTTTTTTTTTTTTTTTTTTACCTATTTTCAATTGGGTTGTTTGTTTTCTTATTATTGAATTTCAAGAATTCTTTGCATATCTTAGATACACATCCTTTATCGGCTATATGTTTTGCCAGTGTTTTCTTCCAGTTTATGGATTATCTTCTCATTATCTTAGAAGATTTTTTCACAGAGCAGATGTTTTTAATTTGAATGAAATCCAACTTACTGATTTTTTTCTATGGATTGTTCTTTTGGTGTTGTATCTAAAAAGTCATTGCCAAACCCATGGTAACTTAAATTTTCTCCTATGTTATCTTCTAAAATTTTACAGTTTTGCATTTTACTTTTAGGTATATAACCCATTTTGAGTTATTATTTGTGAAATGTGAAAAGTCAATGGTGAGACAAACATTTTTGCATTTAGATGTCTAGTTGTTCTTCTAGCACTGTTATGGTCTCAATATATCTCCCCAGATTTGTGAGTTAAAGCTTAATAGCCAATGTGACAGTATTAAGAGGTGGAGTCATTAGAAGGTGATTAAGTCCTGAGGGCAGAGCCCTCAAGGATGGGATTAGGGCCCTTATAAATAGGCTTGAGGGAGTGAGTTTCCTCTCTTCTCCTTTTCCGCCATGGGAAAACACAGCATTTGTCAACTGTTTTGACCTTCCGCCCTTTCACCATGTGAGGATACCTAGAGGGTGCCATCCATGAGGAAAGGCGCCTTCACCAGACACTGAACCTGCCAGCACCTTGATCTTGAACTTCCCAGCCTCCAAAACTGTAAGCCATACATTTCTGTTGTTTATACACAAATTGTGCAGTCTTAGATGTTTCGTTATAGCAGCACAAATGAACTAAGAGAAACACCATTTGTTAAGAGCACTGTCCTTTCTCCATTAAATCGCTTTTGCTCCTTTGTCAGAAATATATCTACTATAATTTTGTGGGTATATTTCCGGACTCTCTATTCTGTTCCATTGATCTACTTGTCAATTTTGTAGACCAAAATATGAACATTAGATAGTAGCATAGCCTGGCTGACTAACCACTATTTGGAGTGTCTTAGTTCTTATTTTCTGGGTGACCAACTTTGAGAAGAGTCTATCATGAAGTAGAGTATGTTCTTGCATTATTCTAATAATAATCACCCTGTTGTGAAGGTAGTGCTGAGACCTCAATGTCATAAGACTGTATAGACAATGGAAAAACTCAAAAGCTAGAAAAGCAGAGGAATTAATATGAACACATGATAAAAAATGGAAAATATTGGCTGGGTGCAGTGGCTCATGAATGTAATCCCAACACTTTGGGAGGCCAACATGGGCGGATCATTTGAGGTCAGGAGTTTGAGACCAGCCTGGCCAACATGGTGAAACCCCATCTCTACTAAAACTACAAAAACTAGCTGGGCGTGATAGTATACCCCTATAATCTCAGCTACTTGGGAGGCTGAAGCAGGAGAATCGCTTGAACCCGGGAAGCAGAGGTTGCAGTGAGACAAGATCATGCCATTGCACTCCAGCCTGAGTGAGAGAGCAAGGCTCCGGTCAAAAAAAAAAAAAAAAAAAAAAAAAAAAAAAAAAAAAAAAAAAAAAAAGAAAAAAAAATATATAATGGGTTATGTAAAAGAAAATTTAGATATATTATGTATTTCCACAGATGTAACTAAGACTAATGTCTAAAACTTAAAAGGAAAACATATTTTTATTAAATAAAGGTTTTTTTTTTTTTTTTTTTTGCTAAAAATATACTTGAGGTATGTGACTCCTTTTCAGTCATTGGATAGAATAAAGCAAATCCCTGGGGTATACTGTGGTACAGTTGCTACATCAGATGGAATTTTAGGTTAAGAGACATCTGACTTGGCAGAGTGGCTCATGCCTGTAATCCCAGCACTTTGGGAGGCCGAGGCAGGCAGATCACCTGAGGTCAGGAGTTGGAGACCAGCCTGGCTAACATGGTGAAACACCTATCTTCACTAAAAATACAAAAAAGTAGCCAGGCGTGGTGGCACATGCTTGTAATTCCAGCTACTCAGGAGGTTGAGGCAGGAGAATCACTTGAACCCAGGAGGCGGAGGTGGCACTGAGCCAAGATCATGCCACTGCACTCCAGCCTGGACGACAGAGGGAGATTCTACCTCAAAAAAAAAAAAAAAAAAAAAAAAAAAAAAGAAACAGAAAATACAATTCCCTTACTACCACAAGTCTAAGTCTGCAAACACATGCCCTAAAATGGTCCATCATTAGCATGAATAGTAATCCTTCATTCTCCTCACACCTATTGTGAAAGACAGCTCATTTTTTCAAGGCTATTTTCTAGAAATAAGAATAGCTTTGAAAACACAAAGCAATTGGGTCAGAGCATTCAGGACTGGGACTGACCTCAAGAAAGTAAATTTGTTGTGGACTTCCTTTGGGACAGGATAGCTTGTAAGGACAGCTCACCTAGAATTTTATTCCAGTTTAAAACCAATGTCAAAACAATGCACCATTCAGCATGAAAAGGCTCATACCAGAAGGAATTTTAGTTGCTATGACAGAAAGAGACATCCATAAGCCAGTCAATGGGATAATATGATAAGTTATAACCCTTCTATAAGAAAGCGTTTCTTTGGTTAAGGTCACTTATTAGCAAGGGGTGAATGTCTGGAAAGTAAATGGTTAGCAGGGTTTATTTTTTTCTTTCATGTGAACCACCTAATAGGATTTTTTCAGCACAGTGAATAATAATTAGTTGGTATTCTATTCTCTGGTATGAATAAATTGAAACCGAATACTTTTTCTGTTTAAGGGTAAAGAGAAGATGACAATAGCCTCGTTCTGCTAAAAAAAAAAAGAAAATAAAAGCCTTCCTCACAATTAGGAAGACAAAAGAAATCAGCTTTGCAGATCATTAGAATTAAATTTGATACCAATTACACTGTCAAAAATGAATATAATTGAATTCAAGTCAGCAAGCTTTGACTATATTATTTATACAAAGATACTTAAAACTCAATTTAATCAATCTTATAAAGCCTCGGTGTAAATAACATAGTTAGAGTTGGCTGAAGAATTTCATCTAGAATGGAATCAAATTTTCCTTTGATATTCTATGCAAATAGGTCATATTCAGTGCTGTGGCTTCCAGTTTTTTTCTTAAATGTTAAAACGGTCATTGTAAGAGGTCTAGTAGACATATTTTCAATTATTTTTACTTTTATGTTGTTATTTTAAATATTTGTAACCAACACTTAAGAAATACTCCAATTAGGGATATAAATCCTTAAACTTGACTTGTGTTGAAGGAGGTTACACTAACCTTGGTAAACAGACTCTTGCCATGCCGTAACCTGTGCTTCATTGACATAAGGCCGTAAACGTTCCTCCCTGTAAGTGGAACCGTCTACTCCATTATTCCTATTTGTGTCCATCTGTGTAAAATATACATCCATCAGTGAACACTTTCCACAGATAACTTTCCAAGACAGCAGAAGTAATTTTTATTGCCCCATTCAGATGAAGTTTTACTAGAACAAATTTTCATATTCTCCCTCTAAACGAATGTTATTTCTCAAGCAACATGGTTGTACCTGGCTCATTTTAAATTGTGACCAACCTTCTGATTCTGACAGAGTTAGTCCAGTTGTCTGGCCATATTATTGGTGCTTATTAACTTGTTAAAGTAAAAGAAACATATTATTCCATGAATATACTATGGGTCATTAATATAATGCCTACCCTTAGTCTTAATGAGTGAGAAAAATACAAATGAAGAAAAAAGACATTTTTTCTAACTTGCAGAAAATGTCACTCTCTGCTAATATTATTACAAAGAATGAAATGGTACGAACTTCATTTTTGTTATTCACCTGATTAAACAAGCAAATTTATGGCAACATGGCTTCATACATATTTTGTATCTGCACAGATTATTATAATAGTAATTTCCATTTTTTCCTATTTTAAATCCAACACTTTTTTTTTCTTTTGGCAAATGAAAACCCAAACTGCAGGGTTTTAAAATTATATTTGATGGAGTGCATGAGGGAGATAAGAAAGATCTTGGACTACTAAATGAAGGGACTTGCTAAGAAAGCACGGCTAATAAACAGCCTCCCATATAGGTCTTGGAGCCCTATCATTTAATGACTTCTCCATAACTCACAAACTGTCTTCCCATTTGTAATGGAGAAAGGGCAGAAACTCTAAGGAAAACGTAAGGGTTGCAAAGAGATTTCATGTGTAAAGCCAGTTCCACTGGAGGCTGCAGTGATGTGTTCAGGCTTCTGAAGCTGTATCCATTCTCCCCAGTGGTAAAAAGATAAGAATACTTAGGTGAGAGCTATTTAGGACATGGAAGTGAGGAGCAGTGGCCTGTCTGTCCTGCATCCAGCATCACTGCTGGATGATTCCTGCCAGGTGAGAGGAACAAGGAGTCAGAAGTGATGTCACACATCCAAGATAGTTTGTGATGTTGAACATGAAGATATATCAAATTTTAAGTTAAATCTTAACAGCGTAAAGGTCATAGATGGACGCCTGGCAGGTAGAATTCAAAAGAGAACATCCAACCTAAACAGCAAACATTTAGCATTTACTATGAAAACCTTCTGTCCTAAATTACTTCTTTGACCTTTCTAGACTAAGTATCTTCTCTGAGAGAGCTGGTTCTTTTGAAGTAAAGGCCAAGGTTTCTATACTTGTATGAACCACTTGGCTTCTGAGGAAAAAGGGTAACAGGACATAAGACAAAGAAACAAATTTCACAAGAGTAATGACAAAGGAAAAGGTTTAGAATAACCTAAAGTGTATGCTGTACTAACAAAAATCGAAAACATATTGTTTCACAAGGCATAGGGATGCCCTTATTGATTGGTATAATGAGAAGTGAGTCATTTTTAGCATTTGGAAAATGACTAGAATTTCCAAACAATAGATAATTTAGAGATATAAATATAGCAAAGTGGAAATTGTCCAAAGTGAAGATTTTCTTAGGACATAAACAAACCCTCATTATAGGCTGAACCAAATTAATTTATGCATTTCGTGTAGTCACTTAATAATTCATTCAAACATATGCCTGACACAGTACTAGATACTAGAGATGCAAAAATAATCTCCCTTGAAAAAGACAGGTGTCATTCACATATGATTAATTATAATTGCGTTAAATGCTACCAAGAAAAGACAGAATGAAATGCATTGTTCTTTTGAAAATTTATTGTTCTAGTCAAGAAAAGGAACTAAATCTGAAGAGAGAAAGAGGTAAAAGTAGCTTCCTGCCAGGCTGACATTTCTATTCCATTCAACTTTTCTATTTATATGTCCTAGACTTAATCACTGAGACCTTCGAATCTCTCATTTAGGAATGTCTTTGCCTCCTTCATGATTAGCTCAAATACTAGTTTCTTGTTGACACTTACTGGGATAGGTGGTAAGAACTACTCATTTCTGTTTCTTTACCTCTGTTGTGTTACATCTTTTGTAGTTCTTACCACATTTACTTGTTAACATTATTTTCCACTTGAGGATGGAGACTAATTGAAGGCATGTATATTCAATCCTTCTGATGTCCAAGCATATTTGTAGTGTTTTATGAGGTAATGTTTTTTGTCCTCTTATTTGTTCAATAGTAGGATAAATTATTTTATTAGTCGAATACTTGATAATTGACAGGATAAAAAAGTGGTGAATTAAGTATATGCCCACAGAAGGACTTTTTCACAAAATATTTTTCACCAATGTTTTGACTATTTATGTTGCTTCATGAGACTGTTTTCATATGGGAAAGTGAGAATCCTATTTATTTAAATATCATAAAAACATCCATCAATAATAGCAATTATTGATATCAATGAGAAGAATTTATTCGAAGCTCCTTTGAACATAAAAGTTTCTCAAACATACTTCATGAAGAAATACTCTTCAAAGTTTCCCCAAAACTATGCAAAGATTACTAATAAACCAAATGTAATAAAGAATTAATTTTCGTAGAGCAAAATAAATGCCCAGTTAAAATAATTTTGTATTTTCATGATTCTGGAAACAAAACCATGTATACACATGAAAGTTTCTTTCTGCATTAGCATGATTTTACTATATTAGGAAAGCTTTGCTCAGGAAGAAATAAGTTACAAATAATTATTATTAATTTCAGAAACTACTGTAAGCCCATTTAAATGAACATTAGACTGTCTAACTTTTCAACAGATAGCATGGAAAGACTGTTTGCTTGCAAAAACTCCCTTTGAAACTCACTCCTTAAAAGCTTGTCTTACTATGTCCATCAATTCTAAACTATGATATGATGAACCTTACCGAAATCTAAACAAATACATTGCCTTAAACCAACATCAGAACCTCTTAAAAATCCTAACTTTGTGTCTGGGTGCAGTGACTCACGCTTGTAATCCCAGCATTTTGGGAGGCCGAGGCGGGCGGATCACGAGGTCAGGAGATCAAGACCATCCTGGCTAACACAGTGAAACCATGTCTCTACTAAAAATACAAAATATTAGCCAGGCACGGTGGTGGGTGCCACCAGCTACTAGGGAGGCTGAGGCAGGAGAATGGCGTGAACCCGGGAGGTGGAGCTTGCAGTGAGCCGAGATGGCGTCACTGCACTCCACCCTGGGCGACAGAGCGAAACTCCGTCTAAAAAAAAAATCCTAACTTTGTTGTTTGCTTCTGAAATTCTATCAAGATTACATGAAGGCGGTGATATTCCTTACCACGATTAGCAAAAAACTCAACTTTTTCTTATCAACAGGTAATTTTGGTAGCATTTTATCCATTTTTTATTGAATGACTAAAAGGTTCTTTCTCATTAACCAGCTAGGATTTTTACACACCAGTCGAACATATTGTTTCCCAGATCAGGTATGAGTTCAATAAATTTCAGGGTGGGGGAAAACATAGAAGTTTAAAAAGTGGCACTTGATATTTTTATACAATGTATGAAGCTGGGCTGTCATAAAGTGGATAGTGTTTGAAATTTCAAATAAAAAATATTTAGGCTTTTATTGAAATACAAAAATTGATACCAGAAAATTTTCTTTGATAATTTAATAATTTGGAGTTTATACAGGAATCTTTTTTTCCACTCAGATAAAAAGGTTGCAATCTGGTGCTCTGAAACCATGGAAATAATAAGTTTCCATTCTGAAGTCATCCTAAATCACTTTATGTAGTTGTCCTTTATGAATACTTGTACTCTGTGATGTAACAATTCTTCACTTGATTCTCTTACACAACTTCCCAGAACACTAATGTTTTGGCCATTTACATAGCTTCAAGTAGCTGAAACAGTATTGGCTTTGGAAACAGTAAGTAACAGTTTGTAAGTAAATGGGAACTTTACAGATGGACATGGGTTTTACTCTTCATTTTGATTGGTACTGCATTTGCTATCATTGAAAATTAAGTAATCTTTCTAAGCTTTCATTTCCTCAACTGCAAGATGAAGACAATACAACTGAACTCCTAGATTTGCCTTGAGGATGAAATGAAATGTGAAATACAAAGCATCTAGTACAGGGCCTGGAGTGTAGGAGGCACTAAGTCATTGATAACTATTTTAATCTCCGTTATTTGCCATCTTATCCATGGGCTTCACTCTTTGAAGAGGGCAGTATCTTCTGCTGAATGACTCTACTTTTTTGCTATGATGAGCCTACTCTTCTACCGTTTCTTTAACTGATATTTTCATCTCTGTTATTTGCCATCTTATCCATGGGCTTCACTCTTTGAAGAGGGCAGTATCTTCTGCTGAATGACTCTACTTTTTTGCTATGATAAGCCTACTCTTCTACCGTTTCTTTAACTGATATTCCTTTCTTCCAAATTATTCCATGTAAAATGTACTCTCTCAGAGCCTACATTAAGTTGTTGAATGAGCATCAGCTTACTGCAGAGATATAAACCTTGGTTTAACCTGCTATACAAATTGTGTGCCAAAGGCATTGCCTGAGTTAAAATTTTATTTAATCTTTTCCTGAATGTATTGAATCCCCTTATTTTAAACCATAGCAAATTGAATGTAACATATAATCCTATGTATTTTAAAAATTTTCAATCTTTATTCTCATATGTAGTTTAAGCAATATGGTTTAACAATGCTATACTCTGAGATTTCACAGGCAACACACATACCTAAGACATCTTATGGTCCATAATAACTTTTCCAACATCTTATTTCAAATGGTCTACAATGAAGAATTGACTTTTCTTTGTTCTCAAGCAAAGGACTTTTGGTAAGTTTCCAAAACATAAACTCATGTAAGTGAATGTGTGTTTTCTGCGAGATATCTTACGTTTTCTTACATCTATGTTTTCTGCGAGATATCTTACGTTTTCTTATGTCATCACTTGAAATTGAGAAGAGAGAGTGCCAGAGAATTTCACTCTAAAGAAAAGATGAGAAATATTTTATAATTTTACCTTATTTCATGTGTAAGACATTTCTCCCACTTGAAATGCTGGATATTTCTTAACTTTTTCACAGCCTTGCCTGCTTTATGACTAATGTCAAAACCTCAATAATTTTTTTTAAATAAATGTTTAACTGTTCCAGTCATTAAAAAAATACAAAACAAAATAAGTTATAAATTTATACCTTTTATGTGTTAGCAAAAAAGGTTATATACCTTTAGAGGTATAATCAATCAGTGATTCAAAATACTCTGTTAGGGACACCTTTAATGGCTATTTTTCCCACATATCTAAAGGCATCATGCCTTCTTTGTATGTGAAAACAATTCTATCAATCTACCACAATCAGTACAACATTTGTTGGCTTTCCAACAGTGACATTAGAATTATATATTCTAGAAGATACAAATTAGAAGGACTTTGATCTAGTCCAGATAACTTGTAAGCAACTAGAGGTTCAAGGACTTGCTCAAGTTCACACTACCCATTAATAAGGATTCAGAGATTCATTGGTAGTACTCTGATTCTGTAACTCCCAGGCCAGCACCATTTCTACTTTACTTTAGATTTGGTTTGATCTATGCTGTTTCTCACTGTCTCTGCTGAATTAATGACACACATTTGTGAGATGGATGGCCAGAGCTATTGTCATTTTTCTAAAGAGATGTCCATCTGCCCTCTTCAGTTCAACAGAATCCATGCAAATTTTTCTTTCAATGTCTTCTTTATTTTTGTTAAGCCTGGGAAAATGAGAAAAAGTCTGAGTGCCAGGCATTGCATTGATTTCATTGGAAAGCCTTTTCAGCATAAACAGCAAATAGTTGTTGAACTCTCACTTTGCTTATAGTATACTTTATCATCTTCATTTTTTCTCATTCTGCTGGGTGTCTCCCTCTCGATTTTTATGTCTTTTCTAAAGAATATCTTTTGTTTAAAATTATTCTCAATTTTTCTGCCCCCCCAAAAATAAGCCATGTGTGAGTTTTATTTTATACACAGGCATTTGCTTGTGGGGAAATGTAAACTTCACATACTGGTTATACTTCATATGGTTACTCCTTCATAGAGTGAAACTTCATATGGTTTCACTTTCACGAGATAAGGTGATGAAACTGCCTTCTGCAAGATACATTTTTTTAAATTCAGATCAAGCAAACATACTGTAGCTGTATTACTTTCCTATAAATGAGTAATTTTGAAAAGAAAAATTTTGCAAAGTTGCTGTGGCCATCATGAATATAGGACAAAAGGGGATGCAAAGAAAGACCAATTCAGTGCTAAATGGTTGAGTCTGGGTGAGGAATAATGATGACTGGAAGAGTGTAGTGGTCTTGAAGATCATGATCAGTATAAGGATTTGGGAAAATACAACCAAAGGATTTGCTGGTGGACTGGGTATGGGGCTTGAGGGAAGAAAAGCAGAAACATAATGTCTACTCTTCAGTTTTTAACAAATTGTGCAATTTCAAGTGAAGATATCAGGTTGGCCATTGGCTCTATGGAGTTGAAACTCCTGGGAAGAGGTGGGAGGCATCAATATTGATGGTATGTTACCAATGTCATTGACTAGGTCACACAGAAATAGTGAAGAAATGGAGATGACAGAGGTAAGTACTGAGCAAAAGGAGGTAGACAAGATCCATGAATAATAAAATTCACAATGAGAATGTATTTTGGAGCGAGGAAATTTTCAGCTGTGCCAAATGGTGCTGTGAGATTGGTAAAGTGAGGGCAGAAGAATGCCCATTGGTCTTGGCAACTAGACTCTCACTGATGATCTTGACAAGAAAAATTTTAGTGATGTGATAAAGAGGGATGATCAATTGAGGTAAAAGTGAAGAGAGAATGGAAGCAGAGGAGGAAAATGGTGTTAGCAGGAAGAAAATTAACTCAAGAAGTTCAGAAAGGGTAAAAAAATGAGGTTGTAGTTGATAAGGTAGTTATTGCTAAAGGAGTTAGTTTATTTTTATTTTTTACAACAAGTAAACAGATAAATAGAATTATACAATGTGACTCATTCTAAATTTTTGATTTGTAAAAAATTTGTAATTTTGTTTTGTCTACTGTTAATCTTGCCTGTTCATTAGGTGACACCTGCCAGCTAGAGGAGAAAAGTTAATTAAATATCCTTTTCAGGTTAAAGTCTAGTCCAATATGATGATTTAAATCATCCTACTGATAAATATTTTTAGAAGAAAAGAATAATCATGTTATTATGATGCCTCCCCCGGCCTCTTTTTAATATAGTTTCTCTCTTTTGTGTATGGAAGGTGGGTGTTGCTTTTGCATCCCTGTGGTGAAGAAAAAGACTCAGATCTTGCGTAGTTTCTTCTTTTCTGGTTGATGGCCCTTTATTCTGGGTATTTAAAGCTGAAGTCTGGGCTCTAACTCAAAGTCAGCTTACTCTTGCAGGATCAATTGTCCCTGGCTCACTGAGTATAGACTCTTCAAGTCCTTGTTAAGCCTGTCTCCTACCCTCTAGTCCAGTGCTGGAGACCAGTCAATGTGAAAAAGTCATTTTATGAGGCAAGGTAGGCCCCACAGAATACTCCTAGGCTATCAACATAGCATCCATGCACCCCATACACCGAGGGCACATCCAGATATTTAAACATCAAGAGCACTCTCTGGTAACCTGACCACATTGCAACTCCAGGTTGGTAAACTTAGGCCCTGGTTTGGTTTGCAAAGCCAGTGAGTCAGAATTGATCTTCTTTCCTAAGTTATAAAGGCAGAGCCTCCAGTACTATTGGTGATACTTGCATTTATTCAATGCATTGTTTTTTACAGTCCACCAAAGCCAGAGAGAAAAATATTTACTCACATCTGGAATTATCCTTCCATCCTGAGTCAAAAAAGAAAAAGCATGCTTAGTATCTATTCCCCCCTTTTTATGGCCATGTTTAAATTTTACCTCTCTATGCTTTTTTCTAAGTATGCAAAAGGAAAGGAATTTAACTCTTCAGTTTATCCTCTAGGCTGACGAATTCCTCAGACCAGTGTTAAGAAAGGTAAAAGCCAAAAGTTCATTATCTATATTTAACCTGTTTTCCTTCCTATACATTTTAATATGTTGGTGAAAACAATCAAGTAGAGGAAAAGAGACCAATGATGGAAAAAAGAATGATAATTCTAGGAGAGAAGAGCTTGAGTAGGGAAGAAAAGATGGAGTCGGGAATACAAATGGATGTGTTGATTATTGATAGGACCAGAGACACGTCATCCATTTGAACAGCAGACAAATGGGCAGAATGGGTAAATACGCAGAAGCGTGGGAAATGTAATGGAAGAAATAGGGAAGCCTTCACATCTGATCCCGTCTGTGTTTTCTGCGAGGTATCTTACGTTTTCTTACGTCATCACTTGAGATTGAAAAGAGAGAGTGCCAGAGAATTTCACTCTAAAGAAAAGATGAGAAATATTTTATAATTTTACCTTATTTCATGTGTAAGACATTTCTCCCACTTGAAATACTGGATATTTCTTAACTTTTTCACAGCCTTGCCTGCTTTATGACTAATGTCAAAACCTCAATAATTTTTTTAAATAAATGTTTAACTGTTCCAGTCATTAAAAAAATACAAAACAAAATAAGTTATAAATTTATACCTTTTATGTGTTAGCAAAAAAGGTTATAATACTCAGTGATGGCAAGGTAACTTACTTGTAACTTACATTGCATTAATGCAACTGAAATAAGTAAAAATGTTTTATTCATTCAGTTACTAATTTATTCGTTAACTATTGACTATATCTTATGTGCCAGGCATTGTTTTAGGCACTAGGAATGTATCAGAGAATAAAACAGATGAATATCTCTGTCCTTGATAAGCCTTCTTCCTAGTGGGAAGAGAAGATAGATACTAATATTGGTAATAAAATATCAAAAATAAAGACTAATGATTACCAGTTGAGGACTTGTTATATCCCAAATACATTTATTGAATATTCTACTTATTATATCATTTGATGCTGAAAATAACTCTATTATGAATATTAAGAAGGGAAGCTGTTAATTAGCAAACCATATAGAGTAAGATTAGTTAGTAGTAGTAAATTACAGAACATGCAGATCATAGAGCTACTGGTAAGTCAAGAACAGAAAACCAAAGAGCAGTAGAAATGGCTAGAGTAGGAAGTGAGAGAAGCTGCTGGCCTGCAGACAGTAGTCAGAAGTATTGAGTCCTGGCCTCTGAACCAGGCACTTTCACAGGCATTGTACATATCCTGGGTTGTGTAATCCTCACAAAAGCCCTCTGACAAGGTATTGTTATCCTCATGTCATGGATGAAAAGACTAGAGGTTATAAACCATGCAAGATCACACAGTACCTGGCAGAATCTCTTTCTCTGCAGCTTGGCTCTTCTGTCTTTCTCACATACTCAGAAAAAACGCAGCAGGGAGGCTATTTTTGAGGAATAATATATTAAAGTACATGGGAGGGGAAAAAAAAGCCTTCCTGGCATTGCCAAAGATGATAGCATGAATGAAAATAAAATTGGAGAACACATGGCTGCTGATGGAGCTTATAAAGACCATGCAACATATGCGGGAAGATGGAAGAAGATAGAAAGAGATAATAATGAATGAAAAGTAGGACAGTGGATTAGTTCAGCAAGTTTACACACTGACCACTGGGCCAGGCACGGTGGCTCACGCCTGTAATACCAGCACTTTGGGAGGCTGAGGCGGGTGGATTGCTTGAGCTCAGGAGTTCGAGACCAGCCTGGGTAACATGGTGAAACCCCCTCTGTACTAAAATACAACAAATTAGCTGGGCGTGGTGGTGGGCGCCTGTAATCCCAGCTAGTTGGGAGGCTAAGCCAAAGAATCGCTTGAACCTGGGAGGCGGAGGTTGCAGTGAGCCAAGATCACACCATTGCACTCCAGCCTGGGCGACAGAGCGAGTCTCTGTCTCAAATGACAACAAGAAACAAATGAAAACGCCACTGACTTCTGTTCACTCAGATTCCAGGTATCCACCACCCAATCTATTTCAAAAGTTATTGGTGGTCAAAACTAAAACTTGGCCTGGCGGAATGGCTCACACCTGTAATCCCAGCTTTTTGGGAGGCCAAGGTGGGTGGATCACCTGAGTTCAGGTGAAACCAGCCTGGCCAACATGGAAAAACACTGTCTCTATTAAAAATACAAAAATTAGCCAGGTGTGGTGGCACGCGCCTGTAATCCCAGCTACTCGGGAGGCTGAGGCAGAAGAATCGCTTGAACTCGGGAGGCAGAGGTTGCAGTGAGCTGAGATTGAGACAAAGCGGAAAAAAAAGAAAAAAAAAAAAAAAATAAAAAAAAAAAAAAAAAAAAAAAAAAAAAACAGAATAAAAGAAAAAAGAAAAAAAGACCCACAATAAAACAACAACAAAAATCCCTAAAACTTGCCATTATAATATAGGTCTATAATGTCTGAGAAATTTAACTATATATAGTAAATGAAAATTCTTTATATTGTGTGGTCCTTATTCTAAAGCAATTGATTTTTTTTTAAATTCTCAGTTTCTGAATCTGAGCATGACATAGATTAAATCAAACTGCCTTAATTTAGAGAAATTCTATGCATACTTATGTTCAGGTAGGCAGGTGAGGACACCTGCATTCCTACTTATGGGTAGAAACAAATGTGTGTTACAGAATTACTATTTCATTCAATTCCCCAATACTTCCATTTTACCACCATCTCTCTTACCTGGGTTTCTCCCAGGCACTTAATAGTCTCTTAACAGATGTCCTTGCCTTTCCTTTTCCCACACCAATCTATTCTCATCTTACTAGTTAAAGTAATATTGCTAAAATATGACATGATGTCACTCCTCTGCTTAAAATCTTGCAGTGTTGGGCTGGGCGAGGTGGCTCACACCCGTAATCTCAGCACTTTGGGAGGCTGAGGTGAGCAGATCACCTGAGATCAGGAGTTTGAGCCCATCCTGACCAACATGGAGAAACCCCGTCTCTACTCAAAATACAAACTTAGCTGGGTGTGGTGGTGCATGCCTGTAATCCCAGCTACTCAGGAGGCTGAGGTAGGAGAATTGCTTGAGCCTCAGAGGTGGAGGTCGTGGTGAGCCGAGATCACGCCATTGCACTCCAGCCTGGGCAACAAGAGCGAAACTCTGTCTCAAAACAAAAAAAACTTGCAGTGTTGCCCCATTTCATTCAGATTCAAGGCCCATAAGACCTTACATGTTTGTGTGTTTATAGCTTTTATTATGTTCCATTCCTTTCCTCTGTGTATACCCCTTTCCAGCCATACTCATTCCCTACCCATTTCTCTAATATGCCAGGTAACTTCTCACATTAAAGCCTTTGTTCTAGTGGCTGGTTGTCTCTGCTTAGAAGACTGTCCCTCAGATATCTACATGACTAATACATGACTGTATGATATCTTCCTGCCTCCTGGGATACCTTGTTCTGTTATCTGAGTGTCACTTTTTCCATGAGGCCACTCCAGCTCCATCTTAACTTTGCTCTACTTCTTAGATACTTAGATTGGTTTATTATAATAACTGCACATTGTCTATTTTCCCCTGCAAGAGTACTGCTCTAGATGAAAGGAATCTTTGTTTGTTTCAGTAGGTGTATGTTAATTGCTAGGTATGTAGTAGACATTCAGTAAATATTTCATAAATGACTGGCTTTTATGTCAGTTACTAATGTTTCATTGCTGAATACAGTGACCTACCTATAGCTGGTACTCAGTAAGTACAGGGACTGATTGATTTTCTAAACTTTGTAGGTGAATTCACATCTCCCTGATCTCATTTTCCTGGGATGTACAGTGACACATACTTTTCCATTTGTCTCCTTCTTATGGACAGACCTCTTCATTCTCCTGATATTTTGAATTTAGGCATATCAGTAAGTTCTGCTGAGTGAAGACATTGGGCTTGGACAGTAAATTTCTCTCTTTACTCCTTGCTTGTCCTAAACCAATGGTTGCCTGAGAACACTTACCACTTGTGTCAATTCATGGGGGAGAGGTGGAGAAGGGTAGGCCACCGTGTTTCAATTCCTTATCATTCCACTCACACATTTCTTACTTTATCTTTTATACACATATATACCTCAGTACACAAATACATACTATTTGTAATTATGAGAATCATTGAGACTTGATCATAGCAGTTTTTTATATCTATAAACATATGCAAACTATAAATTATCTTGGTGTATAGGTTTTGTTAGGATGTTGCTTTTGTCCTCAATTTTTTACACGATTTCTCTTATGTTTCTTTATGTAGTTTCTTTCTGTTCTTAATCAATAAACTGGCACTTTTTATTGGTATTTGTTCTTTCTCTCAAAGATAGAATATTCTCTAAATTTTTTTGAAATATAGGAAAATCCTTGCACGGAGTTATCAGGTCATTTACCCATCAGTATGGATTTGGGATTAATGGAAAAATTTCCAATTAGATCTACCTTATCTTCATCCCCAGTGAAAATAATTTTATGGTTGTATATGCTTATCAGTGCAGTTATTTTGTAGCGTTCTAAAAACTCCCTAGTTAGGAGTAATTAGAAAAGCACTTCTGTTTATAGTAAAGTCAGAATGAGCAATTTGAACAAACCCAATTGCTAATTATAATTTGAATATATAGATGAACTAAAAAAAATCTTTCCAAGCGTTAAATACCTACCAAGATAATGAGGAGTAATTGAACCAAGATGTAAGAGAAGGAATTCAGAAAGATGAGCCCAGAATTTGGAATGCTTTGGCTTAGGAGCATCTGCTAATCCAAAGGAGCTGCTGAGCAGGTCTTTGACAGAGCTTCAGAGCTTTAGGGACAAAAATTGAAATCTACAGCTTGCCAAGGGTGAGCTCCCTGGATGAACTTCCCTAGCATAAATGCAGGAACCAAATCTACATGGGAGATTGAACTAGAAGTCAAACAGTCTTGGAACACATTGCAGCCCAGTGTTAAGTCATTTTGGTGACCAAGACAAATTAGATTAAGGTGAACCTGGAAAATTAGCATCTACAGACACCTGTGAAACAAATGAAAATCATCTCCAGCTGATAATAACATTATCTTGGCTTCAAAATATTTCTACTACATGTTTCAAATACTATGGTACACAAGGATAATTAGGGCACAAGGAAAGAAGACAACATGAAAGAGAATCGTCACAAATGACAGACAGCAGATAAAGCCGCACAGGTATGCCATGAAGTGAGAATATTAGGCTCAGATTGGGCAAAACAAATTTACTATATTAATGGAAATAAAAACTTTAAAATATTATCAAGGAATTGGAAACTGGATACCATGACATTCTGTTTTTAAATAAAAGAATTGCCTAGGAAACGTTAAGACTGAAAAATACAAAAACCAAAACGGGGAGCTCAGGTGATGTGTTTGAAGACAGAGTAAACACAGATGAAAGTGGAATTCATGAATAAGAAGAGAGGTGAGAAGAAACCATCCACAGTAAAGCTGAAGAGACAAAATATGGAAAGTACAAGATAGAGGGCAAGAGATCCAGAAGATACGGTGAAAAAGTTTAATGTATATTTACTTGGAGTCCCAGAAGAGAGAAAAGAAGACATAAAGCAGAAAAAAATATTTGAAGAGAAAATAATTTTCCAAAATGTTTGGAAGACACCAAGAAACAGAGTCACAAAGCCTCATTAATTTCAAATAAAACGGTGAAGACTAATTGGGAGGAAGAATAATAGGAATCAGTGAATTATGTTAAATTCAATTGAAGAGTATTTCATTAGGAATACTCTGTTAATTTTCTGGTACAATCTATGTAAACTATACTAGAAAACAATCTTGCTGGTTAGAGATTCCACTTAATAAAAAATGTGAAAAGATTTATAATTAACATATCAATTATTTGAAAGTATATCTAAAAATGACTGAAAATGGTTTGTTATCTAAATTGGTTATACTGTCTCCTTACATGACACATTTTCTTTGTGAATTCATTTTGTTTCAACAGACAAGGAAAGAAAAATAACTCCAGGCATATGCAAATTCAGTCTCAGATTGAAAATTAATATATTTTCAATTTATTTATATATTTACTTCAGTGTAATGAGATGAAATCACTGTTGTCCTATCAGGTGACAAGCTTTATATAAATCTGTTCATATAGAGTTTTAATAGGATATTAAATCAAGGAAAACAGAACTCCCTAGTCTTGACTTTTTGACCCCCACCCCTGCTGTGGGGTTTTTTTTTTTTTTTTTTCAATTTTTTTTTTTGGTGGACATATGGACAGGTTGAATAATGTAAAAAGGCTTAGAAAAAAGCCTTCGTACTTCTATATATCTACTGTCTAAATTTTTAATTAAGAGTGACTGTGGTTGGCATTTACAGATACTGCCATATGTTGGGAGAGAGTATGTAAATGACAAGATTCCCCATATCCTAATTTACTGCCTCTGACTTTGAGGTACTCTTTGTGATAAAATTCCAGACTAAGGCTCAGATGAAGCTTCCAATTACAGAGTGCAATTGTCCTCCTTGAGGTATAGATGCCGGATGGTAACCTCGAAAATTTCCCACCAGAGGCTTAACTGAGAGTCAAGTGATGAAAGGAGAGAAAAGAAATCTTGGCTGATTTTCATGAAATAACCCCCTGCCTAGCACAAGCCCATATTGGGCTTCAGAGTTCATTGAGTCCTGGGGAATGAAACTGAATGAGTCTTCACAGCAGGGCTGGAGTGCCCAGGGGACAAACTGGAGAGTGTTCAGGGCAAAAGAAAGTCAGGAGTCAGTGAAACTTGCTAAAGCATAACACTGATACTGGCATCTGTCAATGACAGTGGCCAAACCCCTTCCTCCCTTTCATGTACAAAGGAAAGAACTTTGAGGTACAGTGTATAGTGAATGGATGTTAAAAATTATGTTTTCTTTTTTAACAACAATGATTACTGAGAGGTGCTCATCTTATAGAAAAAAATGAACACTTTCTGAAATGGGGAACATGTATTGGAAAGAACTTAGGGTAGAAAATGGAGAAAATAAGTGGAATAAAAATGGGGGAGGACAGAATATAAAAATAGCAAAATAAAAACAAAGGAAAAGTACACATTGAATACCACATTAACATCTGATAATTTCCTTATGCTCCTTATGGAAACTAGAATGGAGAATATTAAAGTGAAGAAAGATGCATGCCTTCCTGCCTTCCCTCCTACCTTCCTCTTTCCTAAAAGATACCTTGTGAACTGAGCTGTCAAATGTCATATCATACACAACTGGGGGGAAAATGCTTTATTTTACCCCCTAGAAGACTTAGAGTTTGGCCTATGTAAATTGCTGATACTCTTTCCAATCATTTGAACTTTAAAGTTCAGAGACCTAGGGAGCTCTGTGAAATCTCAACTGTTCTAAAGCTGTTCAAAGTGAATTTTCTAATACACCTACAATGACTAAACAAAAATTCCTCAGGCATATCAGAATATAAGGACCCTTACTTTTAGGTTGGCATCCTGCAATGTTCCAGGAGAGGAGTCTTGGTCATAGTGGGTTAAAGTCTTTCAAGTGTACTAAATCACTAGAGCTTCCACTTGAGGTGCCACTAAATGGCTTTTTACCTACCACGAGGCCTTAGTCTCACATTGTGGCCTGTCCAGTTCTGATCGAAAACAATCAAAAACAACTAAGAACACCAAAAGAATGATCCAGAGCAGTCACAGTCATAAATTTCTGCTTGCATCTAATTTCTCCTGGTTAACAGTTTCCTGCTGAAACTATTTCTGTGGAATAACTGCTGTCAGCTTGCCTCATCCTGCCTCACTAGCAAGTAAGATTTGGGGCCTCTTGTTAGGTACAGAGCAAGGCACCTTGATTCATTAGACAGATAGATGATCTAAGAAAGAGAAGTGAAAGGAGGGGAAGTCATTAGCTGCCCCCAAGGATCCCAGGAAACATTCCACTTCTTACTGATTACCAATGTCTTCCCCAGAAGAAAGTGAAACTTAAACAGTAAGAATTAGGACAACACATGGGGAACAAAGCAGTTATATTCAAGTAGATGATAAATATTATTGAAATGATGGATTTTTGATGGGATTCTTCTGAATTTGGCTCTACCTTTCCAACCTTCTTCCCCTGTGTTTGCCTGTGTATATGTTGTACGTTGTGGCCAAACAGGAGAGCTCAGAGACCACACAGATTTGAGCTTTTGTTTACATTGTTTTATCCCTGAAGTCTCCCCACCCATTCATACGGACTCATGGCAATCTCTATCTTTTGGAACCACTTTAAATGCAATCTCTTCCATGTAGCTTCTCTGATTTCTTTATATGAAGGCAATACTTTTTTTTGTCTTCTTGGTAGTATTTTAACCTCATCGGACTTCAAGTGCTCTACTCTATGTTAATGTTACATATAGAGATGATTGATTTCATTTCCTGGACCATAAGCATTTTTAAGAAAGAGTCCGTGTCTTATTCAATTGTCCCTGCAACTTTTACAAAGCTAGTACTCATTCTTTACTTTATTGAGGTATAATTAATAGATACCTTAAGGCTTGTATTATTTTCTTCATTTCTTCAACAAATATTTTTTGAGCAATTAGATTTTCTAGGTTCTAGTCTAAACATTCATGCCATAATAAAGCTTTATTTCTGGTGGGGGACATCATTCATTCAATAAACAAAATAATTACAATATAGAGTATGTTAGAAGTGGTAGGCACCATGGAGAAAAGAGAAGAAAGAAAAGAGCAAACAGGGCAATGGCTTGTTCAATTTTTAGTGAGGTCATCAAAGAAGGCCAAGCTGATTAGGTTACATTTGAGCAGAAACCTGAGGTAAGAGAGTAAGCCGTGTGGCTATCAGGAAAAGAGCATTCCAGGCAAAAAGGAGAAGTCATGCAAAGGCCTCGAGTCATAAACTTGGCTGGTGGGTTTTAGCAATAGAGAGCCAGTGACCCTGGAGAGAACCAGTGAGGGGAAGAGTAGTTGAGGATGAAGTTCCAGAGGCAATGGGAACTCCACTGTGGCTTTTTGTTCATCATTAGAAGAGCTTTAGCTTTTATTTTGAAAGAAATAGGAAACCACTGAAGGATTTTTAAAATCCCACAGGAGTAAGATAGGCTGACTTGTCTTAGAAGTTTGTGTGCATGTGGTTGGATTCTGTATATTCAGTAGCAGTAGAAGCTGCCTGCATTGCACTAATAATAATCCATCTGCAGGCAAGGTCTCTGGTTGTGCAGCTAACATTACTTGTTAGATAAAGCACAGTAAGGAACAATATATGCAGGCGTATCTGACTTTTAATTTCCTGTCACCAGGATCACTGTTCCTAAAACAAATCATAGAGAGCTGAGCACATGGGGTGTGAAGTATTGACCACTTCAATCTACTTGTTTTACCTTTGTGGCTGAGTTCACTGATTTTCTCAGGGTTTCTATTTAATGGAATTTGATTTTTTTAAAGGGCCATGACTGGGTTTTTAATGCATTTCCTGATGTCAACGATTCACCAAGGATTTTCTAATTATATTACATTCCTTTGAAATTGCACATTCATTTCACACGCCTACTCTGCAGAGGGACACACTCTAAACTTAACTTGTCTACCATACTGACAATATCTAATTAGAAGGAAACAAAAAAAATCCAGTTCTGCTTGCATTTTAATAAAAGTATTATATTTTCCTCCTATCTTACTCTTATCAAATCTTCCTTGTCCATTAGCCTACAAGGAAATACAAATTACAATTTTATTGCTGCATATTTTTCTTTGCTAAATGTATTTGAATATAAATGAATTCATTGACTTTAAATTTCAGAAGTTGCATATAGGTAAATAGCAGTGGTGAAAATTATTAAAATAAAAGAGTCACCTCATTTCCATCCAGACATTTTAGACTGTATTGCCCTGAGGAGACTTGGATTTAATTTGGGAGAAATAAAACTAGTCTAATTTCATATTACACTCAGAAAAATTACTTTAGGTATCTTATACCTTTTGGTTCATATAATGACTTTGTAACTATGAATTCCTATCAGTTAGAATTTAAATAGTTCTAATTAACTAATCCCATTTTAATTGAAATAAGTTTTTAGCAAGGTATTGGCAGTTTTAAAATAAACATTTTCAGATTAAGAAATATATTTTTTTGGATAAAAATAAAAATAAGAACCCCAATATCGATAACCCAATGGTAACCTAAATTATAGTCATTGGTAATGTGAAAAACTATAAATATATAACTTAAGTGTGTTATCTCTAATTATTTATAACTTTTGGATCATCATGAAAATTATGAGTCATAAAAGTTTATTCTCAAAATCTACAATCATTTTTTCCTAAATTAAGGAGTAAGAGTAATGCAACATTGATGATAATAGTCATTGGATGTATTTATTTTGTCTCTGGCACTTTACATGCAGGTCCCCATTTGAGACAAAAAGCTGAGACTTGGGGATGACAAATAATGTGCTGTAGTTAACCTGGCTAGCAAGGGGAAGGGCCAGATTTCAATCCATGTCTTCATTGCCCTAAATCCTATCTCTTTACTTTGTACCATATTTCTTCATCATAATGATCAGCTTTTTAGGTTTTGATATTTCTAACAATGTTTCAGCTACAATCTTTTGTTCGAGTAAATAATAATAGCAGTACACCTAAGATAATATATACATACCTTCATATACTCCTGAAAATTCAACAAAATAGACATGATTCTAAAACTCCAAAAAGAGGAAATTAAAAGAAATAGCTATAAGAACACAGAGATAGAACTAGGATTTTTGCTTTCATAGACTGAGGGTGCTTTGTGGTAGCTGATCTGTACAGAGCCGGACTTTATCTGATAGAAAATATGTAGCAATAAATGTTAGTTTTTATTCTCTTTCTATAAATCTTGTTCCCCAATTTGTCAGTGACTTAAAAGAGACATGTAAAACATGATTAAAAATTTGGATATATACATTCCTGGGGAGGATGTCTCTGTGTGTGTGTGTGTGTGTATTTATATAGTAATAAAACTCAATCTAAGAGAATTATCCTTTAAATATCAAATAGGTCCCCGGCATTTGTTTTTATAAGGGCTCTTGTATTTACATAATAAACTTTTGACCAACATTAAATTGATTATTTTCTTTACTTGCCCCAAACAATCACTGTTCGTAAAATAGTGGGTGTGATATGTTAGCACATAGACAAGCAAACATGTTTAACATTCTTTTACTTAACTCATGCATATACCAGCTAAAATATTTCTGTGTACTCTAATAGGTACATATACAACCTTCGAGATCTGTTGTTCTTGTTTTAATTCCTGGGATGAATGGCCTAATGAGCCCTTTTCATCTTTTTGTGGCAGGCCACCGAGGACACATGTCCCTGAATAGTCAAAGAAAGACTACTCTTGGGTAGACAGGTGGGTGTGGATCCTTGCTCAGTCCAATCAGTTGTGGTCAGGGGGGATTGGAATCATGTAATCCAGAGGCAGGTCAGCAGGGAATGTAGATAAGTTGGGTAATGACAATAAAATTTAACAGATACAAATGTTCACATTCAAAACAACAACTTCTCAAATAAAAATTGCTAACATTTCAAATGAAAAACTGATGATGATTTTGTTAATCATAAGATTGCAATATTACATAGAACATGTAATGAAGGACATTGACCAACTCATAAATGTCCATAGCACAGTGACCAAAAGGGGAAGGTACTATAATTTATGGCATATGTAAAATGGTTTTAAGAAATAATATGAGATTTGCCTTTGACTATTTAGGTTAACTATTCATCTGGAAGGAAAAAAAATGCCAGTGCTACGTTATTTTCCTGGGCAGAATTAGAGGGGGTGAGTGAGTTTTGGAGCCATGTGAGAAACATCTTTAAATCAAAAATGCCCCAAAATGGAAAGCTGTAGCTGTGGTCAGATCAAATGCCTCCCTTTCAAAGCAGCACAAGCGTTTTTATATCAAGAGAGAAATTGAGCTTGATGATCTGTGAATTCTCATCTTTAAGAGTTTCAGAAATTAGTTAAGTGTAGTCAAAATTTTACACTTAAATTCATATATCAAATTATATCATAGTAAGCATTTACAAGAACAAATCTCTGAAAATTTCATAATACTGAGTTCAAAAGGTCTTAATGATTTCAAAATACATCTCCAATTTTCAGTCATAACTTTTTCTGAAGGTCTCATGTTGGAAAGAAACACTTGACATCCAATTTCTCTTCTAAAGAGATTTTTATTCTCAAAACTAAGCATTCTGAGCTCCAAGCAACTCATCAGACTAGTGAGGACTTTCTTGGGATGATAAATTTAAGTAAGCTGTTAACCTTTGGAAATGTGATTCTGAACAGAAGGAAAATGTCCAATGTACAGGCTACTCTCTTAATATCTGGCTAAAACATTGCCTCATATGAGTATATACACTTTAAAAATCTACTTTGAAATACTGTGTGGATGTTCTTTTGAACTCAATGAGGTGTAATACATAACAATCTGCTTCAAGCTATGGAGTAGTGTTGGTAAAATCAAGAATACAGTGTGGAAGTGAATGGGTGAACATGTGGTAAACAATGTCTGATCAGTAACCTCTCTCTAGCCCCAGACAATAGTCGATGATAGATCTTAAGGTATACCCATTCCTGACTTGCTGTTTTCAGATTATTCATGATATGTAGTCTGTCCTGGTTTCTCCTAGGTTATTCAAGAGGGCTTAGGGAGCATATTTTTGGAAAGAGTGTTGAATGTAGTCACTGTTACTCTCAAAAATCTCTGGAGCAGTATCTGAGAAGGAACAGAGGCCTGTATGTTCTGCTTATGTGATAGCTGGGTCACAGTGGGACTTTGATTTTCCTGAAAGATATTTTAAAGATAATTTATTTAAAACAAATTCAAAGCCAAATGTGGGTTAAAAAATAGGGAGAAATCTATGTAGGAAAAAATATCATTATGCTCTTGTTAAGGTTGATTCCCAATAAAATTTTCCTCCCATCATAAATCCCAGATGTAGGAGAACATACTTTCTTTCCCATGTGAATGTGGTTCTACCAGTTGTAAAAGATAATGTACCAAAACATGTACTACTATGTCTTTAGAGTCAGCCAATCAAGATGATTAAATAAACTGTGCTCATTTTCCCTGATGTTGTCATGTTCATGGGAATAAGATAGTAATTAGAAGTTTGCTCAGTACTCTAGGAGAAGCATGGGAAAAATCACCTGTAAATGGCCCTATACTTTCAACACAGGACCTGACTAGATGGCTGAGTGTAGAGCATTTATAATTTGGAGAATAATTCCTTGTAAAATAAGACTGGTATATATAATTTTTGATCCAGCATGCCTATGAGACAAAGGGAGCTTCTGGATACCAAGCTAACCCCAGAAAAACATACTTTTACACATACACCTTTGGGGATGACATGCAGCTAAGATTTTCTCCAACAAGGCAATGGCACTTTTAGTGAAGCAACTATCTTGGATATACTCTTGATACTGCAAATATATTTTGTTAAATTTTCTCTCTGGATCTGAAGCTGGATGATCCTAATCTGCTGAGGAGTTGAGTTTTGCTTTACCCAGACAAGTTTTCATGATTCATGGCACTCTGACTATTTGAGGTTATAATGACCGCAGCCTTTCTAATTCTGTCCAGTCCTATATAATGGACATAGTTCATTCTGAGTTGCCATCTCTCTCATATATGTCTTTGCTGGACTGAGTTGCCATTCAACTGTTTCTGTTTTTCCACCATGAACAGCACCAAATATAACTTAGATGGATTTCATCACTGAGAACTCCATGACATCTGTAATATTCATCTCTCCACATGGTGCCAAACTCAGTGAACTCGGCCCACTATGCAGCAAATTGATGTGAGCAAGAAGACAAACAGAAAAAGACGGGAAATTGTTATTCACTACACTCATACACTCCTTTTTTAGAAATTTGAATTGAAGTTAGACTATCATAAACTAATTATAATTGGCCAGAATGCTAGATAATCATATGGTCATTGATTATAAATACACCAGACAAAGGTGCAGGAATGCCTAGTGGAATGAAGAAAACAACTATGAAGAAGATAACACCAGGCAGGATAATGTCAGGGGCAGCCACTGGGACCAAACAAGAAGAATTGAACAAGTAGATCACCAGATACTGAGGTATCAGTGAGGTAAGCAGTAATCTGTCAGTTAAGTGTAACTGGACAGGCCAAAACAGGAAGTGATCTCCAAAATACCAGATGTGGAAACAGTAAAACCAAATAATTCAAAGTCATCCCAGGGTCATGAACAACTCTGGAAAACCGTTTCCCAGAAAAAAACAAAAAAACAAAAAAGATTAATTTAAATTTTGCTAATAATCACATGGTCAATCCTGCTCCCAGACAGAATTCTAATGGCTAAATTGATATTGTTATTCACTACTATAGACGAAACATTCTTCAGTCCTTACATATTATATAGTTCATAATCCCTTAGGCCACTTGACTTTCAGCAACCTTAAACTTAGTGCCCTATGTTCATCACCCTACGTTAGCAGAACTCACTTGGTCTGATCGAATTAGTTCATATAACGTTCATTGATGCCTATTTGGAGTATTGTTATCAGCACTGTTTGTCAATGCATCCTGTTGGTGAAGCTCTTTTGATTTTAAATTAAACTCTAATTTCTAACATGCCACTTAATGTCCTTTAATCTTCCTTTTAGATAAGATTATGCTTTGTCAAAAATCAGTGGTATTTAGTTAAGACAAATAGAAGCAGTATTTTTCCATGTTATTCTTCCAGTTATAGGAATCAAATGTAGACTTAGCATCTGCCTACAAAACTCTGCCAAATAATGTAGTCAGTGCTTAAAGAAATTCTACTTTTGATGCCAGTACTGAGACTGTGTTGACAATTTTTTAATGAAAATTTCTGGAACCAATCAATGACGTTTTCCTGTAACACATCCTCTTCAGGTAAATGCTAAGATTAATGGGTTATGTTTAGACAGTTAAACTATTAACAGAATTGTTTCTGTTAACGCTGACATTTTTTTCCTGTGCCAGATATATGAAGCATACTATCCAGACAATAAAAATTGAGGATGTCTCAATTAAGCAAAAGCTCATTACATTCACTTCTCAATTAATAAGACACAATAACTTAATAGTGCTTAACTTTGTGCCCCTCACTTCTCCTTCATATTCCAGCTGCCAGAATTTGACTGTTCATTTCTAGCCATGTGACCGTTCATTAGCACTGTCACCAAAAAGGTGAGAAGGGAAGAAAAAGGAGGCATAAATTCAGTCAATCAATTTTACGGCTACGTAGCAGTGATGGTGACTACTTTGGTAGAGGAAGAGTTTTACAGGAATGGCAAAAATTGAATTTTTAGAGTATTGACAGACCTTACTGTCTATATGTAATATTCTGTTGTCTAGTATTCTCAGCAACTTGGCAGATTGCACAGCTAGGTAGACATGTATTAACTTAATAGCACCACCCATTTATCCATGTGACATACCTTATTATCTAAGTAACATTTTCTTGGTCACTACTAACATGAAATATTCATACTGTTTGCTTTTTGAAAATCTAGCAATTTCACTATTTGCTATTTTATTATTTTACTTAGTAGTAAAATTAGCTGAATCATTCTGTAATTTCTAAAAATCCACCTGGTCATTAGAAGGTTGCAGTTGTTTGAATGTTTTGTTGATTGTGATAAATGACAGAATAGTGATATGCTGATCATATCTCTTAACTACAGAATGAGGGGGAAAAAGTACACTTTATTTTTATTTAGTAATTTTAGCCAGATAAAATGTATTCTTTTATAATGTGAATTTACTTAGTAAACATCTACCACAGATTTTATTAATGAGGACAATAAGTTTTAGACAGTAGTTTTTAGCAAACTATAATTTAAATCAGAGTTGTTCTTGGACTTTTAAAATGTGCAGTAATAAATTAAACATCTCATGCAAATATGAAAATTTGAAAGTGCAAGGATTTCCAGGACTGTTTATACCATTTGTTGAAACTGTGCTTATTGAGGACAAGAGAAATTCCAAAATTTTATTGTCCCTAACTCTATTTTGATTTGGCCATTGTGTCACCATTCATCCATTAAGAGAGAGCCTTTCATAAAATTATGAATAGTGATAAAATACACATTTAAAGAAATAAATTTATTATGCATTTATTTTGATAATATCCACTATATTAAAAATGTGTATTTTCTCAACTAAAAATGTTTCAAAAAATAAAGTCAATTATAAAAATTTTAATATGGTTTATCCAAATTAAATTTTTTTGTATAAAAGCAGATAAACTCTCTGGCTGTCACCATAATCAGTAGTTTCTTATTTGCCTATTTTGTGTGAATGTAAAATACATCTGTCATATAAGATAAACAATGGATAAACCTGATCTTTTTAAATCAACAACATTACTATTTTGTTTGCAGAAAAAAACACCCTAATTTTTAAAACACATTTTAAAAATGAGGGTAGATACCTGGGCACCTGGCCACCTAGGAAATCTACTTCTCTTATGTTGGAAAAGAAATTAAGTTGAATATCTACCAGTTTTTCTTCACTAAAAGCACTAAAGTGTTAATATGTAGAGTGTGTTTTCACAGAGTTTACTAGTAATTGCAGTAATAAGTTGGTGTGCAAAAGCAATTGTGGTTTTTGCCATTACTTTTAAATTGCACAATTTTTTTTTTGCACCGACCTAATAGTAACCTTTAATTTAGTAGTTAAATAATTTGTCAAAAGTTCAAGGCAGCACAATGTACAGCTTTTGATACTTCTTTTTCTGCCAACAATAATTTGCAATTCATTTCATAGGGTAGGAGGTATACCATCAGTACAATGAATGCATGTATGTTTTACATATAAATCTATAATGATATTTAATGCATCAATTTCTTTCCTGGTTAGCTCCAATTACTTATACAGCAAGAAATCTGTCATTTCTTTCTTTACCACACAAACACTGCTGACTGACTTTGGCTTCAATATTAATTGACTCATTGACTAAATAACTCCTATGTAAGAATAGCTTTGAAGGCTTCTGTTAACATGTTGCAAGATATTGTGACTTATTTTTAAAGATTTTAAAAAATAAAACAAACATCCAAACTGTATTGTATATCAATATAATTATTATTCTCATGTTTATTATGCAAATCAACTTGAATTTGTCTACATCTATGTATTAACATAGTTATTTTGGGAATTGTCTAGTCCATTGGCAATTTGCTGAGAGTCATGCTTTAAAACCAGAGTTTGGCAGACTTTTTCTGTAAAGAGCTAAGCAATACATACTAGGCATGTGGGCGCTGTGGTTTCTCTTAATTATTCAGCTCTGTTATTGTAATGTTAAAACAAATGACAAAGCCAGGCGCAGTGGCTCAGGCCTGTAATCCTAGCACTTTGGCAGACTGAGGCGGGCGGATCACAAGGTCAGGAGATCAAGACCATCATGGCTAACACGGTGAAACCCTGCCTCTACTAAAAATATAAAACATTAGCCGGGCGCGGTGGTGGGTGCCTGTAGTCCCAGCTACTCGGGAGGCTGAGGCAGGAGAATGGCGTGAACTTGGGAGGCGGAGCTTGCAGTGAGCCGAGATCAGGCCACTGCACTCCAGCCTGGACGACAGAGCGAGACTCTGTCTCATTAAAAAAAAAACAACAACAACAACAAAAAAAACAGATTGACAAATTGTAAACAAATGCGTCTGTCTGTGTTGCAGTAAAACTTATCTACAAAAAGAGATGGTGAGTCAGATTAAGCCTACAGGTAGTAGTTTGCCTGCTTTTAACAGTTCTACTTTAGACATTAGACATATCTGGCATAGATACTAGCCTCTATTTGGAACTAAATTATATGTCATAGCATTCCTAGTGTTAAGATAGCATTCTGAAACTCAATTGATTTGTAGAATAATAGGAATGGTTGATAGTAGATGAATGATGCAATTTCTAAGATGAGCATGGTTTGGAAATGCACAAGGCTAAAAGAAAGTCTGTGATTACTTGGAACTCCTTAGAAGGAACTGCTCAAGTATAACCTATTGGTTATTATTAGTGGTTATAATTTTTGCAAAGAAGGGCATGGTTTCCAAAACAAATATCAGTTTGTTGTACAACTTGGAATTAGAGTATATCATTAATGTATTCATTTTAAAATTTGAGGACTTGACAATTTAGACTGGTAGTCAAAATCATGCTCAATGGAACACAGGTGAAACTAGAGTGATTTTTTGTTGTTATTTTCTTGTCTAACATGCAATGTTCTATGCAAATGAACACATCAAGGTTCTTACTAAATTTGATGGAACTTTGAAAGCGTGTGTGGGGAGAGCTACTCTATTTCTGGAGACTCAATGATTGCCTCTACATAGCATAATTATTATTATGCTTTTTGGGATCTTAATTTTTTTCATTGTAAGTGGGTTTGGAACATCTGTCTATATTTAACAATAGTTTAGGCTGGGCATGGTGGCCCATGCCTGTAATTCCAGCACTTTGGGAGGCCAACGTGGGTGGATCACAAGATCAAGAGACAGAGACCATCCTGCCCAACATGGCAAAACCCTGTCTCTACTAAAAATACAAAAATTAGCCCGAAATGGTGGCACACGCCTATAGTGCCAGCTACTTGGGAGGCTGAGGCAGGAGAATCACTTGAATCTGAGAGGCAGAGGTTGCAATGAGCCAAGATCGCGCCACTGTGCTCCAGCCTGGTGACAGAGCGACACTCCATCTCAAACACCAAAAAAACAAAACAAAAAAACCCAAAATTTAATTTTTAATTTTTCTGGTCGTTCATCTGGCTCCCAACATTTATTTTTGTTGTATGTTTAGTTCCTTGACTACTTTGGATGAATTTTTATTTTTACTTTGTATTTAGAAATTTTAAGACACATGAAAGTTGAGAAAATATACCTCTAGCAATCATATTCAACAATGAATAATAATTCTACAATAATCTTTTCTTACAGCTTCACATATTTCTCTACTTTAGCTTTGGAGGAGCTAGAGAATTTTAAAGCTTGCCTTTGAAAAGTGCATCATGTGTTTCACCAATAAATACTTAATTATGATCTCTAACTGATACAGACATTTTAAAATAACTATGTTGTCACTATCATATATCATAGTATTAAAAATTCCTGGAGCTGGGGAGGCAGAAGTTGCAGTTAGGCGAGATAGCACCACTGCACTCCAGCTTCGATGACAGAGTGAGACTCTAAAATTTTTTTAAAATTCTTTAATATTATCTAATATACAGTCCACATACAAATTTCCAAGATTGCTTTAAAAAGTATTTCATGGTGATATGTTTAAGTCAGAATACAAACAATGTTTTACTATGACCTTATTCATTTACAGACCACTTTCTCTTGAAAAGAGCAGGGAGTTAGAAATAGATTGAACACCCTCTTCAAAGTCCTTCCCTAGACATGGCAATCCACTTACTGAAAACAAATATACAAAAATTTACATGGAGGAAATGCACATCTTTGTTGAAAAATAGAAATAAAGACTTTAAGATCAGGAACAAATAATTAAAATCTTAACAATTTATATGCTGACAAGTCATTGTTGCCTTCTCATCTCCAAAAGCATAAGCCCCAAAGCCTTTACTTAATCCAGGCCTCCAGATCTGTCCTGAGCTAAGATTCCAGGTTTATTTCATTCTTCCCTTGTTATCCTCTAGAAATTCTGCATGTCTTCATACAGGACTTGGTCCAGGTGTTCCCTCTATTTCTATTGCTCCTCATCTCCCTCATTCATTGTTCTTTATGAATCAAAGGCACAGAACTTGAAACTACAGGAAGTGATGCTTCCCTGATTATAATTTCTCCTAAAATTCAAGAAGTCATGAGCCTACTGTGGTATGTACTCTCACAGCATCTACACAAATTTCCTATGTCGTGTCCAAAATTTTTAGGTATTTTAAAAAATAGTAAGGCAAAAAGAAGAAATAGATCATAAGAGAATAGAGAATAAATCAGAAAGGCAGTTGTTCTGCAGTGAAGCTCATGGGAAAGATAAAGGAAAATGGAGAAAAGTAAACTCTGAGCCTAAAGTTTTACCTCATCTCTAAAGAAAAGAGAAATAGCAAAAATGTGTGAAAGGGATTGGTGATGGCCGAAGATATAGGAAGAGGGGGTTCTAAAAATTAACAAATCCTGAGGCATAAATGCAGTCACAGACACATGGGTGGGAGGAATGAGTCATCCACCACAAATAAAAACATTATTAGTTACAATGTATAAATATTCATTATAACTACTGGGAGGCAAACAATTGCAAATTGTCCTTTGAGCAAAGGATGGTGAATGAAAATGGTGAGAGTGCCCATTAGTACAAATTTGAATGAGTGTAATTCCTCATTGCTTTTTTGAGTCATATTCCATACTATAATCTAAGGAAAGTCTCTCCTGAACTGAGATGAGAGTTTCCTTCTAAATCATAGGTTTGTGAGGGGATTCTTAGCCTGTCCTAGGCAATTGTCTGGAAGTTTAGTCCCAGTCCAGACTAGGCCCTCCGTGTTTGCTCAGTCTATAACAAGCAGCAGAAGAGAGTGATCTGTTTTTAGGAAAATATTACTGGCAGAAGAACAAAGGTGGCTTCATGAACAGGTAGCCTCATGAGGAGGGGCAAAGTGGAGGCCGATAAACCATTAGATGACTATTGCAGAGTCAAACTGGAGATGACAAACTTGAACCTAAAATAAAATTGAACCATTCTGCTTTTATTTAGTCCAATTGCATTGCTGCATGTTTGACACCATTGCATAACATAATATAAATTCCGACTAGCATAGATTTCCTAAAATCGACAGATAGCATAAAAACTATGTATTTCTTCCTTAATTCTAAGTTGAGCCAAGATTCAGCTGTTTCACTTCATATTCAGTGATTTTACTCATATATTCTTTACCTCTTGAGAGCCAACATCAAGGTGAGTCTTGAGATTCTTGTCTTCTTAGCTCAAGCTTGTTCTTGCTTTTGCACACCTGCTCTAATTCCTAAAGCTAATTGTATATTAAGGACAATAATAGTTTAACAAACATGTTGCAAGTATTTTGCTTGATTTTCCTCTGATTCTGAATTTTGTTTATGGTGTTATGTTAGCTTCAAAAATTGTTGTTTTTTATGTAGTCAACTGTATCAAATTTTCAATTATTATACTTCATATTAGTCCTATTGTAGATGCTCTGGATATGTGTCTGTATTTACCTTGCAGCTAGATTTTCAGTACATCTGACCACTTGCGTATGGTAATTAGTGTCCTGTATATTTTATATACTCATCTCTCTACATGCATTACTGGAGGTTCCTTTTTGGAATTTCCTGATAAGCAAATTTCTCTCTCTCTCTGAGTCTCCTAATAGTCTTGCATAAATCTTTGGCTTACACAGAGTTAATTTATAGTTTTTAAAGCTTGCTCTTCATAATTCTATTGTTAAAATCTAATTTAAAGGGCTACGCTTGGTCAGTTCTAACTATGGTCACTGTTAAAGTTGGAGTAGAATTTGGTTATAGCATCTGTTTTCTGTGTCCTAGATCCTGTATATTTTTCTTAATCAAGTGACAATATAGGTGAATTAACTCATTTGTATGAGCACAGTATAAATAAAGCTGGGTTATTTAGCTTTAGAGATTATTTAGAAGTTCTAATCCTCTAAATGTATCAACTCTTTGGTACTAGCCAGACATGGGCTAGCCAGAAAAACAACACAGAAAAAAATCTGAAAATGTTTGGGGTTTAAAAAAAATCTAAACAGTATAAATAATTCAAAACTTTATTGATCATGGGCCAAAAGTAATATCTTGCAATAAACATATTAAGATAATTAAATTAACATAGGAAAACGTTCTGTAATAGGACAAGCGTCCTCTGTTGTCTTGTTACTTTGTATGGCCTTTAATGCATCCTGATGCCCCTCAGAAAGGGGTAATTGTTGGTGGCTACTGTTCCTTCCCATTTACATTTGTAGCTCACCATAGAAATATATTTCTGGCCTATTCAAGTTGTCAATAAACAAAGAGATTGAAAGAAGTAATATACCTGCATTTTGAAGCCTTTTCTTTTTATATTCGCTAACATATTGTAAGTCTGTAGAAATAATATTATTCAAATCTGATTTTGGTACATTGTGATAAAATGTGTCTACATATTCTGAGAAAGATAACTGAATAAAAGGATAAAAACCACAGTAAATTCTATTAACTTTTAAAGATAAATAGAAAAGTTGTAAATCCTATATTAGAAAATAACTATGAATAAAAAGCAAGAGGTTACAGACTAAAACATTTTTATTTCAACCAAGTCTTTCAAGCCTATAAATACAAATTAATTGTTCTTCTTTGGAACAATTGGATAGTTTGGAAGTTTGATATTATGCATCTTGGAATAAACCCTAGGCAACTTCTGTTGCATTCATTGATGAAACAATATACATGTTTTCAGATACCCATTTGGAAATGTCACTTTGGCTTGTCTCTCCATATAGAAAGAAAAGAGAGAAAAGCTTTTCTCAAATCACTCATTAGTAAAAGTCAGAGAAAATAGGAATATATACAAATGGCAAACATTAAATATAATACATAAATTAAAATGATATAACATATTTGGCTCATCAACTATAAACAAATTAAATCTTTGTTTACTTAAGTAGTAATTTAACATGTAGCAGGATGATAGAATGTAGATCTAAAATAAAAAATAATATTTGGGACTGGGTATGCTGGTTCATGCCTGTAATCCCAGGACTTAGGGAAGCAGAGGAGAGAGAATAGCTTGAGCCCAGGAGTTGAAGACCTGCTTGGGCTACATAGCGAGACCCTATTCTCCACAAAAAGGAAAAAAAAAAAAAAAAAAAGACAAAAACAAAAGATTTTAGGGATCACTTATTAAACACTCATGTGCCTCTATTTTAAACAAATAGTAAAACTGATAAATTAGTACAGTTAAGTCTCCAATTATTGTTTCCTCTTTAACTCACATATTAAATTACAGTGTGAGGTTAGGAGATTAAGAGTCTTTTTAGAAAGAGGAGCAGGATGCTGGGAAAGGAAGAGATGAGAAATAGGACAGTTATAACATTATTAAATTTGTGTAAATCTGACTTGGAACAAAAATCTAAAGAAGGCCAAATCATGTGAGATTAATATGCTGAAGTATTAAAATAGGACTATTTTTCTAGCAGTTTACAATTGACAATAGACATTAACATTCATGTAAAAATACAACAAACATCTGTACAATAAACTCAGATGTAATGATAATGGACAAATACAAATATACATGCTTTATGTGATAAGTATATTACTAGTAAAGTTATGTGCCAATGGATTAAATGACATTTAATGAACTGGATAAATTCATGTCCTAAAGAAAATTAGTAATTTTTAAAATATATTATTTAGTTCAACCAATATATATTAAATGTTGTTTGTTAGGTACTGTCCAGAAACAATGTAAACCATGCTTACTGAAGCAGCCTTTTAACCACACATTTGATCACTCTTAATAGGCTGACTGTGGTACCTGCCTCACCCCATCGTCTGCTATGACTGCTGTTCACCTTGGAGGTGGGGTGTCACACCTGTACATGTACTCTGTCACTCTTATCCCAACCACATCTGATTGGGTATGGAGTAGATATCTGACTAAGGGGGGCATCTTTTCATAGGCTTGTTCCAGTAAACTTGTTATCAGGGAATAGGGAGATTGGATGATTTAACCCCAGATACAGCACTTAAGATAGGAGAGGGGTAGCCATGTTGGCCCAAATAAGATGTAGCAGAAGAGTCAGGCAGACAAGTTCAGAGGAGCACATTAGAGACAGCCCATGTGGCCCCAGAGAAGGGGAAGTGGAAAGCATAATCTTGTTTCTAAACTGTATTTTTTTTTTTCATTTTTGCTTTCAATCCCTGTGAAGTGTGGCTATGTTCACTGACCCTAAGTTCTAAAAGATACCCATTTGTTCCTTTATCCTTCCTCTTAAGTTATTGGCTTTACCTATTTATTTGTTGGTTGGTTTTGCTTAAGCAATTTTAGAAGGAATTTTACTAATTTTTTTGACTTGCAAATAAATGCACTAGTGCTTACAATTTACATTTTTTTAAATATGTGGTATTGAGACGAAACAGTCAACAACTTGAAAAAATCCATTTAGATATTTAACTTAGACTACAAACAAAAGTGCATAACTTATTTCTTATATATTTGAATGTGTCATACTCAAGGAAAACAGAATTGAATTTTTAGCAAAATTTTGGAGAAGGGATGAATTTCTAAGTTTGGAAGTATAATAGTTTCAAAGTTAAAATTAGTGGATTTGATAGCATAATTTAAAAACTGCATGCAAAAAAAGCAAGATTGACTGTCTTAAAAGACAATCAACTGATTATATAGACACACTATATAAGACAGTGTTACTACCTTTCTAATGTAATTATCCTACAAAAATCTATAAAAATATTAAGAACTTTACAAATAAATGGACCAACACCCAAGTGCACAAAGATGATTCAACAAAATAATCGATATTACTGTGAAAACAACGGAATCTCTACTTTTAAGTAAACAAATATTCACAGAAAATATTTTTAAAAACAGATTTTTTGCTATTAAATTGGAAATTTATTTTTAAATATTCCCTGTTATGCAAGATGGTTTGCAAATGGTAGTTCCATATATTTTAGAGAACATTAACTAGTACAACTCTTTTGCAAACTAATTGGAGATACTGCTATGAGTCAAGAAATGAAGTGTGTGTGTGTGTGTGTGTGTGTGTGTGTGTGTGTGTGTGTGTACACTCAGGATATAGTCCCAGAAGAGAATTAGGCTAAAGGACACAAATATGTATATTTACACACACAGAGGTATATTACAGAAAAGAGCTATATTTGTATGCATTTAAAATAAACTCATAATGACATTACACCATGAAGCTTTAAAAAAAAAAACAACTTGATGTCCAATTGTTGTTGGAGAATATTTAGAAAATTTGGTAGTCACATTGTGGCTTTCAGAATAAATGCTACACAGTACTAACTGAAATGGAAACCAAACATGAAATAATATCAGATTAAGAAAGTAAGCTTTGGCAACTAAGCAAGACCTCATTTCTACAAAAACTAAAAAAATTAGCCAGGCATGGTGGTGCTCAACTGTAGTCCCAGCTGCTCAAAAGGCTGAGGCTAGAGGACTGCTTGAGCCCAGAAGTGCCAGGCTGTAGTTACCTATGATTGCACGACTGCACTCCAGCCTGGGTGACACAGTGAGACCCTGTCTTTT
>NC_045448.1:34449515-34452512 GCF_002776525.5 Piliocolobus tephrosceles
TCCTCTTCTCTCTCTCTATCTAAATATTGCTTATCTAATTATATCTACATAAATAAATGGATAGCAAGAGGTACATAGATATAATTAGATAAGCAATATTTGCTCAAAACATAAAAAACAGGAAAAAAAGAATTGAATAAAATGAACCATAATAATTAAGATAATTTATAGTGATTTTTAACATCTTTAATTCCAAAAATGTGTACAATTAATCTATATACCTGTGAGTCTAGTTTTTTTTTTTTTTTAAATCTCAATGCTCATATGATTAAAATGGCACAATTGCCAACTATTTTTGTAGGTACTTTAATGTTGTTTTCTATGTTAATTTCTGAAGCCAAAATTTAATACAATTATAGAAATAGATAACTGGAATCAATCTACATGTCTAAAACCTAAGAGAATGGCCAAATTATACTATTTCTATTAATATTTGGAAAAATAGTATGCAAAATTTTCTTACATACAAAGGCAATGTACCAGCATTAGAAAACGCTAATCATTACACATATCTTTAATTCTACGCCTATGGGGGAAGAGAATGCAATATTATTTCATTAGTAGTATTTGGAGAGGAAAATTATGAATGTATTCCTCTTTTTTTTTTTTTTTTTTTTTTTTTTAAGATGGAGATTTGCTCTTGTTGACCAGGCTGGAGTGCAATGGCGTGATCTCGGCTCACTGCAACCTCTGCCTCCCGGGTTCAAGTGATTACCCTGCCTCAGCCTTCCTGAGCAACTGGGATTACAGGCATGTGCCACCACACCCAGCTAATTTTGTATTTTTAGTAGAGACGGGGTTTCTCCATGTTGATCGGGCTGGTCTCAAACTCCTGACCTCAGATGATCCGCCCACCTCAGCCTCCCAAAGTGCTGGGATTACAGGCGTGAGCCACCACGCCCGGCCATGAATGTATTTCTTTAAGATCAAGCTCTCTAAAAATTTGCCATGTTATTTTGTATTTTTTAAAAATTGATATTATTAAACAATGATAAGTCAGATTTTTTAATTTCAGAAGATTAGATGTCATCCAGTGTACCAAGAAAATGTTTCTAAGGCAATAAGACTGTTAGGCATACTGTACAGATAGTAGTAATGGAGGGTTTTACAAATGCTTGAAAAAGCAAAAGTAGGCATTGGTTGAAAAAGTGCTACCTTGGAATTGAAAACTGCGATGAAAAAGGTTAGTTTTAACTAGAATACAATTAATCCAGCTGCTTACACTGTAAGTCTTTATTGGAACTGTGGCTGTTATATCCCTACGAAGGTTTTTTAAGTTGCTAAGTACATGCCCATCAGAATAATGGAAAGCATAATTATCCTTATTGTGCTTAGCGACATTGAAACTGCTATTATTCTGTGATTGGAGCTGCATAATTATAGATAATTGCTGCTACTGTATTTTCTGTTCAAATATAGCTCTGCAAAAATTACTTTATTTTAATTAAACATGTTCAGGTTTTTAAAGTTTGATTTGCTATCATAACCAAACTCTATTTAAATGTTACAATGATATATATTTTTCTAACTCTTGCTAATCAGTTTTTCAACAAATCAGTTGTTCAGTTCTTGATAAATTGACCTTGTTCCACTTAACAATCAATTACATGAAATATAAACTTAAATTATTAATGTATTTCCTTTTCAAGTACCTAATTCTAAAAGCAAACATAGAACCTGTTCTAATAATATCGGTGATACTAGTTTTAGCTCTAGAAGATGGTATCTGTGGGTTAAAAAAATGTACTTAAGGGCTTAATGAATATAAAACATACTGGAAACCAGCTACAATAAATATGATACAATGGGAGGGACATTAACGAAGAGAATTATAAAACCTGTTTATCAAAATTGTCACTATCTCGGAAAACGTATTGCAATGAGAATCAGCTATGCATAGGGCGGTCTGCACAGAGCTCAATCAATTCCTTTCACATATCGGGCTTTGTACAAAGACCCTGCCAAAGCTCACAAAGCATATGCCTCTTTCAGTAACACATACTCAGTTTGGAATTTATTTCTCACAGACTGAGAAACACCCCTGAAGTGGGTGCTAGTGCCTTTCCCACCTTATGGCACAGTCCATTTGTCTGTCTAAGATTCATAAACACACTTTACAATATTGTCATTTGCTGCCATTTCTTTTCCCCACATGTGACTGTGTGGTCAGAATTCACTCTTAGAACTAGCCAGGAGTCTTTGGTGAGTTACATGTCATTTGTTTATGCTGCTTTCAGTCTCATGAGCAACTGCAACTCCAGTGAACAAATTCAGGTGATACATCGGCTACTATGCTCACTACCTGGGTGACAGATCATTCCTACATTCGTCCCTAGTGACACACAATTTACCCATGTAACAAACCTGAATGTGTACCTGTGGAAACTAAAATAAAAATAGTAGAAGAAAAAACAAGCAAACAAACAAATTCAGGTGATAAAACACAGTGTGAAATTTCAGATACTTCATTTACATTCAAATTCACCCATCCCAAGGCACCTAAAAGTCAAACGCACTGTGGAATGAGGGCCTCCTGCAGACATTGGGTCTGCAGCTCTCCAGCAATGAAGTCCCAGGGAGGAAGATAGGGAGAAAGGTGAGGAGTTGAGTATAATGAAAAGAGAAAAGTGAGGAGTTTTTTTTTCTTCTTTTTTTTTTTTAAATTAAAGACCCTTTCTTTAATTCCAAAGCTTCTGCTTACCCTATTAGCAATAAAACTCACAGTAAACATTCAGTTCACATTATCAACTGTTTGAATGTGGGAAAAAAGGGCTTTCCAGGGGCAGGTGCACTGTTGAGAAACGTTGGTAAAAATATGTATCCAAATCTAAACTCATTTTCTTCCTAACCAAGACAGTTTTTCCTTTCAAATGCCTTTGTTTTGCTTCTTTGTTTGCTTTTTTTTCTCTCTCTCTCCCTATATCTTTCCTTCCTTCCTTCCTTCCTTCCTCTTTCTTTCTTTCTTTCTTTCTTTCTTTCTTTCTTTCTTTCTTTCTT
>NC_045448.1:34452522-34567337 GCF_002776525.5 Piliocolobus tephrosceles
TCTATCTAATCTTGCTTTGTATTTTTGTGTTTTGTTTGTTGTAAAAGGCATTTTCTAGTTCTTCAAGCCCAGTGTTGACCTGGTCTCCTCTCTTTTCCTTTTCTCTTTCTCATTCTTATGCATATATTCACTGGATATTTTACAAACTTCACCATTCATTCCACTATAAAAGTACATTTTATTTACCTGCTCAAACTTTTCTCCTGCTTTAAGGCTCAACTCAAATGCTACTTTCATCAAATAATCTTTCCTCATTACCCACATCTTAATGTTAAGATTTTAAACTCTGGTTGTTCCTCTCTTATAACAGATACTCTATTTTGCATGACTTGTTCATGTAGTACTTGTTGTTTAATCCTACTAATCTGAAAGTTCTTTAGGGTAAGTGTCCATTATAGGTATGATATGTCACAGAAAGTAACATCACTTTCAGTCCACAGTCTGTAAGATGAGAAGAATATAATACTTTCTTTTACTATTTGAATAAATATAGGTTCTAATCTAACAAGGAAACTACCATCTGTTACTTTATATCAATCTTCTTCAAAATACATAAAGATATGATGACAGTTTTTATATGTAACCACTTACTATTTTATATAGTGGGTTAACTGTGAGATATAATATTTACAGGAGATGGTAATGAAAATAGGCAGCATTCTTTCCACTTAACGATCATGCTCAAGTAGAAGAGTAGTCTCTATAAATATTTTAAATCTTCCTAATTGGAAATGCTAATTATATACATAGACTATTTTAAAATGGAAATTTAAATAAACATCACGGTTAGAGCACAGTCTTGTAGATTTCAATTTTAAAAGGGAAAAAATAGTGAAAGAAAACCTAAAACATAAATCTTTTCCTACCTCCATGTAATTTACTTAGGACTTATGGATACTATAGACACAATGGGAGTGAGTGTATTAGTCAAATTTTCCACAGCACATGGTAACAGCCCAGATTTTCTACAGCACATGAAAACAGCGGCATTCTGCAATCAAGTTTGCAAAATTCCATTTCCTGGGAGAAGCAAGCCAGTGTATAGTAGAAGAATGGCTCCTGTCCAAAGCATGTCTTGTTAAAAAACGAGGGAGAGTGAAGCAAGGAAAACATTGAAACATTTTTAGCTCCTGAAAATCGGAAAGTTTAACAAGTGTGGCAAAGGAGAAGTGAATATCAGAATTTGATCATGATTTTAGAATTTGAATATGTGGTATATATTGTTTATATTATAAATTAATTTCACAATATATAAAATATTTGATAATTCTAGAAATAGTGGTCATGTTTTCATGCTTATAACAGGGCTCACATTTTCCTCTGGTTTCATATGTTATCACATACGTTATATGTGTATATAACTTTTTTGGCCCAAAAAAGGTATTTTAAAGTTGTTTTACATTTAAAAGGGTTGTGGGAAATCTATGACTTTGACTTTCATGCTTAAGGACCTTTCACGCTAATCATTTCAATGCTGTGAAACCCTTCCTCTAGTGGAATAAAAAATAAACATCATTCTTCCATATACTTAAAGTTATGTGGAAAGCATATCTTCAACTATAGGAGTTTCTAAGACTATACATAGCATACTTTATCAGGGAGGAAAAAAAATGACTTAAGTCTAAAACATTGGTTTGCAACACGTGATCCATAGAACCCTGGGGATTCCTGAAACATTTTTAAGTGGCCCACTAAGTCAAAACCATTTTTAAAATAATATCATATATTTTTTCTTTGTTATTCTGTTAATATTGCAGTAATTGTGCAAAATTAATGGTGAGTAAAACTGCTGGTGCCTTAGCACAAATGAAGGCTGTGGCACCAAACCATACCATAAGTATTGGGTCCCTCATTGTCCCAAACTCACAGGGAAAATAAAAGCAAATTTTACTTAAGAATGTCTTCAATAAAGCAGTAAAACTAATACGTTTTACTAAATCTCAAGCCTAGAATATATATCTTATTAAAATTTTGTGGGATAAGGTGATGAGTGGGAATTGAAAAAAGTGAATTATTTGATTTTCAGGCTGCATTCACCATTTTTTCCATGAAATACAATTTTTTCTTGATGAATGTTAGACACACTGTAGTTATTTAGTTTTGTTTATTTTGCAAGTATTTTCTCAAAAGCGAAGGAACCCAGCCTGTTATTTCAGATAAACAATTGACAGTATTCATTGACAATGATACAATTCGAGCTTTCAGGAAGAACTGAAATTCTGGAAAACTTCTATTTATCACAAGGAGCTTAATAACCTTCAATATATAAGACAGTTGTTGTAGATTATTGATGATATTCACTAATATCATTGAAAAATAAGAGGAGAGGGAGGGAGGAAGGAAGGGAGAGAGGGAGGGAAGGAGGGAGGAAGGAAGGAAAGAAAGAAAGAGAAGAAAAAGAAAGAAGAATGAAAGAAAGAAAAGAAAAAGAAAGGAAAGAGAAAGAAAGCGAGAAGGAGAAGGAAAGGAGGGAGGTAGGGAAGGAGAGAGGGAGGGAGGGAGGAAGGAGGGAGGGAGTATGGACCATACTGTATCAGTTGACCAGATAGTTTATACTAACAGTGTGACATATGGTGAACACCTGTTTTTGTATGCCTGAGGCCCTGGACTATACTATATCAGTTTGACTTCTGGGGAGCTAAAGACCAAGTCACTAAAGTCAGTCATGTGAGTGCTGCACGTCTCTATGTCTGACTGCCAATAAAAACCATAGACACATGACTCAGGTCAGTGTCCCTGGCAGGCAATACGTTCCCTATATTGTCATGCATTGTGCTAATAGAATTAAGCACACTCCTATTTGACTCTTTCTAGTGAACTGAGCTGGAAGATGATCTTGGAGACTGCCAACACAACTAAAATGAAATGTGCCAACATCTAGAAGAACTTCATGACTCAGTGAACCAATAGTTTCCAAATGACTAATGAATGATGCTACAAAGGTATGCATGGATAAAAGATCCAAAATGCAAAATAAGCTCATAGATTTGTAGGTAGCACAGTATTAAAAGTTTATCAATATGGTTTCAGATTCTACTTTGCAACTAACCTCTAAGAAACTACTGTCATCTGTTGAGTTTTAGCATGGTATTAAAGAAATAATCCACAATTACCTAAAAAGGATATTAACTTACTCTTCCCTGTTCTGACTATGTATCTTTGTGAAGTCACCTTTACTTCATATTCTTCATCATATTCTTCATCCGAGCCAACATATTACAAAAGAGTGAATGCAGAAGCAAATATGAGAATCCAGTTATCTTCTATTAAGCTACAGGTTAATGAGATTTGCAAAAATAAAAAGCAATTACACTATTCCCATTAAACTATTTCCTTTTCTAGAAATATATTTTTATAAAAGTATATTATGTTAACAGAGTGTAGTTTTATTATTTTAAAATTAATTAATAAATATTTTTAAATTTTCTCAAATTTAAACCTAAATACAGCAATTAGTGATAGATGCAACACATGAAAAAGTTCTTATCATCCTCAATAATTTTTAAAGTATATGGGAGTCTTGATGACAAAACGTTTGAGAACCACTGGCATTGTGGTCAGGTATATTTTCTCCTGCTTCTCCTAGGTTTCTAGCACTCTCCTGTTTAGCGGGGCCTGAATAAGGAAAAGGATTTATTCCTCATTTAACTTGCTCTGGTGCAGTCCTTTATTGCTTCTCCCTCTTTCTCTAACTAACACTGGTCATTCTTTAACAGTTTCTGTATAGCACGTATCTGAATGCTCATTCTCTCTTGGAGTGCCTGGTTGATTTTACTTTGAAGAATGCAGGATATACAATGTTAAGAACCAAGGAAAATACTCTTTCCACTTCTCTTTATTTGGGGACACATGGCCTTTCTGATCTGTTTATTTGTGCTTGTCCATATGTCTGTCCTGCCTGTCTCTTCCTTCTTCTGTTTTATCTACTTTTGGCCCAAACCTGGCTACCCCTCTTTATCTTTATAAACGTAATCTCTTTAAACCATAATTTCCAACTTTAACTCCCACCCTTGACTATATCCTATATACTGTTTCTTTTGAGGTCTCCTTGCCCAGAAGAAAAGCCTCTTAGAAGAGTTAATAGCTAGCTGACTGAAGCCTAACTAAATGCTCAGGTCCACTTGACTCTGGGTACACACATGTTCCCTTGCAGGGAAGTTGATGTATATGCCAACAGCTCCACTGCTTCCCAAAACCAGGAATAACCAAAGTTCTTTTTTTTTTTTTCTTTACTTTCCCCCCTGAAGCTGTTCTCAATCTCTTAGGTGATTCTTCAAGAACCCCCCATCCTCCACCACCCCACACCACCCCATACTGGGGGACATAAACCTATATGGAACAGGAGTTGTTAAGAAGGATAGTCATCCTTACCTTTGTTATTCAAGGGGCACTTTGGTTTAAGCATGAATGGGATAAGAATTTGGGGGGAATATAATAATTTAAAGCAATGCCATTATTATGGGAAGGAGCTGTGGGAGTTGAGAAGAACATGGTTGTTTGTAAAAGGACTAAGACTCTCCACAGGAGATGAAGCATTTTAATTGGTGGTATCATCAGCATAAATACATGTAGAATTTCAAGTGGAGGACATACAGTGAGATGTGTCTGACCCTCCGCTTTCCATCATGGCTTGAATTTATTCGGATTTTTATTTTTTTGCAGGAGGGATTTCTCTTGACTAAAAGGGGGTCTACTCAATCTGTTGAGGGGTGTAAGATTTTATTTTTCATTTTTATTCCAACTCCCCATTGATACTGCTTCTAGCTAAGCTTTTATTTTGTCCCATATCGATACTGGGGTGGTATGCTGCCTGATCTAGTTTCATCATGTTCCTCGGTGAGACCCCTATGGCCAAGGAAATTGGAGTTAAAAGACTTACAGCCAATTAAATGTTTTAGGCCAGACAGGAATGGAGGTGGGCAGACACTTAATAACCCAAATTGTCCCTTATAATCTTATGTGATAAACCCTGGGCCTGGAGAAATTGAATAGTTTTAAATTCTGGAGGTAAAATAAAACAAAGAATTAACAACATTTCAAACAAAAATGTCATATGCCTTGCCTAGTTTTGAGAATGACATGAAAGGATGCTCACAGGTAGCTAAACATTTAAATTATTTACTATCAAGCACAGAATACATTATATTAATTCAGATAGAGGCAAAACTATTAAGTGAATACAAGCTTTTTGTGTTTCATGAAAGCAATTTACTTTGATTGTTCCCTTTGCCTATGTCTAGAGATGAGGCTTTGGTTAACTTGAGTTTGTTGTCAGATACTGGCAGGAGTTGGTGTCTCCTCTAGATAAGATATGTGTACCCAGGAATCAAAGCCCTGTAATTTAACAGCACAAGGATTAGTAATAGCACCTGATAAAGGCTTATTATTCAAAGGGCTGGAGGCTAGAGGTGGTAATACTTGAGTCCATGATCTGACTGGAAGCTGTAAAAATATTTTACAGTTTTTGGTGACTAATTTTTATAGCTTTGATAAACCCCAGCAACAATCCAGAGACCTAAACTAGAATTTGATTCTGAGGGTACTTTAACACGTTAAAAGACCCAAAATATTTGATTGATATGGAACCACAGGTTATTGTAAACAATAGTTACTTATTTATCTGAAGTGGTAATGCCCTATACGGTGTGATTACCTCTCTTCTTGGGAAGCACACTTAAATAACCTGGAAGGTAAAATTATGAAGAGAAAAATAATACTTAACAGTACTCAAATTTAATCAGACATGAGAAATGTGTATTCAAGTTTATGAGTATAGCAGGGGAACATAAAAAGTTTTCTGGTTACTCTGAAACTTTTGACACATCAAGAAAAACTAAGAGTACAGAATTATTATAGTGGAGGTACACATTGCTTTTGTAGACCTCAAAGATAAAATATTACAGCATTAGGCTCTAGCAGTAGTTAAAACCAGAGGAAGAAAAGTTACAGGAGCTGACAAAAAAGCTGAAAGAGAGAGATGTCATCTCAGATCTTCCCAAGTGCAGAAAGAGCTGAAAGCAGCAAAACATAACAGTTGAATTTCTGAGATAGGAATCTGAGTTTTCAAAAGAAACAGGTTGTAGAATTGAAAACTAAAATTTCACTATAATTTCATTAAGAGCAAATCAATACCTCAATAAAATATTATTTTAACATAGGGAAACATTCTTTAGAAAGACTAGTATAAATCATCCCCTTTTAATTACAGCTAACTTAATCACACACAAAATTCCTTTCATGTATTCCCCTGTGTGAATAATACCATGACTTATATAGACCATCTATGACATGCTTTGACTTTCTGACTTGTCCTATACTCTTTCTTAAATAACCATTCATTCTAATCTATGACCAGAATTTACCATCTAAGGACTTTTCTCATATAAAATTACTCTTTTTTAAATAATCTTCCTTATCAAAAATACATCTTCACATCTATAACTTTCTTTACATACCTCTCTCTTGCTTACTGTCTCCTTTTTACCCAGTTTCATAAATGATCTTTTCAAGTCCATAATTTGAATAAACCTTTTGATAACTTTTGAATTAGAAAAAATTATTCTTTTTCTCAATAAGAACACATATTTTTTGGTACATTTTATATAAACCTAGGAAGGAAGAATTCCTGAATTTCCCACAGATACTAGCATTTTATAGATGAGATTCATTCCATAATTCCTAAAAACATGTATCCCCACATAATAACCCTTTCTTATGGTAAAAGACACAGACATTCAATAAGCATCCAAAGTGATTTTAAGGTTTTCAAATCAGGAATTCACTTATGAGCATTAATCTCATTATATTTACCTAATAATCATTATTATTTTCTGATTATTTATTGAAATTTCATATGAAAACTGTGATATTAGACAAAGCTAGATATCATTTAAAGTTATTTCCTGGCTAATCATTTTTAAGGTCTGAACATTAGATAAACATGTAAATAAGAATCAAAATGAACACACAGGCATTTTGCTGATAACTCAGATAATCTGATATTTTCATTGAACCAACAATCTTATATTGGTCTTTATACAATTCTGGAGACATTTCTACTCTTATCAATAATTTTAAAACCAACTTTATCTACCACAGATTTATGTGAAATTGAAAAGCATTTGGACTTGCTTAATTTATGAGTACTCATTTACTTATAATCCAACTTGATAGCATGCTAGACACAACACATAGCATGATCCATGTAAATACACATAAACATATCTAAACACATATACACATGCACAAAAAGAGCCAATAACTTTTACCTCAAAATTCTAGTCATAAGATAGCAATATAAATTCACCACTTTATAGAAGTTAGCTGGATTTAAATTATTTCTGACAAGATTGACAGCTGTCTACATGGTTAAAATTTGTTTCCTCTGATAGGTAATCCAAGGAAAGATGTAGATGGTAATTTGGTTAAAGTAGTCTTTATGACAGTTTTGATTTAAAAAACGCTTTTTGTTTCTCTTTTGCTCTTCAGTTTCAGAAGAGGAGGAAATTATTATAAATGGAAGGAAGAAAAGAGAAGGAGAGAAAGGAGGGGGATTGGGGGATAAAGGGTAACTTTCCATTTGTTTCTTTAAGAGGGAGAAATAGAGCCACTCTAACCTGACTAAGGTGCCCCCGGGTAGAACTTTAGCCCACAGTTCTGCACAAACAAGACCAATTGAAGTAGAATAATAGAGGACAGAAGAAAAGGAAAGGGAAAGGAAGGGAAAAGGTGATCCCATAGCAGCAAATGTGAATGAGGAAAGAGAGGGAAGAGGTAAAGAGCATTGCTCAAGGGGTACCTTTGATGGCCCCAAGTTGCCAAAGAACTCACCCAGCAGTGGAGACACCAAAGAAAGTGTTCACGTCACCACTTGTCTGCTGCTGCAGGAAGTCATCTGTCAAGTCTGGGCTCCAGGACTCCAGAAAAATGGGCTCGAGCAAGGAAGCTCCTTTGGCACTTTCAGTTTGAGCAGAGGGAGAAACAGAGACAAGAAGAGACCTGTAGCTAGCCATTGCAGAAAAAGGGAAGTTCTGACTTTAGGAAAGACTAGAAGAGGTTGCTGAAGAGGGTGGAATAAGAAAAATGACAAAGAACAAAAGATGGTTCAGTCTCTAATAAGAACATAACAAATTTGAGACTGGCTGCTGATGCAATCACCCTACCCAAATCCAGGATCCCCCGCAAATCTATTTATGCCAAATGCCACAAGATACAGAGCATCCAGGAGTCATCCAATGAGGGTCCCCACAACAACTATCAAAAATGCTGGAGCACCTGGGGGTGGCCATCTGTGAACCCTAAAGGCACACAACTGGGAGTATAGAACAGTGTGACTCTGGCATCTCAGAGTCAGAACAATGGGGGACATTTCAAAATAACAAATAATTCAAAACAAACAAGAGAAGTGTCCAGCCTTACACAGAATATAAAAAGAAAAGCCCAATATCTAAAGCAAAGACTGCAAATGCAATAACAAAATAATCATAAGCATGCATTTATGCACTAAGAGTGGAACAAAATGTCTGATCATTGGAAACTAAAGAGAAAACATCTAAGAGAAAGGGCAACAAGGCAGATTACAAAGGATATGGCCAGTCAGGTGTGCTCCCATCCCAGGAACCCAGATAATGGGAAACAATGAATTGATTACCAGGCCAGAGGATCATTCCTATTTCCTGGTTCACCTGACAAGGTAAAGGGGAAGAAAAGAGAGTAAAAGAGAAATCAGTTAAAGGAAGAGGGTGATAGCAATGGGGAACAAAGGGGACACTCACCTGTCTGTGGAGGCCAAATGGTTCTGATTGATTTTAATTTGGAGTCTGGGTGAGGGTGTCACTCAGGTCCCTTTAGCTTGTTAGCCCTTTCTTGGTCATCATGAAGTTATCCCAAACCCTAGAATTGGGGCTCTGCTTAGGAGGGTAATTGGCTTTGCTCAGCGAAGTATTAAAGAGTGAGCTGACAGAGCAGTGAAAGCAAATTATTAGAGCCACAGAGTACAGGGAAATGGCTGCTCTTTCCATAGAAAAAAATAATAATAGCAGCAGTCCTCATGGATGGCTGGTTATATTTATGGCTATTCCTTAATTATATGATAAATAACGGGCAGATTATTCAAGAGTTTTTGGAAAAAGGGGTGGAGATTTCCTGGAACCAAAGGTTTCTTGCCTTTTTAACCATACAAGGTAACTTCTGGATATTGCCATGACATTTGTAAACTGTCATGGTACTGATGGCAGTTTCTTTTAACATGCCAATTCATCACAGTTAGCATATAGTGAGCAGTGAGGCCAACTAGAGGTTGCTTTTCTTGTCATCTTGGCTTCAACTGGAATTGACCACTTGTTTTTTTTGCATCTTGCTTTGATCAGATCCTGTTTTGTTCAGTGGGGTCTTGTGACTGGTGCTTGGGGAACAAGTCCTGCTGATCTGCCTACGTAGGAAGGTGCATTGGAGGTGGTTGAGTCTAGCAGAGTGGATTCTGCTAACTTCTAGGAAATCCAAGGGGAGGTGTATGGCTGCAGTTGTTTGCTCTCCCTTTAGAATATAAGGTGCTTAAATTTTCTTTGGCCTTGCCTTTGGGTCTTACCAGCCAATTCCCAGGAAGTGTCATTTGACATTCTGTTATATATTCAGGTATCTGAGTGGACACTCTAATGAGTTAAATGATTTTGAATGGTGGAATATATATATATATATATATATATGTATATATTATATATATAATATTATATATTATATATACATATAAATATATATAATATTATATATTATATATACATATAAATATATATATTATATATTATATATACATATAATTATATACATGTAATTTCTGATATATATATAAATAAATCAGAAAAAAATTAGAGTGATTCTGGCACTCTAACTAGATTGTTGATAGGCTTTAAATTCTTCCAAAGAGTAAAATATTATTATTTTAGGTAAATGTAACGAATAGTTGTAGAACATTTGCAAAAGGAGTGAGCTATAGTTTTTGCCTCAAGAAGCTTGTTTAGTGAAAATATATATCATTAGTTTACCCAGCTGAAGCATGTTACACAAGTTAGACTAGAGAACCAGAAAACTAGAGGAAAGAAATAAATTTCAGCTGGTATGCTAGGAAAATACTTCAGGTGGGAAATTTGAGCCTAACTTGGGGGAAAAAAAGATTTAACCAGGTCAATGTAGTGGTTGGACTATAATTAAGTCCAACAAAACAAAGAAACAAAGAAAGAAAAAACGGTACCTGTTGGGCAAATGTATGAGGGCACATACTGGGAAGACACATATCAGGGGTCAATAGAGTGAGGTAAGGAAGAGTTAGGTAGGTGGAATGGGAACGGGGTTTGGGCAGAGGATGAGGCTCTCAGGCATATAGGTTAGACTAGCATGCTGATGGAACATACTTCCCAGCCATCTGAAGGAAGTACATCACTGTGACATAAATTACTTAGTAATAAACAGAGCTTTTTAAATAAATTTCATACCAGTTATGTACTACAGTAAAAAAAATACCATAGGGCCACATAGAGATCAATTTTTTTAAGTGCTGCATGCATTTGGGCCTTTCAGCAATTTTTTCCTCATTAAAAAGGGCAGGAATAAATCTTTTCCCTTTCAGTAATTTATTTTGTTATTAAAAATTATAAAATCATATGGCACTAACTTTCACAGACACTCTGTGTACCAGTTTTCTCATTTTCTTTCCCCAAGAATGCAAATTTTACTGGTCCTGTGAAAGTCAACTAGTGGAATTACAAATAACAATTCTAGATAGAAAAACAGAAAGTAGCAAATTTCAGACTTATTAACTATAGTCATGAAATCATCAAAAAGGATGTTGGTTGCCAAAATATATAATTTTCTCAACCTGTGTTAAGGCAAGTTTTTTTTTTTTTTTTTCCGTTGTTGTTGTTGAGACAAAGTCTCACTCTGTCGCCCAGACTGGAGTGCATTGGCTCAAACTCATCTCACTGCAACCTCTGCCTCCTGGGTTCAAGCAATTCTCATGCCTCAACCTCTCCTCTAGCTGGGAGTACAGGCGTGTACCACCACACCAAGCTGATTTTTATATTTTTAGTAGAGACTGGGTTTCACTATGTTGGCCAGGCTGGTCTTGAACTCTTGGCCTCAAGTAGTCCACCGGCCTCAGCCTCCCACAGTGCTGGGATTATAGGCGTGAGCCCCCATGCCTAGTTAAGGCAACTTTTTCCCTAAGACATCAAGTTAACCTCTGGCAAGTTTGACTCACATTGCTCCAGACTTGGGAAAGGTGAATGAAGGTCACCCTATCTGTTTTGACTAATAAAAATTAATAATAATCATCTGGGGTAGGTTGGAGTAAGGGGTTGCTAGGGCCAGGATACCGACAGAGATGGCCTCCCAGGTAACAGGAAGGTTGATCCTAGGAAAAAAAAATCGCGAAGCAGATTTGGGGTGTGATGGGGCCCATGTTAAGAATTCAAAAGGTACATATGGGGAAAGGACTGCAGACCAAGGTAGTTCTGTGGCAGGATTTCTAATAATGTACCTTAAACTAAACATCAAATAACTTTACCTTGCACTAACAAATAATAACATAAAATGAAACTGTAAAGAAGCTAACTTCTTGTCAACCACTGACAATCCCAGAATAAACAAATATCAATTCTCATTTCTGAGATCACTTCTGTAACTACATCAGAGAGTACAAGAGAAATAGAAACCACCTTACAAATTAAAGGAGGGAATTTTCATATTTCCCGTCTCAAATTCTTTAATTACATTTACATGATGGTTATTTAAAATATTTATAAAGTTCCTACAAATAATTTTGGATGATAGTCAAATAAATTGAAATATTTATGCCTTCTTTGGCTTACATTTGAAACTTCTTTATAGATTTGTTTATGTTACTGATTACTTATTAAAGGCAGCAATTCTAGCAGTATACTTGGGATGCTCCAGATAATATTCCCTTCTAGACTTCGATTAAATTTTCATTTTTGGCAAGGTGCAGTGGCTCATGCCTGTGATCCCAGTACTCTTGGAGGCTGAGATGGAAGGATTGTTTGAGCTTAGGAGGTCGAGGCCAGCCTGGGCAACATAGCAAGACCCTGCATCTACAAAAATAAAAACAAGAAAATTTTCTCTTTTTTAAAATCCTTTTTGGATTTAGTTTTAATTAGCAAGGTTTTTAGAGAAGTCCAAAGTGTCTGACATAAAAAGGAAAGTTCTATAGTCATAATTCATCAAGGGATATCTAAAATCCTTCTAGATATAGTAGGTAATAATTGTTTCATGTTAGATACACGTAAATATGAAATTCATTTGCTCTTGGCATCAGCAAAATGGCAGCTAATTCTGAAATTCAGTAAACCCATGTAGTAAAAGTCAGCTGTGATTAAGCAAAACAGGTTGATTTCTCTTCCTCTCCTAGCTGAAGTAGTAGTTGACCCACTGTACTGGCCTATTATGGACCTGAGATAACAATCCAGTTGCCATTCAACTGAACATTTCCTGAAGTCAGAGACTTTGTCTGCTTGTATAATAATTCCTGCATTTCCAGTCCCTAGAATAGTGCCTGAGTTTTAGTAAGTGCTCATTACGTATATGTTTAAAATTTAAATAAATACAAAAGCCTTTCTCATTTTTGTTTTCTCTTCCAACCCAATGTAAAACTTCCTAAGAAGGTGAATGGTATAGTTTGTTTTTCTTACTTTGAGTTTTTGTAAACAAATACAAAATACACATAAGCCAGTTAGTTTTCTAAAAGGGCTTAGAATTAGCACAAAAATGTTTCTTTACTTACTAATTTTTTAAAATTTATCTACTGTGAGCAGACTTTTGATTAAGTGCTAGAAATTTAAAGATGTGCCCTGAGCTTTGTCTTTCCGTGGAGAAGAATGATATAAATAACCATTATTCTGGCTGATTGTAGAAAAAGGCATTGAGCAAGCAAAGAAAAGAAACTGGCTAATGGGTTTTTTGAGTTAGACGAGGCTTCCTGGAACAGGTATAATCTGTATGGGTCTTGCACGATGAGACAGAGCTGTTAAATCCCTTGTTTAAATTAGTTGAACACACATACCTCATATAATCTTGAGAAGTGGGGATCTTCATATCTATCTTCTCTATGAAAACCACCTTGATCCCATGTAAATGGGTTTAGAAAAAGAAAGAATTCTACCAAATATCAAAGATACATTATTTTAGCATCCTAAGAAAATAACAAATACCAAATCATTTGCTTCTTTAAAAATATGGTAAGAGTCTACTATAAAAGTTATTATAGGTAAAGTTGGCAGGATCATAGATGAAATGTGCCTCTAAAATGTAATTTCAAAATAATATAAGAACATTAGAAAAGAATTAAACCTCCAAGATGTTAGGCTCGACCCTCTCTATTGGTGTCATAATACATTTCTGTTACCGTGAACTTTTTTCTTTGATAGTGAGAATACTGTAGAGAATTTAGCTTCTAGGAAAACAGCTTCCTCTTAATAAATTAAATGGTGAATGCCCTTTCTGATTCATAGTTAACATCTGTTACCCATAATTAACTTTCATCATGAATAAAACAAGCACACTATCAGCAAAAAGTCAGCCAGTCTGGTACATTTTACAGAGAAGGTGGGTGAACAGAAGAGTTTTCATTTTGTTATCTTTCTCAGGATAAAATAATTCAAAGAGTCCTCTGACTGTTGAAAGAGTTCCTCCTCAGCAATGTGTCTGCTTTACCTGATGATCACAGATCTCTCACTCTCTTATAGTAGCTAACTTTGAAGAGAACTATATATGGTTTCAGCAGCTTCAATGGAATTTTCTTCCTTTGCACTAAGTACATTCACTTATGGTTTATCATTTTCACTCCTGATCACTTGAAAATTTAGACATAATAGAACTATTAATGGGATTCTGGGTCAAATGGTATTTTCTCCTCCTACCTTGATCTGTACCTTATTTTTAACATCAAAAAAATGACATAGTTTTTGTTTTAAAAAATGAGAAGGATTGATAGTAAAAGGAAAAGTAGGGAGAAGTGAGGGCTGTGAAGAAATTTTTTTCCTACTATTTTGCTTTTGATTGTCTTGCCAAATTACTTTTAGTTAGCAAGACTGGGTGTGCTGCTCAAAAATTCGATTTAATGTGTATTTTACAATTGTTTTCACTGGGAAGACATAGCTCAAAGATGCCAGCAGGAACTCCCAAGTTAAAAAAAAGTGAAAAAAAGAAGAAAAAGAATAACACAATAATACTTGAAGCTTTTGCAAATTAGCATAAAACTTGTTAAAATTTCATAGCATTTCTTTTTAGGAGATTTTATTTAAACAATAATATTCAGCTGTGGTGTGGGCATCTTACAGAAAGTCTTTTTTCCCCCAAAAAAAGCTAGGGGCAAGATTAACCAAACCTGGTAAAACTGAGTGAGTTAGAATTGTGGAAGACCAAAGAAAAGCAAGACGCCTAGTAAAAGAAAGGAGTTTAGTAGGAGGAGAAGTGAAAGAGATTTAATTATCGAGGCTAAAAACACAAAAGAAAAATGTAATTGTGTTAGACTGGATCTTCTAAGAGCGGACACCAAGGTAGGATTAACCATGCCAACGTTTTATTAGAGGAAACAACTGCTAGGTGGTTATGCTTACATGAAGGAAGCCTGAGAAGGCTGGATGAGCTTTTAGACCACAATGCAAATCTGTGTGGAGAAGACAGAAGGAAGGTTGGGTGGAAACATCTTTGACTGCAGTTTAGGAATGTTTGGCAAGGTAGTCGAGTTGTCCTGAAGTCAGTTAAATGTCAGAGGAGTCCTACTGCTGTTAGCCAGTTATTCGGTGCCTCTTCCAGAGTGGACAGTGGATGCTTTTTGTTTTGCTTTGTTTTCATTTGTTTTTTGTTTTTTTAAGTGCAGTAGCATGATCCAGGCTCACTGCTATCTCTGTCTCCTGGGTTCAAGCAATTATCCTGCCTCAGGCTCCAGAGTACCTGGGTTTATAGGCACCCACCACTGACAGGTGAAGCCATCTGCGCTTCTGGGTCAGGTGGGGACTTGGAGAACTTTTCTATCTAGCTAAAGGGATTGTAAACACACCAATCAGCGCTCTGTAAAATGGACCGATCAGCAGGACATGAGTGGGTCCAAATAGGGGAATAAAAGCTGGCCACCTGAGCCAGCAGCGGCAACCCATTCTGGTCCCCTTCCATGCTGTGGAAGCTTTATTCTTTCGCTCTTCACAATAAATCTTACTGCTGCTCACTGTTTGGGTCCGCACTACTTTTATGAGCTGTAACACTCACTGCGACGGTCTGCGGCTTCACTCCTGAGGTCAGCAAGACCACGCACCCACTGGGAGGAACAACTCCGGACATGCCGCCTTTAAGAGCTGTAACACTCACTGTGAAGGTCTGTGGCTTCACTCCTGAAGTCAGGCGAGACCACAAACCCACCGGAAGGAAGAAACTTTGGACACGTCTGAACATCTGAAGGAACAAACTCCAGACACACCATCTTTAAGAACTGTAACACTCACTGCAAGAGTCCACAGCTTCATTCTTGAAGTCAGCAAGACCAAGAATCCACTGGAAGGAACCAATTCCGGACATAACATCACATGTGACTAATTTTTGTATTTTTAGTAGAGATGGGGTTTCACCATGTTGGCCAGGCTGGTCTTGAACTCTTGGCCTCAAGTGATCCATCCACCTCTGTCTCCCAAACTGCTGGGATTACAGGTGTGAGCCACCACACTTATCCACAGAGTGGGTGCTTTTTGATGGACATTCATTTGTGATATAAAAATCATCTTCTTGGTGCCCACTCACATTTGTCAATTCACATGTCTCTAGCCCAGAATTTTTTGTCTCTGATCTTTTGGTCCTTTTCCTTTTATGATCCTTACCAGAGCAGATAGCCAGGCCATTGACCACTGCCTAGGAATCTCTACTTATATTCCCACTTGGAGTCACTTTCCCTTCTACAGACCCACTCATTAGTCATTCCTCCAGTTCCCAAACACATAAATAGAATAGTACTGGACTTTAGCCATCACTCTACTTGTCCCCTAGCAGTCCCCATTCTAACTGTGAGCCACAGTGGTGCTTTGGATCCCCCAGGTCAAAGTAAACCCAGACACTGTGTCCAATAATCCTGAAAATTTTTTGTTATTTCCCCTTTTCCCCAGTGGACACTCACTCAATAAGGAGGTTCCTTTGTGGAAAGGTTGGGGAATTGTCATGGTGTAAGCTTGTTATGGTCTTACAGGGTCCTTTCTCCTAGGGATCCAGGTACCTCTTTAGTCTTGGTTCATATCTGGAAACTAAGTGAAGGATTATAATTTTGTATTTGCATGATCACCTTCACTCCCTCTGGCTCTCCATTCCTCCTTCTCTTCCTCCTCCTCTCTTCCTCCTCCTCCTTCTGTTCCTTCTTCTTCCTTTTTGTTATATGTGTTAACCATCTTATTAGTGCCTGCCTATTTTGCTCTTACTGCCACAATATCTTGCAGGTTAACTTTTTGACTATACCTCTGCCTTGCACATCTTCTTGGTAATTATGACCTCCTGGCTTTTGGAAGTTGTATTACTCAAGGTTCTCTAGGAGGACAGAACTAATAGGAGATACACACACACACACACACACACACACACACACACACAAAGGGGAGTTTACTAAGTATTAACTCACATGATCACAAGGTCCCACAATAGGCTGTCTGCAAGCTGAGGAGCAAGGAGAGCCAGTTCAAGTCCCAAAACTGAAGAACTTGGAGTCCAATGTTCAAGGGCAGGAAGTATCCAGCATGGTAGAAAAATGTAGGCTGGGAGGCTAAGCCAGTCTAGCCTTTTCACATTTTTCTGCCTGCTTTATATCCTGGCCATGCTGGCAGCTGATTCGATGGTGCCCACACAGATTAGGGGTGAGTCTGCCTTTCCCAGCCCACTGACTCAAATGTTAATCTTCTTTGGCAACACCCTCACAGACACACAATGGATCAATACTTTGCCTTCTTCGATTCAATCAAGTTGACACTTAGTATTAGCCATCACAGAAGTCAAGCCCTATCATCTGGCCTTGATTATATCAGAGGGCCCATCGTACATACAAATGAACCCACCTTTGTGACCTAACATTGTAGATCTTGAAACCTACTGTATCCTGCAGAGGATAACTACCACAAAACTTCTTAGTGTTGCTGGTGCCATCTCGCCTGTGTATTTGGATGGTTTTGGTGAATGCATTGTCCTTTGGGTCCTCCTATGGAACATCATCCTCTGGTGAATCTTGCCTTATTTAGCACTTCCAGCATGCCCACTTCCCTATGCCTTTTTATTCCTTCCTCTACCTTCTGCCAAGGCAATAAAGGCATTTTTGCTACACTGTGAGTTAGCCATCATTTTTTCCCCAAGCTTCTAAAAGCCATTCCAGGACCAAGATCTTCATGTCCTTTTGGGTCATATGTCTTAAGAAAATGTCCTCAAGTCAGTGTATTCCTGTTTATACAGTTTTATATTCTGGCCTCTTAATCAAGTACATCTACAATCCAATCCCAAGAGTACTCTTCTGGTGCCTACCAGTGCATGTGGCTATATAAATAATTTTTTTTTGCAACTTTTGAAGTGTATAGTTTCTCCTTTATGTTCCCCCTCATCCCAATCAGACCCAGGAAGTCCCTAGCAGGACTTTTCATGGAATTTAATCCTAATTGTTTGCCTGGCAAGCTGGAATGGAGGTTGGAGGTGGGGGGCAGCTCTTGAGCCACCTGTTGCCTTGTTGAGGAGCAATTTCTTCAGCATTTGCTAGCACAGTGGAAATGCTAGCTTTGTCTAAGAATGTGTGGGCCATCTCTGCAATCCTATACAGTTCAACTTTGATTGCTGAATAAACATTTACAAAGGCCTTCCATCTAGGTGTCCTTGTCCCATGTTTTGGGAACCCAGATTTCTCCCATTGGGTCTTTTCTCTTTACATAACAAACGTGTCTCAACTGAGCATTCAAATGTCTCTGGAGCTCTGCAGTACTAACAATTAGGTCTTCAGTTTGCCACTCAACTGTGTCTGCCCTTTCACTGCAGGAGAGAGAAGCATCTTTGTAAGCTACCATGACATCTCTTGGGCTCCCACACTTAGACATTATGTGTTTGTTATTAGCCCTCTACCTCTCATTATCTTTCTGCGTGGCATCAATTCAACTTTACAGTAATCAGCCAACTTGGCTGTCTTCATAGATATTGTTTCTATAACTTTCAAATGTTTGCATTTTTGCATCTGGCACAGAAATCTCCTCCACAGGTACTTTTGCTTAGAACACCAGTAGTGACATCTTTAGCAAATATCCTGCCATGGTGTGTCAGTGGCTACCTGCACCCCACTTGCCAACCAGGATAGGGTCTTCTTCATCTGCCAGGTGGGGGATGAAACAGTCCTAAATCTTCATGTCACTGCTGGTCTTCTTTGGCCACTCCTGGTATCATTTGTTAGTCTAGGTCCTCTGAGAAGTAGATGCCACATTGTGATGAAATGTGCAAGAATTTTGTTAGGGACAAAACCTGTGTGCGAAAATATGGAGAAAGCCAGGAAAGGCTGGGAGAACCTTGAGACTTCAATGAAAAATCTGAGCAAGTGTAGGTGAGAAGGGTAGGCAGAAGTGTCCTGGTCAGCTGTGTTATCTACTGAGGTTCCTCAAGGCCATCAGAGAGTCCTCAGGCAAAGACCTATGTCTCCCAGCATCTGACCTGCCTTAGAATCTCTGTAGCAATCAGTCATTGATTGGCTGGGAGAAGCTCCTTGACACAGCATGTCCTAAGCCCAAATGTGGTGGTGGATTTCCAAAAATAGCAGCTGGAGCTCCTTCTTGGTCAATCTTGATTCCTGTTGTTGGAGGTCTGTGACTTACATTCTCATGTCTACTCCAACTGACAAAGGAAAATGTAAGATATTTATAAGATGAGGCCCTGCTCCAGTGTTCACACTTAGGAAATTTAGGGCACAGTGATACCTGTGATACCAGCACTTTGGGAGACCGAGGCAGGCAGATCATGAGGTCAGGAGATCAAGACCATCCTGGTTAACACAGTGAAACCCCGTCTCTACTAAAAAATACAAAAATTTAGCTGGGCGTGGTGGCAGGCGCCTGTAGTCCCAGCTACTCGGGAGGGTGAGGCAGTAGAACGGGGTGAACCCGGGAGGCAGAGCTTGCAGTGAGCCGAGATCGCACCACTGCACCCCAGCCTGGGTGACAGAGCAAGACTCCATTTCAAACAAAACAAAACAAAAACAAAAACAAACAAAAAAAGCAGGAGAAGGTGGAGAAGGTGCTTTTTTGTTGTGAGGGAAGCCACTATAAGAAATAATTTGTTTCGTGATGATTTAATACTGGAACAGGCTTTCATTGAAGATTTTGGCATTGTTAAGCCTGAACCTCTCTATAGAATGTTAATTTAACCGAATATTGAGCTAATACGGGGTAGAGAGGGTCATATGGTATAGATCTTGTCCCAAAGATGTCTTCACATTAACCCATAACATTTGGCCATATTTAGAGAAAGTTAAACAGGTCTCTCTTTAACTGCAGTGATTCTCTGAGTTTTTAATATTCAAAGAGGTATTATGCAAATTATACTACTATAGGATAATTAAGAATATGATATTGGCCAGAATTTCAGTGATGTAATATTTATAAATTGCTGAAAGTTATATTGAGCTTTTTGTCCTTGTCAAATAGACTTTTCAGCAAATCTAGTTTGAGAAATGTTAGTATGGAAAATAATCTCCCAGAGTGGCTTTGAAATGCATACATTTAAAGGCAAGGTATGAGATTAGTAGCACCATGCTTCTAACTATGTTTGTATAAGCTGGTTTTAAAGCATTTTCTTAATGTGTCTAGAAGGTAAACATTATTGTTGATAGTCAATGAGCACATCTTAGTCTCATAACATGTGCACCTCTGTCAAATGTCACTTTTAAAAATGACATATGACAACTTCTTTAATTGCTTTTGCTTTTTATCTTCTAAGATGGTCAGCAATCTTAGATTTTGTAAATCACCAGGAGCATGCTCTGTCCTAGCCCCTAATATTTGCAACAAGTCTCAAGAAAAGCTTTTTCTCCTAAGAACTTAGCCAACTCCAGTCATAGTTTAATTAATAAATATCTGAACTGGTAACCAACTCCTCAGCAATGAGAAGTTTAAATCCTGGGAACTAGAAGAGAGTTGCAAGAAGAGGTTGAACAGGGAAGCAGTTTCTGTGCTTTTTATGATTTGTGTTTTCAAATTGTTGGGAATAAACAGCAGACAATTTTTTTAATAGAGAGGAAATATACTCTAAAACATCTTACCGTGAAGAAATCTTTCATTGCTTCAGGATTCTTTAAAATTATTGTGGCTCCAAAGTGATTTATTATTAGATGCACTAAACCATGTAAGTCAATGTTATCTTGCAGTTCAAACACATCAGATAACAGGAACCACTAAATAACATCAGAGCAGTTGTAAAGAACAACTCAGGAGAATTACAAAAGGCATCCTTAGATTTGATCTTTGCGTATACATTACACTATGCCTGCCTATTTTAATTAAAATCACTATGTTATACAAAAGTTGATTACTCATAGAGTAAAATTGCTATCAAGGGAAAATTCTTATTTTACTATTACATGATTCTTGCCATTATAACATGACACAAAATACTTGCAGTTCTGATGATAAAAACACTTTGGGATACAGATCTGAGAATGCATAACTTTTATATGTGTAAAACTCCGATAAAGCCACACCAAAGCTGCATGCTATGTTGAGTGGTTTGAAAATATGTCTTCAAGAATCTTCAAATAATTTATTATTTTGCCAAAAAATCCTAAAAACAAAAACAAAACAAACAAGTTTTTCATTAAAGGAAAGTTTATGAAAATAACAGGAGAACATGAATCAATTGAGCTCTGAGTTATTCAAACTACTTGATTTTTAAAAAGGATTTCAGACCTATAAGGACATTTCTGAAGAGACAGTTAGATACACATCTCTCAGATTAAGATATTGAAGAAAACATTTTTTTTTTTTCAGTCTGGGTCCTAGTAAATGACATTTTCTTACTATCTCTTTGTCATCTTTTTCACAGACGCAGAGCTCTTGCTGTGGCATTGACCAAAATAGGTAGCAAAGGAGACATCAATAAAGAACAGTATCTTCTTAAAAATTATTAGTATTCCTTATAATCATACATGCAAGTCCTCAAATAGCATATGATATCCGATGTTACTATTCTTTCTCTTCTTCCAGTTGACTAGAAGAGGCCTACAATTTACAATGCAGATGTTGAAGGCTAATCAGGGGCATGAATAGTTTATTCAAGCATTTGACAAAACATAACTCCATTTCCAAATAGGAAGTTGAGGTCCCTGGCAAACTTTAAAAAGACTTTTGTTTTTAAATTTAAAAACTTATTTTGGGAAATACTTTCAAACATACAAAATAGTTACATGAATATATATTCACATATAAATTTATATTCGATTACTTCTTTACTTTCTGTCATAACAAGTTGTTGCTAGCTTTCTTGTCCTTAGCCTTCCCTAGTCCTGGAAATAGCCTCTTAGGAATTTTGCTTCTTTTTAGTGGAAAATGGTACTAGAGATCAAAGTCTGAGCATGAGTTGTGCTCATTACTACTGGAGTATCATTGCTTCTTATCAGTTCAATTCATTCATGTTTGAGAAAGAACTATGAAATATGAGATGTATATAAATACATGTGCATACCTGCAAATAAACACAAACACATGTGTGTGTATATATATAGATATATTAGTATGCATGCACACACACACCTACATACATACATGTATATACATTCTACTAATGAGCCCATCCTTGGATTACTTTTGGATTAAATATAAGAAATACTTATGAAATGCTCACCATGAGCTGCTTTGTGAACATTTTTCCAGTCATCTTTTGTTGAATGATGTCATCTTTGAGTAGATTATCCTATTACTTTTTCATTTCCGCACTATCCTTAATTTTGCCCTCTTATTTCCTACTTTCCTTTCACTGTGTCTTTAAGGTCTACACCCTTATTTATATATCTGATTCTGTTCTAGAACTGATGCATCTTCAGGGATGCCACTTCTGGTACTCCACACTTTCAGGTTCCTTTTCTGTGGTTAGTTCTATGGACTACCACATTCTAAAGCATGTTCAGGATATTATCATTTATTTTTGCACATATTCTTTCTGAGTATGATTTTGCCTGTGATTCCTCTTAGTTCTTTGTTCTCCTCTGCTCTTATGCATGGAGAATTGTTCGTCTTTTCTCCTCTGTTCTCACATCTGCACATTTGTAACCCAGAGTGAGCAGTGGGAGAGCCACTGGAAATTGTTTTTACTTTTTTTCCTCCAATTTTCAGGTAATTGTAAAGTTGCATTTTTCTGTCTCCCCAAAATGCTAAAAGTATTGGTTTTGTGTGGTTAATTTGCTTTTATGGTTGTTTTAATGGAGAGTCATTTTTAGGGTGGGAGAAAGAAGGTGTTTGATTCTATTTAAAATTAGGCAACAGCCATAGTTCTCCAAACCTGGAACTTCATCAAAAGTTATTATTTTAGTTTAGTTTAGTTGCATTTATTTGAGATGGAGTCTCACTCTGTCACCCAGGCTGGAGTGCAGTGGCTCAGTCTCAGCTGACTGCAACCTCTGCCTCCTGGCCTCAAGTGATTCTTCTGCCTCAGCCTCCCAAGTAGCTGGGAATATAGGCACGTGTCACCATACCTGGCTAAATTTTTTTGTATTTTTAGTAGAGATGGGGATTCACCATGTTGACTGGGTTAGTCTCGAAGTCCTGACCTCAGGTGATCCACCTGGCTGGGCCTCCCAAAGTTCTGTGATTACAGACATAAGCCGCCTCGCTTGGCCATTATTTTCAGCCTTGAAAATGAATCAGTATGGACTTGAAGTGGGTAGAACTGTAATCTCAAAAATTATGAAATCCTATTGGTCAGATTTGAAGGTAGTGGATAGAAATAGGGAAATGAAAAAGTGAAATGAGAATCATATTGCTATTCTTTAGGGTTTTAGATTCCTGCTTAGAGATACAAAGCCAGGCTTAAGAACAAAAATAGATAAAGCACAAAAAAAAAATTCAGTGATAAAGTAGATGAAGCTGCATAAATTCATTGGTTCCTTTTACTAGTCAATGCATCAGATAGATCTGCTTCTGAGAAAACCATCGGAATAGCTTGGCAGTAGGGAAAGTTTCACATTTACACGCTTTCAATGACAAACTCGTCATTGTCTCAACGTTTGCACTCTTACTTCCAGAACTTAGGCTTTTTGTCTCTTCTGGTATTCATCAGAAAGTTGTGTTTTTATCTCTTATCTTGTATTAATAAATGCTTATCTGTCAGTAAATTCTTACCTTTAGAGTCATTAAGGGAGAGGTGAACATCAGGTGTACTTCTATTTAAGCTTTTAATGCAATATTTAAAGTCAAACGAAGATGAATAAATTTTTTACTTTCATAGAAGCTATAATTGAAAGTAGTTTCATGTCTTTTGCAAAACTATGAAAATATTACCAGAATAGAATTAAATACTTTTATAGAAATGACTCTTTAGGTTTAAATACTTTTGGAGTTTGAACTGTGAGCCAGATGCTAAGATATTCAACTAATTTGAGGGGAGTGATCAGGAGGTCAGAAATTGAAAGGGACCAGGTGGGAGATATGGGTAGTGCAGCCATATGGTTGAGGGTCAGAGGAGTGGGGATGATACAGGAGAGCAGAGGAGTAATAGACTGGAAAAGCACTGGGGAGTAAGGTTGTTTTTGATCATCTCCCAAACCAAAGATTTTGGCAAATCAGCAGCATTTAACATAATAGAACTTCCAGAGAAATGGTCCCTTAAACAAGAGCCAATTGAAGGGAATATTCTCTAATCTGTAGTAATTTGGCTGTTTTCTAGGAAGTACAAGATAGGTGAGTGTTGGCACATTCAGGTCAGAGAGGCTTGAAGCACAATATGGAAGAAAACTAAGGATGGCTGGGATGGGAGAAATCATGGATGACCTTTTCTCACATTTCAAACAGAAATCACGTGCAAAGTAGCTTTAATGCAGGCACAGGTAAGTCTTCCATTTGAGTCTGAAGTTTAGAGAATGGCCCAGGCAAGGGGCTGTAGTAGAAACAGATATCTTATCAGAGGGCACTGAGGCAGACACAGGCAGAAGTCTCTGGTTGAGTAAATGGCCCAGTGTGTGGGCTTGCAAACAAACCTATGCAGGTAAAGACCTAGATGAAGCAGGAGATCCACATCTAACCTACTGTGAGCTTTAGTTCTTTTCTTTCAGCAGTGTCTAGATGCTAAATGCCAATCCACTGTCTTCTAGCCTCCAGAAATGCAAATTAGATATTCATTGACAATGTCCTTATTTTTTCCATTACTTAAATTATAGTATGATATACCTAGATAAATGTTCTTTGTTAGCAATTCAGTGTGAATTTCAGTGCAATCTTTCAATCTGTAGACTTAGGGTTTTCTTTAGTTCAGAGATAATGTCCTCTACTGTGACATAATTAATGCACCCCCTCCATCCTTTTCATCTTCTAGAACTCTCATTATTCAATATTAAATTCACTTTTTCCAAGTCGGGTGTGGTGGCTTATGCTTGTAATCCCAGCACTTTTGGGAGGTCAAGGCAGGTAGATCACTAGAGGTCAGGAGTTTCAGACCAGCCTGGCAAACATGGTGAAACCCCAACTCTACTAAAAATACAAAAATTAGCCAGGCACGGTGGTAGACTCCTGTAATCCCAACTACTGGGAAGTCTGAGGCACGAGAATCGCTTGAACCCAGGAGGCGGAGGTTGCAGTGAGCTGAGGTCGCACCACTGCACTCCAGCCTGGGCAATAGAGCAATACTCAGTTTCAATAATAATAATAATCATAAATTTTTTTCATCATTATTTTTTTCTACGTTTTGCCTCTACTTTGAAATGTTTTTTTTTTTCTATTCTACCTTCTAGACTACTGAGGCTCACTTGGATGGGAGGCGGGTTTCACTAGTGTCATCTTCAGCTTCAGTTCATCCACTGAATTGTTCAACTGTGAACAATTGTGTTCACCATGTTAGTGTGCTACATTTTAATTTTGTAAGTTCTGTTATTAGTGTTTTAAATTTGGGCTCTCAGTTGTCATTTACATGTGTTCTATCCATTCTGACTGACATTTTTAGATGGTGAGATAGATGGTTAGTCCCTCTGTCTTTAACTCAAGTATAGTAATAGATGAAGCATAATAGATGGAGTGGATGGTTGCAATTCACAATTGGTAGATTTCCAACCAGCTTTTTCTCCCCTGTAACCTGATCTCAGATACAGAAGCAGGCCTGTTGACCATATGCACCTGAAGTACCTGGAAGGTGTCCCTAATGGGAATCTCTCTGCTCCCTGGTTTCCTTAAGTTTTCACAGTGTCAGTGTCATGGAAATCTTGATCAAATCGTTTGGTTCCTGTAGGCATTTTGGGGTCCAGGGAATTAGTTAAACTTGTTATACATAGGGTTATTGTCAAATGGTATTCTTTCCCTCCTTCCTGAAGAGGTGCTGTCTGTATACCTCAGAGTGTCAGGGTCTTCCCAGGCTATGCTACTTCTGGCTTCTAGGTTAAGGCTCCCAAATAATGTCTCCAGCTCCTTGCCCGGACCACCATGAGGAAAGGCCTGCTCCAGTTATCTGTAATGAGATTCTAGAGTAAGGGTACTGATGAAATACAGGACACCCTGTTAAATTTGAGTTTCAGATAATTTTTTATTAAGTTGGCACAAAAGTAATTGCAATTTTTGCGATTAAAAGAATGGCAGCACTTTGGGAGGCCGGGGCGGGTGGATCACGACATCAGGAGATTGAGACCATTCTGGCCAACGTGGTGAAACCCTGTTTCTACTAAAAATATAAAAATTAGCCAGGCATGGTGGCGCATACCTGTAATCCCAGCTGTTCGAGAGGCTGAGGCAGGATAATCAACCTCCATTGGGAGGCAGAGGTTTCAGTGAGCTGAGATAGTGCCACTGCAGTCCAGCCTGGTGACAGAGTGAGACTCCATCTCAAAAAAAAAAAAAAAAAAAAAGATAAAAACACAATTACTTTTGCACTAACCTAGTGTAAGTCTGTCCCAAATATTGTATGGGACATACTTACAGTGAAAAAAAAAAAAAAAACCAAAAAAATAAAACAGCATTTGTTGATTATCTGAAATTTAAACTTAACTGACTAAATATCCTGTATTTGTATTGCCTAAATCTGGCCACTTTGTCATAGAACTCAAGGCCATCTTGCACACAGCTCCCTGTGGGGTCAGGCAGAGGGCTGATGCAGAAGGGGAAGCTAGGTTGATCTTGAGAGAGGAGGGGGAAAAGGTGCAATTGTTATTGCCATTTTCCCAAATCTCTTTTTCTGCAATCTCCTACTTTCCTTTCCACGTTGACTATTATGTATATTCTGTAGAATAAACAAGATTTTATGAGGTGACTCAGAAAGTAAAAATGACTATAATAAAAATGTTCCCATTAGAATCATGTGTCTGTGAATAAAAATATTTTAAATATTTTGGTTTCTTTTCTACATCAATGATTTTATTTTTATTGTGTTAGGTCACAAAGCAAAATCTAGCAGTACACTATTTAAAAAAGAAACATATTTAAAGTGGATAATTAAAGAAAATAATTAAAATAAAAGGATACCAAACAAAGAGAAATAAAATATTTTTAAAAAGAAAAACGTAAGAGTGGAAAATCAGTATTAGGTTATTAGCAATTTGAGTCTAACGTCATCATAAAGGATAAAGAAGTGCAAAATTTATTATAATATAATAAAAGCACAATTTTTTGAGAAACTATATTAGCCATAAATTTGCATATTATAAACATAATAGCTAAAAATCACAAAGACAATAAATGTGAGAAATATATGACTAGAATATATGACTAGAAATACATGTATAATGGAGAGCTGCCCTATGTACAGAGGGACAAGTTTAGCGACCAAAAGAATAGCAAAATAAAGTGGATACTTTAAGAAGGGAATTATTTTTTTAAGATGAAGAGTTATAGCATTTTTCCTGAAGGATTTGTAAAATAAGAAGTGCTTTCTTAGATTACTGGTGGAAATATAAAGCATTACAAGAGTTTGGAAAAGTAATTGGGCAGCAGCTATCAAAATTGAACTTTCAAAAATCTTTTGACCCAGCAACCTCGTTAGTTGAAATCTTTTCCATAGAAAGGAAAGCAGTAATATATGAAGTCAGATAGATAGGAATGTTTACTCTGGTACTGTTTGCAATGACAAAAGATGGCAATTAAATGAATAACCCAATATAAAAATAAAATTTTACCCTTACTAAAGAATATATATTAGTTGAAAAGAAGGAAATTGCAGGAGTTATTAGCTGAAAGAGAAAATGAAAATGTAGAAAAAAATATATAATATGTAATTTTATTTATTTTATATATCACTTACTATATAAATGTGCATAGGGTTGAGTGAATAGCCATGAATTTGCTTTACATTGGTGGGTATGAGGGACTATATTGCAGGTGGAAGGAGAGAGAGAAAAATCAGAGAGGAAAGCCAAACAGAAGATGAAAAAATGATGAATCCTACCCCACAATGAAAACATAACATGATCACATACATGAACTTATATGAACATATATATTTCCTTTTGTGTAAATCAATTAAATTAATTGGCTAATTAAAAAACTCTCTGGATTCTTGCCCAATATATGCCATGACAGGAAAATCTTTGTTATAGTTTTTGATCTCAGAAGTTATCTTTCTTCTCCCTTTCCTTTGTGATTCCTATTTATCTGTGACGTTGATGAAAGTTGCCACCCTCAAAAATTCTGGGGCAGAAGTAGGCATCTGCTTGCTAGCCAGGAGTCCACACATGATTGTTTTCAAGTTTGTTTCTCTCTTTTCCTTTCCCTCCTTCCCAAGCATTTCCTGCACAGCTCTGTGTCAGGTATGGTAGCTCAGAAAACTCTATCACTTGATCTCACTTTTCAAGGAGCCCACACTACAGTCAGAGACACAAGACATGTACATCCTAAAATACTGCAACTTTAAGATAAACCAAAGCAAATGCCCACATGAGCTAGGACATAATTAAGCAACATACATACCACCTAAATAATAAGCCAAATAATACAATTCATAGGAGGGGGAATTTCCCATGTGCTGGAGTAATCAAAAGAGAATTCATTGAGGCTATTAGGACAAGAACTAGATTTCTGCAGTGTGTGGATGAGAGTAAGGAGTGTAGAAGTATTCCATGTAAGCATGTCTTCTGAGAAAGAAACCGAACACTCCCTAGAAACCAATGAAGAAACACCATGAAGAAACATTAGCATCCTGTTATTTGGTAAAAGTGTCAGCATTCAGGTTTTTTTTGTTTTTTTTTTTTTTTTTTTTTTTGAGACGGAGTCTCGCTCTGTCGCCCAGGCTGGAGTGCAGTGGCCGGATCTCGGCTCACTGCAAGCTCCGCCTCCCGAGTTTATGCCATTCTCCTGCCTCGGCCTCCCGAATAGCTGGGACTACAGGCGCCTGCCACCTCGCCTGGCTAGTTTATTGTATTTTTTAGTAGAGACGGGGTTTCACCGTGTTAGCCAGGATGGTCTCGATCTCCTGACCTTGTGATCCGCCCGTCTCGGCCTCCCAAAGTGCTGGGATTACAGGCTTGAGCCACCGCTCCCGGCCAGCATTCAGTTTTAATGAGAGTGTCTGTCCTCAAAAGGATAACGTTTTGCTAAATAAACCTATGTCCTACTGCTCACTGCACCGAGGCCTGAGAACAGGTCTACTCAATATGAGATTTCCTTGAGCAGAATAATAGGTAATATTTTCTGGATTGTCACGATGTTCCAGGCACTGCTGTAAGTATTCCTTTTTCTCTCTCCAGTACTTTTGTGAGATTGCTACTGTTATTATCTTTATTTAGAGGTAAGGAGACTGAGTCATGGGAAGGCTAATCCTTGCTCAGAGTCACATTGTTAGTGAGATTGCAGCCTGGGCTCATAATCACTGTGCTGACTGCCACTTTCAGTGGTGACCATATTACAAGGCAGTGTCAGAGTGGCTGTTAGACAGGATGTGGGAACAGCTTCATTATATGAGAGTACGCTTTTAATGATATTTATAAAAGTGAGATTCTAGTCATACAAACCAACTTCCTACTGCATCAGAAAAATTCCTGTAGGACTAGTGGCAATTAATGAAAGGAATCTTTAGATTCCTTCACTAAGCAGTGTGGTGGGAATGTTCTAGGGTACACATGGCATATATTAATACTTGCCGTAGAATTTAGACAACTGTCAGCCCGTGTGGGAGCTCATATTTAAACTAATTTAAAATAAATGAGTAATTAACATTTCATGAGCTAATGAATCAAACATTTTGCTAAATGAAAAAAATCGTATCTGCAATTCAGCCTTCAATCTCGACTACAAATCCTGTAATTCAATTTTTTAAAAAAAGCTCTTCAGTCTTTTCTTGATTAAATAACAACTTTTTGCTTTTCCTCTAAAACTATCTAGATTCCCATCACACACTACCCACTTAATACCCACTTGGGATAATAATGCATTTTGACTTGTTTCATGACTTTGTTCAGTTAGTAAATGAAGTATACTGAATATTCTTCTCAGGATAATTTAAAATGTGCTCCATACTGAAAGTAAATCTGTAAATCTCTCTTTGAAAGGGTAGGGAAAGGAAAGTGAGTGGGGTTTAGAATAGGAGATTGCAAAAGATCTTTCAACCTAATTGTTTAAAGATTGTTTTGATGTTTTCTATATATATGTGTGAATTTTATGAGGGTTTTTAAACAACATTTAAGCCCTGTGCTAAGTTCGTTACGCAGAATACCCCAAATAGACCTCCTGAAAATATTAGGTGGCAGTATTATTACCATCCCTAATGTAAATAGACCCACACATAAATTCAACATTTATTGAGCGTCTATTATATGTCAGACATTGTGTTACACTGCGACATTTCTCCCTGTCACAGGTGGCCCAGATAGATGTCTTCACATTCCCTTCAGCTTGGCTCAACTTTAGTTAGGTTACTTCATGACTATAGGTCTCACCTCCCTTGCTCAGAGCATTTGCATTAGAAAACTTGGAATTCCTTTAAATTCTTTCTTTGTTCCTTTCAGAAGTAAATCTTCTACAACCCAGGAAAGTCTTATTCAAGGCCCTGAGAGCTATCTCTTCCAGAGGTAATCATCAAGAAAGATGAAGCCCCTACTTCTCTATCTCTGTGGGAGGGTAGCAGCCTTTATAAGTGTCAGTTAGTGAACACAGATGGCCTAGTCACATTAACCAATCTCCATGTCCCCTAATACCCTCCAGCACTTTCCCACTAGCTCACCCTAGTGCTTAGAAGCTCTCCAGCCTTTTGTTGCAATTGGAGTTGAGTTTAATCTCTTTCCCTTATTACAATCATCTTGAATAGGCTTCCTTGCCTGTTTAACTGGTTCGGCATTTTTTTTTTCTATAGATCCATTCACATGAAATACATTATGAATGACTTGTAGCCCCCTAGAGTGGTACACTGTTTCAATGTGTGACCCTGGTCAGGCTATTTTCCAAAAAGGGGGTTTGGGTGAATTAAGATGTGACTGTTTTAAGTGCTTTGTAAGAAAAGTAGAGTACTATACGAGTTTTTAACAGTTAATTCTAGCCGAAGCTTCCAGGAATACTTTTTAAAAAATAAAAGATCACATCTCATTTCCACTGGGGATCTATCTTGCAGCATAATTAGAACTGTGAAGGTGTGAAGACAATGGGTGTGACTTCTAGGGGGAAAGAACAAAGTGCAACCATCAAAGAGCTGTGACCACATGAGTGTGACAGAAGTAAAAGAATAAGAGGTGAACAATTGGACACTTCCCCCTTACAAAAGAGAAAAGAATCAAAGGGGAGTAGTCTCTGCAAGCTGAACTTCTTGACTACTGTGAGGCAGTAACAGTGAGTGGATGAGGGAAGAAGCCCAGAGAGTCCCTGGTTTGTTTTTCACTCAAAAAGTGATGTTATTAGCAAAGAGGAAAATAATTCATCACCAGTGTGTGGGCAAAGAAGCAGTAACACAAAACATGAGTAGACTGGGTTAGGGGGGCTTGGGGTGGAGTTCTGAATAATAGAAAAATCTGCAGGAATTATCTCCTTAGGGGTTCGTGGGTGCTTATGTGTAGGAACATATCGAAAACAGCTTTCCAAGTTTCGCCGATAATTATCAACGGAATTGATCTTTTGATAGTTTTTTAAATTTAATGAAGTTATTTTTCAATTATTATTGTTTGTTGGATGACGCTTATTTGAAAGACACACTTACACAGGGACATAATCTTGAGGCTCCTGAGTATTACAAGGGCTTCATCAGGAACTGAAAATGGTTAGTGCCAGCATGACTAAAATGTAGTGAAGGATGAGGAGGGTAGCATGAAACGAAACACATTAAGTAGAGAAGTTGGGTAAGGAAGAAGGCAGGGTGAGTGTAAGCAGCAGAATCTGAATTAAAACCCAGGTCTGAGTAATGCCAAAACATGCATTTTGAACAATGAATTTAATTGAACATTAAGCAAATGAACATTAAATAAGTGAGAGGAAACCATTCTACTCACCTGTGACTGAGAGCGTCTTTCAATTTTTCATCAGCATAGCCCCAAAACTGCAATAGTAGGCCATGGAATTTAGCATGAAGAAAATGCGCAAAGCTACTAAGTAAATGGCTTTTGAATAAATAAAAGAAAAAAGTGCAATTATGTGATTAATGCCTGTTCCTCTTATTTTATTGTGTACCCCGGAGGCAAGAGCCCGGTTTTTGCTCTGCATCATCTTCTCAATAGCTAGCATGGTGTCTGATCTATGGAAGGCAGTCAGTGTTCATGGGAATGAATGAATAAATGGATTAAATGCAATAATTGTTCCCAATGACAAGCATGGTACCTGGCCTATGGAAGACACTCAGTGTTCATGTGAATGAATAAATGGACAAAATGCAGTAATTGTTCCCAGTGACTAGCATAATGCCTGGCCTATGGAAAGCACCCAGTGTTTATGTGAATGAATACATAAATGGACAAAATGCAATAACTGTTCCCAATGACTAGCATGGTGCCTGGTCCATGGAAGGCACTCCATGTCCATATGAACGAATGAATAAATGGACAAAATTCGATAATTGTTCCTAATGACTAGCACGGTGTCTGGCTTATGGAAGGCATTGAGTGTTCTTGTGAATTAATAAATGAACAACATACAATGATTCCTCCCCATCAAATTTTTTTTTTAATTTTTAATTTTTATTTTTTGTGAGTATATAGTAGGTGTATATATTTATGGGGTGTATGAGACATTTTGATACAGGTATGCAATGTGTAATAATTCCATCATGGAAAATGGGGTATCCATCCTGTCAAGCATTTATCCTTTGTGTTACAATCCAATTATATTCTTATAGTTATTTAAAAATGTGCAATTAAATCATTAATGGCTATAGCCACTCTGCTGTGCTGTCAAATAGTAGATCTTATTTACTCTACTTTTTGAAAAATTTACCAATCTTTCCAACCTTCCCCTGACTCCTGCTACCTTCCCCAGCCTCTAGTAACCATCTTTCTTCTTTCTCTCTCCATGAGTTCAATGTTTTTGATTTTTAGATCCCACAAATAAGTAAGAACATGATGTTTGTGTTTCTATGCCTGGCTTATTTTATTTAACATAATGACCTCCAGTGTCATCCATGCTGTTGCAAAGGACAGGATCTCATTATTTTTATGGCAGAATAGTAGTAATACATGCTGGATAATTACCACACTTTCTAATCCATTCATCTGTTTATGGACACTTAGGTTGCTTTGAAATCTTGGCTATTGTGAACAGTGCTGCAACAAACATGGAAGTGCAGCTATCTCTTTGATACATTGATTTCCTTTCTTTGGGGCATATACCCAGCAGTAGAATTGCTGGATCATATGGTAGCTTATATGGTTTGGCTGTGTCCCCACCCAAATCTCATGTTGAATTTTAATCCCCATTTTCCCCACGTGTCATGGGAGGGACCCAGGGGAAGGTAATTGAATCATGGGGGTGGTTTCCCCATGCTGTTTTCATGATAATGAGTGAGTTCTCATGAGATCTGATAGTTTTATAAGCATCTGGCATTTCCTGGGCTAGCACTCATTCTCTCTTCTGCTGCCCTGTGAAGAGGTGCTTTCCGCCATATTGTAAGTTTCCTGAGGCCTCCCCAGCCACGCAGAACTGTGAGTTAATTAAGCCTCTTTTCCTTATAAATTACCCAGTCTTGGGTATTTCTTCATAGCAGCGTGAGAATGGACTAATACAGTAGCTCTATTTTTAGTTTTTTGAGTAAATTACAAACTGTTCTTCATAGTGGTTGTACTAATTTACATTCCCACCAACAGTGTATGAGTGTTCCTTTATCTGCACATCCTCACTAGCATTTATTATTGCCTGTCTTTTGGATATAAGCCATTTTAACTGGGATGAGATGATACCGTATTGCAATTTCGATATGCAGTTCTCTGATGATCAGTGATGTTGAGCTCCTTTCACATGCCTGTTTGTCATTTGTATGTCTTCTTTTGAGAAATGTCTATTTAAATATTTTACCCATCTTTTAATCAGATTATTAGATTTGTTTCTATAGAATTATTTGACCTCCTTAAATATTCTGGTTGTTAATCATTTGTCAGATGGGTGGTTTGCAAATATTTTCTCCCATTCTGTGGGTTGTAACTTTGTTGATTGTTTCCTTTGATGTGCAGAGCTTTTTAATATGATGTGATGCAATTTGTTCATTTTTACTTTGGTTACCTGTGCTTGTGGGGTATTACTCAAAAAATCTTTGCCCAGACCAATGTCTTTGAGAGTTTCTCCAAAGTTTTCTTGAAGCAGTTTCATAGTTTGAGGTCTTAGATTTAAGTCTCTAATCCATTTTTATTTAGTTTTTGCATATGGCAAAAGATAGGGGTCTAGTGTCATATACAGTTTTCCACTCATTGTTTATTGAAGATACTTTCCTTTCCCCACTGTATGTTCTTGGCACCTTTGTAAAAAATGAGTTAGCTATAGGTGCATAGATTTATTTCTGGTTTTTCTTTTCTGTTCCACAGGTCTATGTGTCTGTTTTTATGCCAGTATCATGCTGTTTTGATTATTATATCTCTGTGGTATAATTTGAAGTCAGGTATTATGATTTCTCCAGTTTTGTTCTTTTTGCTCAGGATAACTTTAACTATTCTGGGTGTTTTGTGGTCCCATATACATTTTAGGGTTATGTTTTTCTATTTCCATAAAGTATGTTATTGGTATTTTTATAGAGATTGTATTGAATCTGTAGATTGCTTTGAGTATTACAGACATTTTAACATATTGATTCTTCTAATCCATGAATGAGGAATATCATTCTATTTTTTCGACATCTTATTCAACTTCTTGTGTTAATGTCTTATAGTTTTCATTATAGAGATCTTTAAATGCTTTGGTTAAATTTATTTCTGAGTATTTTTTGAAAGTTGTAACTACTATAACAGGGATAACATTCTTGATTTCTTTTTCTGATTGTTTGCTATTAGCATATAGAAATGCTACTAATTTTTAAATGTTGATTTTGTATCCTATAACTGTACTGAATTTATCATTTTTAATAGTTTTTTGGTAGAAACTTAAGATTTTTTCCAAATGCAAGATCATGTTATCTGCAATCAAGTATAATTTGACTTTTTGCTTTCCAATTTGGATGCCCTGAATTCTTTTCTGTTGATTGATTTATCTAGCTAGAACTTCCAGTACTATGTTGAAAAACAGTGGACAAAGTGGGCATTCTTGTCTTGTTCCAGATCTGAGAGAAAAAAAGGCTTTCAGTTTTTTACCGTTCTGTGGTAAGAAACTTAGATTTTTTAAATCACCATATTATGTTATGTCCCTCTATACCTGTTTTTTAGGGATTTTAATCATGAAAGGGTGTTGTATTTTATCAAATATTTTTTCAGCATCAAATGAAGTGATTATATGGTATTTGTCCTTCATTCTGCTAATTTGACGTATCACATTTATTGATTGGTATGTATTGAACCATCACTGCATTGCTGGGATAAATTCCACTCATGAATGATGCATGATCTTTTTAAGATGAATTCAGTATGCAAGCACTTTGTTGGGGATTTTTGTATCAGTGTTCATCAGTTATATTGGTCTGCAGTTTTCTATTTATTTATTTAATTTGTCTTTGTCTGGTTTTGGTATCAGGGTAATACTGGCCTCATAGAATGAGTTTGGAGGTATTCTCTCCTCATCTATTTTTTAGAATACTTTGAGTAGGATTGGTGTTTGTTCTCTTTTGAATGTGTGATAAAGCAGTGAACCTATCAGGTCCTGTTCTTTTCTTTGCTAGAAGACTTTTTATTATGAATTTAATTGCATTAATTATTGGTCTGTTCAGGTTTCAGATTTCTTCCTGATTCAATCTTTGTAGGTTTTATGTGTCTACAAAGTTATCAATTTCTTCCAGGTTTTCATTTTCTGGCATATGGTTGCTTGTAGCACCCTCTAACGATCCTTTGAATTTCTGCAGTATCAGTTGTAATGTCTCACTTTCCATCTTTCATTTTATTTATTTGGGTCTTCTCTCTTTTTTCTTAGTTAATTGAGCCAGAGTTTCACCAAAATTTTATTTTGTTGATTTTTTTTTTTTTTTTTTTTTTCTTGAGACAGAGTTTCATTCTTGTTGTCCAGGCTGGAGTGCAATGGCGTGATCTTGGCTCACCGTACCCGGACTTTGTTGATCTTTTATATTGCTTTTATTCATTTTAATTTCATTTTTTTTCTGTTCTGATTTTCACTATTTCTTTTCCTATACTAATTTTGAGTTTGGTTTGCTCTTGCTTTTCTAGCTCTTTAAGATGCACCATTAGGTTGTATATTGAAAGTTTTTCTACTTGTTTGACATAGGTGCTTACTGCTGTAAACTTGCCTCTTGGTACTACTTTAATTGTATCTCACAGGTTTTGGTATATTGTGTTTCAATTTTCACTTGCTTCAAGAAATTTTTAAGTTTCCTTCTTAATTTCTTCATTGACCCACTGGTCATTCAGGAGCAGATTGTTTAATTACCATATGGTTGTATAGTTTCCAAAATTCCTCTTGCTATTGATTTCTGGTTTTATTCCATTGTGATCCGATGTATTAGTCTATTCTCATGTTGCTAATAAAGACATACATGAGACTGGGTAATTTATACAGGAGAGAAGTTTATTGAGTCATAGTCATACATGGCTGGGGAGGCCATGTAAGATGTGACTTAGCTCCTCATTTGCCTTCAGTCATGAGTTTTTATAAATTCCCATTTATAAAACCATCAGATATTGTGAGACATATTTACTACCATAAGATACCATGGTGAGACTTATTCACACTATGAGAACAATATGGGGGAAACTGCCCTCATGATTCAATTATCTTTACCTGGCCCTGCCCATGACATGTTGGGATTATTATAATTCAAGGTGAGATTTGTGTGGGGATACGGCCAAAGCATATCATTCCACTCCTGAGTGTCCTTATAATATGTCACCTGGTTTGCCCAGAGTCAGGAATTCAAGAGAGAGCCAGGAGGAATTCACAATGTTTTTTATGTCCTAATTTCAGACGTTGCTCACAGTCACTTCCACCACATTCTATTCCTTGGAAGTGGGTCACTAAGCACAGTTCACACAAAGAATATAAGAGAATTAATGGGTATATTTTAAAACCACCAGAGCCTTTTTAAAACCAGTCAATAACTCACACTTTCCTAAAAAATAAGGTCCCCTCCAAAATCTCATGTCTTCATATTTCAAAAGCAATCATGCCTTCCCTACAGTCACTTTGCATGACAAGAGTCACCTTTACACCAGTTGCCAACAAGTTCCTCATCTCCATCTGAGACCACCTCAGCCTAGTTTTTATTGTCCATATCACTCTCAGCATTTCAGTCAAAGCCATTCATTAAGTCTCTAGGAAGTTCCAAACTTTCCCACATTTTCCTATCTTCTTCTGAGCCCTCCAAATTATTCCAATGTCTGCCTGTTACCCAGTTCCAAAGTTGTCTCCACACTTTTGGGTATCTTTACAGCAGCACCCTACTCTATTGGTATCAAATTACTGTATCAGTCTGTTCTCATGTTACTAATACATACATATTCAAAAGTGAGCAATTTATAAAGGAAAGAGGTTTAATTGACTCACAGTTCCACATGGCTGGGGGGCCTTACAATCATGGCTGAAGGCAAATGAAGACCAAAGTCATGTCTTACAGGGTATCAGGCAAGCGATGTTTGTGCAGGGGAACTCCCACTTATAAAACCCTCAGATCTCACGAGACTTATTGACATCATGAGAACAGTATGGAGGAAACTGTTCCTTATTTTTTTTCTTTTTCTTTTTTTGAGACGGAGTCTTGCTTTGTCACCCAGGCTGGAGTACAGTGGTACCATCTTGGCTCACTGCAACCTCCACCTCCCGGGTTCAAGTGATTCTCCTGCCTCAGCCTCCTGAGTAGCTGGGAGTATGGGTACATGCCACCGTGCCTGGCTAATTTTTGTTATTTTAGTAGAGATGGGGTTTCACCATATTGGTCAAGCTGGCCTTGAACTCCTGACCACAGGTGATCCACCCCCCTCGGCCTCCCAAAGTGCTGGGATTATAGGCATGAGCCACCATGCCCGGCCCCTGAAATTGTTCTTATGATTCAATTATTTCTACCTGTTCATGCTGTTGACTAGTGGGGATTGTTACAATTCAAGGTGAGATTTGTGTGGGGACACAGCCAAGCTATATCATCAGAGAAGGTATTTGATATAATTTAATTTTTGTTGAATTTTTAAAGACTTGTTCTTTGGTGTTACATATGATCTATCCTTGAGAATGATCTATATGCTGAGGAGAAGTAGGTGTATTCTGTGGCCACTGGATAAAATGTTCAGTAAATATCTATTAAGTTCATTTGGTATATAGTGCAGATTAAGGTGATGTTTCTTTGTTGATTTCTGTCTGAATAATCTGTCCAATGCCAAAAGTGGGTGTGTTGCAGTCTCCAGCTACTATTGTATTGGGATCTATCTGCTTCTTTAGCTTTAATAATATTTGCCTTATGTATCTGGATACTTTAGTGTTTGGTGCTCATATATTTATAATTGTTATATCCTCCTGCTGAATTGACCTATTTATCACTATGTAATGACCTTCTTTGTCTCTTTATAGTGTTTGTCTTGAAATGTATTGAAAATATTTTATCTGATATAAGTATAGCTACTCCTGCTTTTTTTTTGGTTTCCATTTTCATGGCATTTTTTTTAATATTACTTTTTTTCTCAGTCCCTGTGTGTCTTTATAGGTGAAGTGTGTTTCTTGTGGCAACAGATTATTGGGTCTTATTTTTTTAAATCCATTTAGCCACTCTATCTTTTTTTCTTTCTTTCTTTCTTTCTTTCTTTTTTTTTTTTGAGATTGAGTCTCACTCTGTTGCCAGGCTGGAGTGCAGTGGCGTGATCTCAGCTCACTGCAAACTCTGCCTCCTGGGTTCAAGTGATTCTCTAGTCTCAGCCTATTGGGTAGCTAGGACTACAGGTACGCCACTACACCCAGGTAATTTTTGTATTTTTAATAGAGACAGGGTTTCACCATGTTGGCCAGGTTGGCCTCCATCTCTTGACCTCGTGATCCATCCACCTCGTCCTCCCAAAGTGCTGGGATTACAGGTGTGAGCCCCTGCACCCAGACCACTCCATCTTTTGATTGGAGAATTTAGTCCACTTATAGTCAATGTTGTTATTGTTCAGTAAGGACTTCCTCCTGACATTTTGTTATTGTTTTCTGGTTGTTTTGTGGCCTTCTTTCCTTTATTTTCTTCCTTCCTGTCCTCTTTGGAGTGAAGGTGATTTTCTCTGATAGTATGTTTTACTTTCTTGCTTTTTATATTCTGTGTCTGTTGTACATTTTTAAATTTGATGCTACCATGAGGCTTGCAAATAATATAACCCATAACTTTAAAGTGAGGACAACTTAATACTAATTGCATAAACAACAAACAAACAAAGAAAGAGAAAATTCATAAAACTCTACATTTCCATTTTATACCCCTGCTTTTTAATTTTTTTTTTTTGTCTCTGTATCTTACTCGTTGTGGTTATTATTTTGACAGATTCATCTTTTGGTCTTCCTACTCAAGATATGAGTAGTTTACACACCACAACTCCAGTGTTATAATTTTTTTTTTGTTTTTCTGTGTACTTATTATTGCTAGTGAATTTTATACCTCTCGGGTGATTTTCTTATTGTTCATTAATGTTATTTTCTTTCAAATTGAAGAACTCCCTTTAGCATTTCTTGTAGAATGAGGTTGATGTTAATGAAATCCCTCAGCTTTTGTTTGTCTGGGAAAGTCTTTATTTTAGCTTCATGTTTGAAGTATATTTCCATTGGATATAATATTCTATGTTAATAGGGTTTTTTCCTTTGGCATTTTAAATATGTTATGCCACTTTCTTCTGGCCTGTAAAATTTCCACTGTGAAGTCTGCTGACAGATGTATTGGAGTTCCTTTGTATGTTATTTGTTTCTTTTCTCTTGCTACTCTTATGATTGTTTTTCATCCTTGATCTTTGGGAGTTTTATTATCAAATGTCTCAAGGTACTATTATTTGGGTTATATCTGCTTGGCATTCTGTACCCTTCTTATACTAGAATATTGCTATCTTTCCCTAGGTTTGGAAAGTTCTCTGGTATTATCCCTTTGAATAAACTTTCTTTTCTTTTCTTCTTCTTCTTTTTTTTGAGATGGAGTCTCGCTCTGTCACCCAGTGAACAAACTTTCTACCCCAAACTCTCTCTCTCTCTCTTCTTTAGGGCCAATAACTCTTAAATTTGTCCTTTCAAGGCAATTTTCTAGGTCTTGTAGGCATGCTTCATTCTTTTCTATTCTTTTTTCTTTTGTTTCCTCTGTGTTTTCAAATCCTGTCTTCTGGTTCACTAATTATTTCTTGTGCTTGACCAATTCTGCTGTTAACAGACTCTGATGCATTTTCTGTATGTCAACTGCATTTTCAGTTCCAGAATTTCTGCTTGGTGCTTTTTAATTATTTCAATTTATTTGTTGAACTTATTTGATGGAATTCTGAATTCCTTTTCTGTGTTATCTTGGATTTCATTGAGCTTCCTCAAAACAACTGTTTTGAAATCTCTGTCTGAAAGGTTATGTATCTCTGTTTCTCTAAGATTGTTCTCTGACACCTTATTTAGTTTATTTAGTGAGGTCATGTTTTCCTGGCTGGTCTTGATACTTGTGGATATTCTTCACTGTCTGGACATTAAAGAGTTAGGTATTCACTGTAGCCTTGCAGCCTGGGCTTGTTTTTAACCATTGTTCTTGGGAAGGCTTTCCAGGTGTTCAAAGGGACTTGGGTGTGGTGATCTCAGTCTTTGGTCACTGTAGCCATACCTGCTTTAGAGGGCAACCAGACTGAATAATGCTTTGGCTCTTGCAGACTCAGTCTTGGGTAGAATTCCCTGTATAACTAGGCATAGATTATTTTTTCTCTTCCTTTACTTGCCTGCAAACAACCAGAATCTCTGTGTGTGTGTGTGTGTGTGTGTGTGCGCGCGCGCTTGGAGTTGGGAACTTTAGAAATCCACCTGGTGCTCTATTCTACTGAGCCTGTGCTGGCCCCCAAGCCTCAAGACAAAGTCATTACCACTCTTCCCTCCCCTTTCCTCAAGCAGAGCAGTATCTCCCCATGGCCACCAGTGGCCCAGGCCCATGATAAATACTACCTGGTAACCACCAATGTTCACTCAAGGTCCAAGGGCCCTTCAGTCAGCTTGTCATGAATGCTGCCAGCCTTGAGTTACTCCCTTCAGTGTACTATGCTCCTCTCTGGCCAAAGGGAGCTCCAGAAATGCTGTCCAGGATTCATGGTCTGGAATCAGGGATCCCAGGAACCCACTTGTTGCTCTAGTCCACTGTGACTGAACTGGTACCCAATCTGCAAGACAGTCCCCTTTACTCTTTCCTCTCTGTGTTAGTCCATTCTCATACTGCTAATAAAGACATACTTGAGACTGGGTAATTTATAAAAGAAAGAAGTTTAATGGAATCACAGTTCCACATGACTGGGGAGGCCTCACAAGCATGGTGGAAGACAAAGAAAGAGCAAAGGGACTTCTTACATGTTGGCAGACAAAGAGGGCTTGTGCAGGGGAACTCCTATTTATAAAACCATCAGATCTTATGCGACTTATTTATTATCATGAGAACAGCATGAGAAAGACCTATCTCCATGATTCAGTTACCTCCCACTAGGTCCATTCCATGACACATGGGAATTATGGGAGGTAAAATTCAAGATGAGATTTGGATGGAGACACAGCCAAACCATATCACTCTCCTTTCCTCAGACAGTGTCTCTCTTCTTATCAATCACACCTGGCAATGTGCTGGCTTTAGGTGGATTCCCAAAGTTCCTAAGTTCCAAACCTTGATATGGTTTGACTCTGTGTTCCCACCCAAATCTCCTGTCAAATTGTAATTCCCAGGTGTTATGGGAGGGTCCTGATGGAAGTAGATTGGATCATGGGGACAGATGTCCCCCTTACTGTTCTCATGATAGTGAGTGAGTTCTTACAAAATCTGAGTGCTCAAAAGTGTGGCTCTTCCCCCTTTTCTCTCTCTTTCTCCTGCTCCATCATGGTAAGACGTGCCTTGCCTTCCCTTCAACTTATCCATAATTGTAAGTATACTAAGGCCAGCTGAGCCATGTGGAACTGTGAGTTAATTAAACCTCTTTTTTAAATAAATTGCCTAGTCTCAGGTAGTTATTTACAGTAGTGTGATAACAAGCTAATACAGAAAATTGGTACCAGGAGTAGGGCACTGCTATGAAGATACCTGAAAACGTGGAAGTGACTTTCGAGCTGGGTAATGGGCAAAAGTTGGAATAGTCTGGAGGGCTCAGAAGAAGACAGGAAGATGTGGGAAAGTTTGGAACTTCCTAGAGACTTGTTGAATGATTTTGGCCAAAATACTGATAATGATGTGGACAATGAATTCCAGGCTCTGGTGGTCTCAGATGGTGATGAGAAATTTCTTGGGAACTGGAGCAAAGGTCACTATTGCTATCCTTCAGCAAAGAGACTGGCTGCATGCTGCCACTACTCTAGAGATCTGTGGAACTTTAAATTTAAGAGAGATGATTTAGAGTATGTAGTAGAAGAAATTTCTAAGCAGTAAAGAGTTCAAGATATGGCTTGCCTTTTTCTAAAAGTGTATGCTCGTAAGTGTGAAGAAAGAGATGCTCTGAAATTAGAACTTATGTTGAAAAGGGGAGCAGAGAATAAAAGTTTATTAAATTTGCATCTTGACAATGCAGTAGAAAAGAAAAACCCATTTTCTGGGGAGAAATTCAAGTTGGCTGCAGAAATTGCATAAGTAACGAGAGGCCAAATGTTAGCAGCTAAGACAATGGGGAAAATGTCTCCAAGGCATATCAGAAATCTTCATAGCAGTTCCTGCCACCACAGGCCTGGAGGCCTAGGAGGGAAAAATGGTTACATGGTGCCCTGTTGCTGCTCTGTGCAGCCTTGGAACTTGGTGCAGTGCATCCCAAACACTTCAGCTCCAGCTGTGGCTAAAAAGAGCCAAGGTACAGCTCAGGCTGTTTCTTCAGAGGGTGCAAGTCCCAAGCCCTGGCAGCTTCCACATGGTGTTGGGCCTGCAGATGTGCAAAAGGCAAGAATTGAGGTTTGGAAACCTCTGCCTAGATTTCAGAGGACTTATGGAAACACGTGGATGTCCAGGCAGAAGTCTTTTGCAGCAGTGAAGCCCTCATGGGGAACCTCTATTAGGGCAGTCCAGAGGGGAAATATGAGGTGTAGCCCCCATACAGTGTTCCCACAGGGGCACTTCCTAGTGAAGCTGTGAGAAGAGGGCCACTGTCCTTCATACCTCAGAATGACAGATCCACCAACAGCTTGTACTGTCTACCTGGAATAGCCTCAGGCACTCAATGCCAGACCATGAAAGCAGTTGCAGAGCTATACCCTTCAGAACCACATGAATGGGGTTTCCCAAGGCTGTGGGAGCCCACCTCTTGCATCAGTGTGCCCTGATATGAGACATGAAGTGAAAGGCGATTTTGGAGCTTTAAGATTTAATGGCTGCCCTGCTGGGTTTTGGACTTACATGGGGTCTGTGGCCCCATGGTCAATTTATCCCATTACAGAATGGTCAATTTATCCCTTTTGGAATAGGAGCATTTACCTGATAACTCTCCAGTGTATCTTGGAAGTAGCTAACTTGTTTTTTATTTTCCAGGCTCATAGGTAGGAGGGACTTGCCGTGTCTCAGATGAGACTTTGGACTTGGACTTTTGAGTTAATTCTGGCATGAGTTAAGACTTTGGGGGACTGCTGAGAAGGCTCTTAGTCTCACCCAAGGCCCATGGAAAGTATTGCCTGGCTACCACTGCTGATTATTCAGGGCTCAAGGGCTCTTGATTCAGCAGGTGGTAAATTCTGCCAGAAATGGGTCCCTTTCCTTCAAGGCAGAGGCTTCTCTTCTGGTCCTGGCTGTGTCTAGAAATGTCTGGCAGCTAGATCTTGGAATGGAAATGTCAGGACTCTGCTTGGTGGTGATGTCTCACTAGCTTGTGTTCACCCCAAGCCCACTGGCTTCAAGCGCAGCATAGCACTAGGCCTTGCCCACAAATTGCCGTCCTTGTGGCCTACAGTACTTTTCAAATTTATTTAGGATCCCAAAGCTCTTTAGCCGATGGTGGTGCTGTTTGCTGGAATTCAGGTTCCCACTGCTGGAACAAATGATTTGCCTTTTGCTAGGGCTGGTCTAAATGCTCCCTCTATGAGGATTGGCTGAATTCTGCTTCATGTTGCTTTCTGCTGTGACAGGGCAACACTGAGTTCCAATGCAAAGTTCCACAATCATTGTGCTCTCCCTTTCCCAATTACACATATTCTGTCTCTGTGCTATGCAGCCACTACCAGGGGATAGGGGAGGGGTAGCAATTCAAGACTATCATTCCTAGCCTCTCCAGTGTCTCCTTCCTTAGTATAATGTTAGAATGAGGAACTGTGATTGTTTACTTGATTTTTAGTTCTTATAAAGGTGCTTCTGTGTGTGTGGATAGTTGTTCAATTTTGTGGTCCTGTAGGAGACATGATTGCTGGGGGCTTCTATTTGGCCATCTTGCTCCACCTTCTCTGGGGCCCCCAATACTGTTTTATTTATTTTTCCCTCACAAATTCATTAATCTTATAAATAAAATAAATATATTCATCAATTTAGAAAATAACAAATTTTTGATAAAAATGTAAACCAGAAATTGTCAATAAAGTAAGGCATTCCTTTTGACACATATACATATATTTCAAATCCTTCTTAAGTTCTCTACCAAGTTCTCATAAAGGTCTACATTTCACTTATGCAAAATGTGAGCACAACTTTTAATACTAATCTGTCCCAGAGAATGTTGGGGAGAGCAATACTGTGATGCTCTGTAGAATAGGATATACTTTCTTTATATTAGATGAGATGTTTGCATCATATCCTGGAAGTTCTAAAAACATGTTATATGTTTCCTAAACTATGTATAAAATAGTCCCATAGGTGTACCAGAGTTTGCTATTAGGGCAATAAATTGTTCTGGTATAACAATAATATTGCTAAGTATTGACCTAGAAAATATGAGACAATGGTAGGTGACTTAAAAATCATTGTGAGACCCTGTTTTATAGAGTGATTGTGTTGTAATTATTATTAATGTATAATTACTGCTAAAGATTAGCATTATTGCTCATTGTTCTTCAGAGCTTTTCAAATCTTTCATGTGTAGCCAAAATTGCTAGCATTTGAAGGTGTACAGCCAATCAGTAAGGCTGAGAATAAAGACATTAATGCCTTTGTTTAAGGAATGAGCAAAGAAGACACATTTCATGATCAGAATCATAGTTATTAGAAATGGGAATAATAAGAGATAATAAGAGGTAAGTAGGAATGTGTATCAGAATCTGCAGTCTTCCCCCCGCTACCTTCTTACAGACTGTTTTCCACCCCCAGAGATTAGGTGAGTTCAAGTCTTTGGGTTTTTACCAACAAGGGAAGTGTCTCACCCTTTCCTGGAACTCTCTTCTACTCAGAAGCAAAAGGGATGGAGCTTACCAAGAATTGGGTAGTGACTGAGCTGCCTTTCCTTCAGCCATGTCCCCACCATCATCAGCCACCATAAACACACACATTTACACTCTGTACTCAACACACTTGACTACAGAGTGCTTGGCTCCTTTCTCATGCTCTAAAGTCTAGGCCTCAGTGAGTTCTGTTAAAATGGACTATCTTTTCAATAGATTTGCAATAAAGGTATCCTTTGACAGGGGATGGACACCCAAGGAATCCTATTTCTTTGATCCAGGTCCACAACTGCTTCAATTAAGTGTGGTGTATATACTCAGATAGATTTATATGACAAAGTGAAAAGTACTCCTCAGGAAAATTGTCTCCATAATATGACAAATTCATATTTGTGAGAAAGAGAAAAGATAATAACCATTTATTTCTGGGACAAAGTGGATCTCATCTACAAATATTTTGTGTTTTTAGTTTTCTACTTTGGTCAAACTGATTGAAATTAACCTCTAAAACAAACAAAAACCTTAAGAAAAATTATCACTTATGTTGGAAAATTGAGGCAACATGAAAGTGATTTGTTATTCTGTAATTACTGTGTAAAGTACTGTGCTAGGTACTGTGAATACAAAATAAATTTGTCACAAGAAATCCTTAGACTCCATGGGGAAAGTCACTCTTCCCACACTATACAACTCAGAAAATCCCTCTGGATCCTGTTTTTTGCTCTCTCTTTCAAACACACACTTTCTCTCTTTGTGCGTGTGTGTGTGTGTATGTATGTGTGTGTGTGTGTGTATATACATATAAAAATTTATGTCCCTTTCTATTTTATATAAATATTTATTTAAATTTCTGTCTCTTTCCTTCAAGGAGTCAGGAAGGACTTTGTATTTAAAATGAACTTGCAATTGAGATGCAGTGAATAGATATTGTCAGGTAGACAGGGAAGGAAGGGGCAAAGTAGGTTTAGGTAGCCCCAGTAAATGTACAAAGTTGTCAATAGTTTGATCTATTTGGGGAATTCTATGCCATTTAAGATTATTGGAGTGGAGGGTTTAGTGGGCCATTACAGGAATGAAGTTGTGGGGAAGAAAGCAGGGGCTGGATTATTATTTAACGATATGAAGCTATTTGGACCTTATTTTTTAGGAAAGTGTGAGTTATTGACTGGTTTTAAAAAGGCTCTGGTGGTTTTAAAATATACCCATTAATTCTCTTATATTCTTTGTGTGAACTGTGCTTAGTGACCCACTTCCAAGGAATAGAATGTGGTGGAAGTGACTGTGAGCAACGTCTGAAATTAGGACATAAAAAACATTGTGAATTCCTCCTGGCTCTCTCTTGAATTCCTGACTCTGGGCAAACCAGGTGACATATTATAAGGACACTCAGGCACCCTTATAGAGAGTCCCACTTGGTAAGGGTCTAAGGTCTCCTGGTAACACTTATGTGAGTAAATCATGTTGGGACTGGACCACCCATCTCCAGTCAAGCCTTCAGGTAGCTGCAACCCTGGCCAACACCTTGACTGCAAGCAACCTCCTGAGACACTTTGAAAAAGAACCACCCAGATAAAGTCTTTTCCTAACCCTCAACAACTGTGCAACATAATACATGTAGTTTTAGCCACTAGGTTTAGGGTAATTTGCTTTGCAGGAATTGATAACTGATAGATGTTACTTGATCAGATTGTTACATTAAAAGGGTCACTCTATGATCAGGGTGTGTCTTCTCATTCTTTGTCACTAGGTAATGCTTATTCTGACAGTAGGGCTGTGTCTAGAACTTTAATCATGCACCTCTGGATTGAAAAGGCAAGAGCTGCCCTCATTTACCATAACACTGTTCAGTGCTGGGATGGGAGAACTCACAAGCAAAAATAAACCTAGAGAATAAATATTAAACCAACCAATTTGGTCCTGTCTATCTGTTTCAGAAAGGAAAGGAAAAACAAAATGAAATACAAGAATGCTGGTATCATTTCTCATCACTTTTGATTCTAGAACTTCAGATTCCCCTTTCCATTCCTGAATTAATACCAGAGAGCCTCTAAGTGAACACTTCCTATGATAAGGAAACTCATTACCTCCCCAAAACATCCAATTCTCTGCTAACCAGTTCTGGTTGTTAAGTTATTCTTGCTTTGGCTGAGGTGAAATCATACTCCACAAAACCTTACTTAATTCTTCCTAGTTCTACTCTTTCAACCAAACAGAATAAGTATTCTCCTTCCACATGACTGGAAGCTTTTAAATATTTAATAGTATCAAAATAATATTTCCTTTGAAGCACTCTGTGGAAGAAATTTCTACATTGATCTAGAGATTTATCTGGGTGACAACCAAGATTCTATTATTTTATGAAACAGTTGTCATCATAAACCCCACAGATGCAATAAGGAAAATAACAACTACTCTATAGTGAATGATGGCCAGGTGCCAAATGCTCAGAGTTAACCTTTGCAGTAACCCTGCAGAGATAGTTTCATTATTCCACTCATGTAGATTAGGAACCCAAGTAAAATGCTCATATGTGTGTAGTTAGTAAGCGATAGAGCTAAGATTTATGTGTAGTTGTATATTCCTTTTCTTCTTAAGAGGAGAGGAAAGGGGGAATACCAAAAAAGAGAGAAAGACATAAATTAAAAATTGCAATTTAAATAGCTCTAGTGCTATGTCTTATGTTCGACCTCTTGTAGGTTGATTAACCTTACTATTCTCCTTGTAAAGAAGTTTTAGGAGCACATTGTGCACATTGAATTGGAAAATAGATTCTGAGTTCCTGGCCTGTTCTTCCTTTATCATTTTGATCTAAGATCTAAATTCATAGTTTCAGACAATTTAGTTTGACATGTATTTCTCCATCAAACTCCATCAAACTATAGTGTTAAACTCCTACATTGCTTTAAGTTTTTCAGAGAAATACCAGACTTTTTTCAAGTAATTATTTGAATATTACCATACAAATTTTAAATATTTTCTAAAGTATTTTAATTTTTGACTGAAAAAGTACAATGGCTAAATGAAGTGGGAACTGTGGCTTACAGATTTATAAAGGAAAAATAGCATTTTAGGGGTCTTACACATTCTGGGATTTGTCCTTTAATAAATTGTTTTTGTTGATTTCAATTTTATTTGCCAGATGTATTTGCTTATCTTAAGGTCCTTATATAATTACAACGAATGAGTTGTTCATCATATTGCTACCACAATTGATTGTAAGTTAATTGATTTTTAAATTCTGACAGTGTCTACTGTTTCTCATACTACCAGCTGCCTTTAGTGCTCCAAGGGCATTGTTTAATTTCAATGTTCCAAACTTTTATATAAATAGTATGAGATATATTATGTTAAATAAACATAATATATCAATATATTGAAAAAGTTTGAAAAACGTTTTCCTGTGGATGCTAACACATGTAAACAGAAATTTATAAAGATGTATTTTAGTTTTGAATATCAATTTATTATAATATGACAGAGGGCATTTGAAAGATAATATTAGTAAAACAGTGAAAGCATTCTGTTTTTAAAAAGGGTGTCTAAAAGCCTGGGCTTTGAAATAAAGGGAGTGAACTACCTAACAGATGTGCAATCTCAGGTTGTAACCTCCCTGTCTTTGGTATTCTCATTGTAAAATAAAGATAATACAGGTTGAGTATCCCTAATCCAAAAATGCAAAATCTGAAATGCTCCAAAATCTGAAACTTTTTGAGCACTGACATGATACCACAAGTAGAAAATTCCACATATGACCTCATGTGCTGGGTCACAGTCAAAAACACTGTCAAAACTTCATTTCATGCAAAATATTATTTAAAATATTATATCAAATTACCTTTAGGCTGTTTATAAGGTGTATATGAAACATAAATGAATTTCATGTTTAGACTTCAGTCCCATTCCCAAGGTATCTTATCATGTATATGCAAATATTCCAAATTCCAAAATTCAAAACACTTCTGGTCCCAAGCATGTTGGATAAGGCACACTCAACCTATCATATGCACTTCAGAGATGATGAGTTATGATATGAGGATTAATGTACAAGGCAGTGAGTAATTACTATTGTCTTTGATTGTGAGGTGATCATATCAACTAAACTGAGATACTTCTAAGAGTAGGAGTGCTAAAATAAATTACTCTATAATATTTTTTGAAATACTAATTTGTAGACCAACTTTGTTATATAAGTAAACCTATTCAAAAAACAATTTTAAAAATTATAATCATTTCTAAAAATAAGAATTAAGGAAAAGAGTAGCATGGTGGCTGGCAAGATGGCCCATAGGAACAGCTCTGGTCTGCAACTCCCAGCGAAATCAATGCAGAAGGTGGGTTATTTCTGCATTTTCAACTGAGGTACCCGGCTCATCTCATTGGGACTGGTTAGACAGTGGGTGCAGCCCACGGAGGGCGAACAGAAGCAGGGTGGGATGTCGCCTCACCTGGGAAGTGCAAGGGATTGGGGAACTCTCTCACCTAGCCAAGGGAAGCCATGTAGGTCTGTGCTGTGAGGAACGGTGCATTCCAGCCCAGATACTACGCTTTTCCCATGGTCTTCCCGCTTGCCGACCAGGAGATTCCCTTGGGTGCCTATACCACCAGGGTGCTGGGTTTCAAGCACAGACTAGACGGACATTTGGGCAGACCCTGAGCTAGTTGAGTTTTTTTTTTTTTTTTTTTTTTTTTTTTTTTTTTTCCATATCCCAGTGGCACCTAGAACGCCAGTGAGACAGAAACATTCACTCTTCTGGAAAGGGAGCTGAAGCCAGGGAGCCAAGTGGTCTAGCCCAGCGGATCCCACTCCCATAGAGCCCAGCAAGTTAAGATCCACTGCCTTGAAATTCTCACTGCCAGCACCTGGCAGTCTGAAGTCAACCTGGGATGCTTGGGCTTGATGGGGGGGAGGGACTTCCACCATTACTGAGGCTTGAGTAGGCGGTTTTGCCCTCACAGTATAAACAAAGCTGCCAGGAAGTTTGAACTGGCAGAGCCCTCTGGAGCATGGCAAAGCTGCTGTATCCAGACTGCCTCTCTAAATTCTTCCTCTCTGGGCAGGGCATCTCTGAAAGAAAGGCAGCAGCCCCAGTCAGGGGCTTATAGATAAAACTCTTATCTCCCTGGGAAACAGTACCTGGGGGAAGGGGTGGCAGTGGGCACAACTTCAGCAGACTTAACCATTCCTGCCTGCTGTTCCAATATTCAGGGGTAGTTGATGTACATTTTCATTCAGTTCTCACAGTTTTACCAGTAAGTATGCATCGGTAGTCTGTCTCACAAAAAGATGCTCATAGTGTCTTCAGCAAATAAAAGGTGTATTTTTTGTCACATAACAAGAAAGCCCAAATACTGGCCCCCCAGGACTGGTACAGTGGCTTTAAGGTGCCATCAGTGACCCAGACGATTTTATCTTTTTGTTTTAACATCTGTAGAGCATGGCTTCCTTTCATCATGGTCACAAAATGGCTGCTCAGAGTGATGAAATCCTGAGATCGAAACCTAGCATCAGGTTCTTTTCTGATGAGGTCCATGCCTCCTCATCATCCTATTATCCTCTGCTTCTATAACTCTGAACTGCATTTGGAACCCCAATTGAGCTTCTGTTCTGTTCACTTACTGCTTCTGCTTCTAAACGTTCTCCTTCTCCTTTATCTTTTTGTTTTCTTACCAACACAGATGTCTTTTCCAGGAAGCACTCCTCTGAGCCATCACAGCAGTTTACATTGATTAGGTATGTAATTATTTTCTTGTTGTGACTGGTTAAGCTCCCACACAGAATTTTAGGAGTATGAAAATCAATTTTGTATAAGAGATAGGACATGGAGTCAAATGTATTGACTGGCCACTGGAAATATAAAACTTCCAGTATCTTCTCCCAAGGAGAAGTTCTAAGAAGGCTAAAGAGAAATAAAATTTTGCAAAACGCTGTGATGAAGAGAGCAGTGGATCTCCCACCACAGCACTTGAGCTCTGCTAAGGTACAGACTGCCTCCTCAAGTGGGTCCCTGACCCCTGTGCCTCCCTACTGGTAGACACCTCCCAGCAGGGGTCAACAGACACCTCATACAGGAGAGCTATGGCTGGCATCTGGCGGGTGCCCCTCTGGGACAAAGTTTCCAGAGGAAGGAACAGGCAGCAGTCTTTGCTGTTTTGCAGCCTCCACTGGTGACCCAGGCAAACAGGGTCTGGAGTGGACCTCTAGCAAACTCCAGCAGACCTGCAGCAGAGGGGCCTGACTGTTAGAAGGAAAACTAACAGAAAGGAATAGCATCAACATCCACAAAAAGGACATCCACACAGAAACCCCATACAAAGGTCACCAACATCAAAGACCAAAGGTAGATAAATCCATGAAGATAAGGAAAATGCAGCACAAAAAGTTTGAAAATTCAAAAAACCAGCACACCTCTTCTCCTGCAAAGGATCACAACTCCTTGCCAGCAAGGGAAAAAAACTGGATGGAGAATGAGTTTGAGGAATTGACAGAAGTAGGCTTCAGAAGGTAGGTAATAACAAACTCCTCTGAGCTAAAGGAGCATGTTCTAACCCAATGCAAGGAAGTTAAAAACCTTGAAAAAAAGGTTAGAGGAATTGCTAGCTAGAATAACCAGTTTGGAGAACACAAATGACCTGATGAAGCTGAAAAACACAGCACGAAAACTTCGTGAAGCATACACAAATACCAATAGCCAAATCAATCAAGCAGAAGAAAGGATATCAGGGACTGAAGATCAACTTAATGAAATAAAGCATGAAGACAAGATTAGAGAAAAAAGAATGAAAAGGAACGAACAAAGCCTCCAAGAAACATGGGACTATGTGAAAAGACCAAACGTACGTTTGATTGGTGTACCTGAAAGTGACAGGGAGAATGGAACCAAGTTAGAAAACACTCTTCAGGATATTATCCAGGAGAACAACCCCAACCTAGCAAGACAGGCCAACATTCAAATTCAAGAGTTACAGTGAACACCACAAATACACTCCTCGAGAAGAGCAACCCCAAGACACATAACTGTCAGATTCACCAAGGTTGAAATGAAGGGAAACATGTTAAGGGCAGCCAGAGAGAAAGGTTAGGTTACCCACAAAGGGAAGCTCATCAGACTAACAGTGGATCTCTCTGCAGAAGCCCTACAACCAGAAGAGTGGGGGCTAATATTCAACATTCTTAAAGAAAAGAATTTTCAACCCAGAATTTCATATCTGGCCAAACTAAGCTTCATAAGTGAAGTAGAAATAAAATTAAAATCTAATTGCATTTTATTCAACCTCATTTAATGTTAGGTACATACTTTAAGACCAAGCATACTGGGTTCTGGAGATACACATTTGGACAAAACATGATGCTAGTGGGCTCACAGAGATTCCAGAATTCTGATCTTAGCCAAATTAGGGGCCCAATAGTGACCAATAAATATTGTCATCAGATTCTATCTATATTCCAAAACCAATAATCACATCTTAAAGTAAAACAATCTGAGGTAGTTTTCACCCAATGTAATTGCCAAACGGGAGATAAGTATGTCATTTTCAAGTCCCAGTGATCATTGTTAAATTAAGACACAAATAGATCTGTAACATCATTTTCTATGGCCAGAAACTCAAACTCACCTTTTATTTCCTCCTTGGAAAATTAATGTGCTTAAACATCAAAAAAGGCTAGCCCTGTGCATTTACTATCTTTTTACAGAAAATGCAAGCCAGTACGTATCAATTTTTGAAGAAAAAAAGAATGGGAGAGACAAAACTTTTTTTTTTTTTTTTGCATGTGACTGTGTTACAGGAATTCAGGTATCATTTGTAACAGGTATTAAGGCAATCACTCAACTCTCTTGTTTTCTCATGCCCTCACAACAAGGACCTTGGACAAAAACTGAACTTGAAATCTTTTAGGCTTCTCTGGCTGTTCTAAAGTGTTCAGGCCTGGTCCCAGGCTACCACTAGTTCTACGAGTGGACATACCAGGCAGCTCTGGAAAATCAGCTTTCACGTTTTTGTTCTGGCCTTGTATATTGTAAGGTCAAGTGGTGAAAGGACATAGTTTAGTGAAAACTTAAAAATTAATTCATTCGATTTTTCTGTGAGTTCACAACGGTTAAAAACCCTGGCCGCGCATGGTGGCTCATGCCTGTAATCCCAGCACTTTGGGTGGCCGAGGTGGGAAGATCATAAAGTCAGGAGTTGGAGACTAGCCTGGCCAACATGGTGAAACCCGGTCTCTACTAAAAATACAAAAATTAGCTGGGGATGGTGGCGGGCACCTGTAGTCTCAGCTACTCAGGAGGCTGAGGCAGGAGAATCGTTTGAACCCAAGAGGTGGAAGCTGCAGTGAGCTGAGATTGTGCTATTGCACTCCAGTCTGGGTGACAGGGGGAGAGTCTGTCTAAAAAAAAAAAAAAAAAAAAAACCCTAAGAGAACTAGCTTGGAGGCAACATCACAGATTCTGAATAAGAGGAGATCACCCTAGGTCATAGAAGTTAAGTACTCGCTTAGGACAACTTTCCATTCACTAGCTGGTCTGGAAATAATTAGCCTCAAGTGCTTTGTGCATAAAAGCCATACAATTTTTCATTCTTCAGTGTGCTTATATTGTATACTTCATTAACTTCCTGGCATCTCAGTACTTTTAATTATAGAATCTTGATAATAAGTTATTAAATTGAAAAGTTGAGAAAGAGTTTTCTGAGTCGAGTGAGATGTCGAAATAGTTTTAAAATAAATTCTACTGTTCTAAAATTTTTAGCAATAGAATTGTGAAGGGCTTAAGTTGCTTAGGCATTGTAAAATGACTGGCTGCTTCAAGCTAATTTTTAAAATAAAAATGTCAAACTGTGTTTGTTGCTTATAACTATGTTTCTTAAATCATCTCTTCTAATTTGTACCACACTGTTCGAAGGACATATGAAGATACATGAAGTGGTACCACTTTTCTGTAATGGTGGAATAAAGAGCTGCGTACATATAGAATTTCTTTAGGTAACACATTTTTAATACTAAAAGACTACACTACAGAAAACAAAAGTCCTCCTCTCCCCTCCCCCCATGATTTCTACCATATAGTGGAGAAAAATCACTGAAAGCATATTTTGGTGTATGCATTTATATAATGACCAAAAATTTACCAGATTTTTTTTTTTTTTTTTAAGAAATATGTGTTGGCCGGCATGGTGGCTCATGCCTGTAATCCCTGCACTTTGGGAGGCCAAAGTAGGCGGATTACCTGAGGTCAGGAGTTCGAGACCAGCATGGCGAACATGGTGAAACCCCGTCTCTACTAAAAATACAAAAATTAGCCAGGCGTGGTGGCACACGCCTGCAATCTCAGCTACTCGCGAGGCTGAGACAGCAGAATTGCTTGAGCCCAGGAGGCAGAGGTTGCAGTGAGCCGAGATCGTGCCACTGCACTCCAACCTGGCCAACAAAGTGAGACCGTGTCTTGGAAAAAAAAGAAAGAAAGAAATATATGTCAACTGTATTTAATCGTAATCTGTGTGCTCTGGAGAAGTGAATAAAGGGCATTTTCTCAAGCTCTACCTAATCTCAAAAGCTCAGAAAAATTTCAGAAAGTGTTACAAAGTTTTATAAAAATCTGAACATGATCTGAAACACCATTACATTATGTATTTACTATGTGGTTATAGTGCAAAAAAGAATCGAATGAGAGGTTATTCCCCAGCTTTCCCTCCCTTTTCAATATAAAATTAGTTTTGTTATATTGTGTTTTTCTTCACCAGGTCAATCCATTACTGGAAATTACCTTCAGCTCTCTTTGAAAATGGCTTCATTGTCTTCATTTGTAAGTAAGTTTTGGTTTGCTGCACATACAATGTAGTCCTAACACCAATCAATTTATTTTACATGCATTTGTTTTACTGTCTTTTTCTATTGTATAATGAGCATCTTCTCACACTAATGGGACAAAACAGTTGCATGACTGTTTACATTTGTGGATTTTTTCCTAGTTCTAAGGCTCCAGGCAGCTGGGATGGATGACAAAGTATCTGTCTAACATTTGTTTTGGGGAATGGAGAGGTTTAATTTCAAAACTGAGCTTTTCTAACTCCAAAAATATACCCTTGAAACTATCCGTTGATGCCTCAATCTATTATCCTATTAAACACTCTCCCTATGCAAGAAAACCGCAGCAGGTTTATCATGAGTTAACATCTATATTTTATGAATCCATGGATATCACCTTGCATTAATTGAATATCTGAGAGCAACAGACCTCTGTCTAGATATGGGGGTTATAGTCATACACCCATCATTTGGACTGATGGGACAAATAACTTCACTTGGGGATAGCAATGTTGCTTAATCTTCTGTGCCAAGCATTGCTACTTACTTAACTGGTATTCATGTTTGCCCCTGGCCCCAACCCCAACCACGCAAACTAATAGAGAGCTGACTTTGCTCAGAATGTCATCATGATTAGTTACATTTCCCAATTCCTCGACCAGTTCTGGGTACTGAGATTTTTAAAAATTTCTGGGAACTTATTAGTAAGTTTTGCTTTCCCTCTGTGGATTGCACCCACTCCCCTCATTGCTTTCTTATGCTGGAAGGGGAGATAGAAAATGAATGTGAAGCAGCCATTTTGTGACCATGATGAAAGGAAGCCATGCTCTACAGATGTTAAAACAAAAAGATAAAATCGTCTGGGTCACTGATGGCACCTTAAAGCCACTGTACCAGTCCTGGGGGGCCAGTATTTGGGCTTTCTTGTTATGTGACAAAAAATACACCTTTTATTTGCTGAAGACACTATGAGCATCTTTTTGTGAGACAGACTACCGATGCATACTTACTGGTAAAACTGTGAGAGCTGAATGAAAACATACATTAACTATCCCTGAATATTGAAACAGCAGTTTACATTGATTAGGTATGTAATTATTTTCTTGTTGTTGTTGTGACTGGTTAAGTTCCCACACAGAATTTTAGGAGTATGAAAATCAATTTTGTATAAGAGATAGGACATGGAGTCAAATGTATTGACTAGCCACTGGAAATATAAAACTTCCAGTATCTTCTCCCAAGGAGAAGTTCTAAGAAGCCTAAAGAGAAATAAAATTTTGCAAAACACTGTGATGGCTCAAAGGAGTGCTTCCTGGAAAAGACATCTGTGTTGGTAAGAAAACAAAAAGATAAAGGAGAAGGAGAACATTTAGAAGCAGAAGCAGTAAGAACAGAACAGAAGCTCAATTGGGGTTCCAAATGCAGTTCAGAGTTATAGAAGCAGAGGATAATAGGATGATGAGGAGGCATGGACCTCATCAGAAAAGAACTTGATGCTGTGTTTCCATCTCAGGATTTCATCCTGAAGACAATGGAGTATCTTTGCAGAATTTTAAACCAGGAAGTGTTATGATTGGCATGTTAGGTAGGTAACTGGCAGAAGTGTAGAGAATATTTTAGAGAGGAGAAGTCCAGAGTGAGAAAATTCAATTAGAAGTTATGGTGATAGTTCCCCTGAGAGATGGTAAAAATGGGGAAGTGGGATAGAATGAGAACATAAAGGAATTAACAATAAAGTATTTCTTCCCCAATTGTATGTCTGTGAGAGTTTGGTGGAGGCTGAGAGTGTGGCAGAAACACAATGTAATAAAAATCTCTCACTACAACAAGTTTCAACCTTGTATTCTGGACTATTAAAATTTGTTATAAATGATAGCCAGGTGAATAAATACCATTTCTAAGAAAAAAAAGAAACAACAAAGTTTCAGAACATGGGATGATTTCTTGAAGTGAGATTTTAAAAGAAATCACCATCATTTTGTAGTTAAAAAAATAATTCTCAAGCAGCAAGATACCCTTCAAGAGTAAAATAGAGAAACAAACCCTGGCACATCCACAAAATGGAATACTGTTTTGTAAAAAAAAAGAAATGAGCCATCAAGTTTCATACTAACTATATGACTCTAACTATACGGCATTCTGGAAAAGGCATAACTGTAAAGACAATAAAAAGAGCAGTAGTTGCCTGAAGCTCAGACAAAGCTGAGCTTTGTCTGAGTCTTTTCAAAGCTGAGGAGAAAAGAGATAAACAGGAGGAGCACAGGACATTTTTAGGGCAGTCAGACTATTCTGTACAATACTGTAATGGTGGATACATAACATAATGCACTTGTAAAAACACATAGAACTATACAACATGAAGAATGAACTTTAATGTAAATGCTGGACTTCAGTTAATAATAACATATCATGGCCAGGCACGGTGGCTCACGACTGTAATCCCAGCACTTTGGGAGGCTGAGGAGGGTGGATCACCTGAAGTCAGGAGTTTGAGACCAGCCTGGCCAACATGGCAAAACCCCATCTCTACTAAAAATACAAAAATTAGCCGAGCATGGTGGCATGTGCCTGTAATCCCAGCTACTCAGGAGGCTGAAGCAGGAGAATCACTTGAACCCGGGAGGCAGAGGTTGTGGTGAGCCGAGCTTGTACCATTGCACTCCATCCTGGGCGACAAGAGCAAAACAAAAAGAAAAAAAAAAAAGAAAGAAAAAAAATAATAATAATGTATCACTACTGGTTTATTAATTGTAACAAATGTACAACAGCAGTGCATGTTGTTGATGGTAGCGGAAACTGTGGGGGCATGTGAGAACTCTGTACATTCTGCCTAATTTTTGCATAAACCAAATTTGCTCTAAAAGTAGTTAAATAGAAAAAACCTCATCTCTAAATAAAACAAGTTCCTGTAATATTAGGTCATAGAAATATCTTTTTTTTTTTTTTTTTTTTTTCAAGACAAAGAAGTCTTTGATCTCAGGCTCCTTGGCATACAAACCATCCTCCAACAGCAAATCCCCTAACTTGAGTTTTTCAAATATTTTTCTTAACAAGGAACAGAAACTTTTCTCAGCTTTTAAAAAATATTCCTAGCCTAATATTCCTTATCAGATCAGGGATAATATTCTGTAGAGAGTTCAAGTGATATATTTCTTTTTTCTCTTTTTTCTTTTCTTTCCTTATTTTTTATTTATTTATTTATTTTTTTGAGACAGAGTGTCACTCTGTCACCCAGGCTGGAGTGGTGCAGTGGTGTGATCTTGGCTCACTGCAACCTTCGCCTCCCAGGCTCAAGCGATCCTCCTACCTTAGCCTTCTGATTAGCTAGGACCACAGGCACACACCGCCATGCCTGACTGATTTTTGTATTTTTTTGTAGAGATGGGGTTTTGCCATGTTGCCCAGACTGGTCCGGAACTCCCTGGCTCAAATGATCTACCCAAGTGATCTACCCACCTCGGCCTCCTAAAGTGCTGGGATTACAGGCCTGAGCCACCATGCCTGGCCTCAATTGATAAATTTCTGTCTAACACTTTAGACTTTCCTCCTGACTTATGAAATCTTAGGTTTTACAAAACAGTATTTGGGCTTTACCCCTTCAGACCCTGCAGTTCTGTTGTCAAAATCCTGCAAGCATTTGTTACTCCTGTCATATGCAGTATACACTTCTAGATGTTACCATGGCATCCGATACCATTCATCTCTAAAGAACAGGGAAATTAGTCCATGGGGAAGGTGATATTTTCTTTGTAAAAGGCAACCTCTAAAGAGATATCATATGAATTACGTTATTGACCACCTCTGACTGGTTCTCCACTGATAATTTCCAAGATTCTCAGGTGATTTCTGACTTAAGTGTTTACTTCAGAGTAAAGCCAAATAAATCTGTTTCTGTGGTTATAGACTAATATTTATATGAAACACTTTGAAAACCATATTTGAAAATTCCTTCAGAATTGGTTATTTAAAATGATGTCATCATATGCCTATATTAGTGTAACACTTTTGGCATTGCTGTTTAGGGTCAGATTCCTGGTCAATATCTTTTTTTCCTACTAAGTATTTTTAACCAAACACCGTATTACCAACCTAGATTAAACCTATTTGCTGGGCATAATTCTAAATGACTTAATCACTCATTACATGAAATATATTCTTAAATGGAGAAAATGCCAAGACTAGTCAAAAGAATTTCAGGTGGGGTACAATGGTGATTCCACAAGAATTCTAAAATGCTTTGAACAATGTGAGCATTACTGAAGTGCAGTATATTCACCTTCATTTAAAGGAAGCTACTTTTATTTGCAGGTTCCTGTGTTAGCAAATCATGCTCTTTTCTTTTTAGTCATATCATAATAAAAAATGTTAAAGAACTCCAAAGGGGGAAAAGTAATAAAGTAATTTTTTTCCAGCTAGTTCATTTACACCTCATAAATGATGCTAGAAGCAACAACAAAATGTTAAAAACAAAGCATGAATTTAAAGTTTAAATGTTATGAGATACTGATGTTATAAATAATGGCTATGTTATTTAGGTACATCTTAGTGCCTCCCAGTAATGTGGTTTAATCCTGAGGTCCCAAATACAAATTCCATCAAACCTCCATTATTTTTGTTATTAATTGTAAAGTTACCAGATACTTAGCAGCACCAGAGATTTCTTTCCTTTTTTTTTTTTTTGTTTGTTTTGTTTTGTTTTTGTTTTTCATCAGTGTTTGTGACAATGGTTGATGTGTTTGGGTGATTTATGCCTGAGGAAAGATGTAATCTCAACTGGCAATTAAGCTGTTTTACTTCTCCAATTTGCCAACAAAATATAACATGTGAAAAAGGCATTTTACCAGATTACCAAACCACAGGCTAGGAAGTAGTTAGCAAGAGCTTATTTTTAAATTCTATTTCACTTGCAGCCGGTAGAAAATGTAGAAAGTGTGGGATAGGTCTCACATTGCCCTCTTTACTCCCCTAATTTGGTTGGTTGGTTCAGGTATGAATTGCCTGAACTCTTCCCTGTAGAGTTACCAGATTTAGCAAATAAAAATAAAGGACATCCAGTTAAATTTGAATCTGATATTTAAATTATGCTTATGTCCCAAATATTGCACAAGCCACACTTAGACTAAAAAGTATATGGTATTTATCTGAACTTCAAATTTAACTGGGCACCCTGTATTTATCTGGCAACATTACTTCTCCACACAGCAAAGTTGGATGTCTTTGCCTGTTTGCTATCACACTGAGGAAGGTCATACATGTTGTGGGGTCTCATGTAACCTGGGAAGGATCATATTTTGGCACATGGAGACAGGTTCATTGGCCTTCAAGGGGCTATGGTTTCTGAGCAACTACTGGGATACAAAAGGTCACATAGATGCTTGGCATGAATATGGTAGTAAAAAGTTAATTATCTTGGAATCATGATAAGTTATGGCAATGTGAAATTTATGTACACCTATTTGCGTTAATATGTTTGTACCTGAGGAGTGTGTGTGTGTTTGTGTGTATGTATGTGTGGTGTATCTATAATGAAACTTCAAGGAAGCCATAAAGAACAGTACTTCCTCCCCTAACGAGTCTTCTTATCTTAGTTTTTTTTTTTCACTGTGACCTGGCTGCCTTATAAAAAGGCACAGTAGAGATTCCTGAAAGAGTGTTTATCAACCTCAATTGATTTAAAATGGCATCAATACTGTGGGCACTTAGAAGTTCATGCCACCCCTGTAATTTACATTAGTCTTACTTTAAAGATCCTTTAGTTCACCTTAGTTCACCAGGCTTTTGGTAGAATGGAATCAGTAAGCCACAGCCATTTCCTTTATGAAGATAGTTATATCACAGCCCGTCTCACCAATTAGCAGTCTTTTGCTAGCCTCATAGAGGCCCCCCCTCTTTTGAGATCATTTCTTTATAAATGAGTTATTTTATCAGGTAGGTCAGATAGTGTGTGCCGTGTACACTGATGGATATATCTGCTTCCAGCAAACCAGCATTCCCTCATCCATGTTGACTGTGGTTTGGTTAAGCATTCCTTGCAGGTTTGGTTTTTTCCTCATTTGGATAACATGACTGCCAGATTGTTAATTGTAAGAGTTAATTTGTTTCTGAGAATTGCTTACCCCAGTTCTTATTCAGCACATTTTAAAATACTAGATTAAACCAAGTTTTTCATTTCTAACTTGGTGTCAGGATCTCACTTCTTATTTGGTTCAGAGGGTTTAGTTTTCCCACCCATGGTGGTTTCCCTGAAGTAGTTTTCAGGCCTACATCAGAACATGTCTTAACTTTTATTGCTAGAACATTCTAGTGTTTACCAATTAAATCAGAACTCTTTTTAATTTTTTAAGCTCATTATTGAAGCCTAATATGATACAAAAATATATAGTCTTAAGTATACCGCATTATTTTTACAAAGAAAACACAAAGTAAATGAATTTGCACAAAGAAAGCATGGCCAGCACCTCAGAAATTCCCCACCCTTGGGCTTCCTTCGTGTCACTATCCATTACCAAGGGTAACTACTGTCTTTACTTTTAACAGCATAATAGAAATGAATCTACTGTTTTGTTTCTAGCCTCTTTTGCTCAACATTGTATTAGTTAAATTAGTCCATATCATTGCATAAATCGTAGTTTGTTCACTCTCATTGCTGTATAATGATGCATTTCGTGAATATAACCCCATCTATTTATACATTCAACAGTTGATAGGCATTTGGATAATGATGTTATGAAAATTATTTTTCATGTCTTTTGATGAAGATACACATTTCTTTTGGTACAGACCTAAAAGAGAAACTATTAAACTCTTATTTAATTTTATAACTAACACTTAACTGTTTTATTAGGATTAATACTTCTGAGGCCCCTCAAGCTTTTAACATGGTTGACATTTTAGAGCATAAAAACCTTAAAAATCTGGCTACAACTTTAAAGCTGAGAACAGAAAACCATGCAGTGTAATGGGATATGAATAATGCTTGAGTCTATTGTCTCAGATCTGATCCAAGTCACCTAAACTCTCTATAAAAGAGTCATAACAAAATAGTTGCTATTTATCCTACACATTTTGTATGGGGATCAAAAATAACTTTTGTCTGTGTGTGTGTAAGTAAAATCTTTATTAGTTATAGATATATAACATCAAGGATCCACAGTAGTATCTTTGGATATCTGGATATCGTGGGAAAATGTATAGATAGATCTGATTACTAGCCTTGTGAACAGGTTTATTCAAAGACTGTTAATGGTCAGCATTAGAAATCTGCATATTATTCCTGGTATGTCAACAGGAAATACTTCTCTATAGTCAAGAGTTGAATTCAAGTCCAGGTTTGATCATTTCTATTCAAATAGTCAATTTATCCTAACTTGATGCAGTCTCCTTCTGGCATACATTAATGATTTTTAGATATATAATTCACATAGCATATCTCTTGAACACAGCCTACACTTCTAACTTCTTAAACACAGTTTCATATCTAATGCATACTCTGTGTCCTTAAACCTGTGTCCTACGTCACACTCTTCCAACCCAGCATGTAGTGTCTTCCACATATAACACCCAAAATGTTTTCGGTTTAACTTACCTCTACCTATAGTTTACCATGAATATTATTTAATCAAAATTTCATTTAGAGTTCTAATAAAATCTTAATTTCTCCAGGGCCTAAAGTAGATGTCCCCAGTTATACCAGTTCATGCTCCAACCTAATTAGGATGCCCTCAGGCTCCCTGCTGAGTCAATACCCACATAATTATTTATGAGAAGTCCCATGGAAAATCTTGTATGTGCTCACTTTACTAGGTGGTGATTATTCCCTGGTGTTCTTGGGGCCTTGGTGGTGATGCACTATTGGAGGCATCCTAAGTATTTTGGCTGTATTAGATACATTTCTTTATTTCCTCATTTCATATGTGCCTACACTGGCTCACTGTCAGACTTAGATAATAGTCCAAAAAAACCAGGTTGAGTGACAAATTTAAGTAAATGAATAAAGATACCATGCTCTGCTCAGAGTTTATTTTTTATCCACTCCAACGATGGGATTAAGTCAAGTTATCACGCCTCGCTTATTCCCTGAGGAAAACGTGTATTGCCAGCAGATCCCCAAGCCTCATGCAAATTAACTTTTGGGTGACTTTAGCCATCAGTTTTTCATGCATATTCAGGGCTGTTAGAATCGCACTTAGCTTCACATAGAGACCCCATGCAAATATTCAATCTTAATCTTTATCTTATCCCAACTGTCATGGTTGATTTCACCAGACTCCTTCGTATGCTTAAAGCTATACTGCTTTCCAGTTTGGGGGTAGACAGATGTAATGAATATGGAAACATGAAGTAATTAGGCCATTATTTCTTTTTCGCTAAATAGATAAGGCACCTGAAAAAAAAAAATCCCAGGCGAAGCACAGTATTTACTTGCAAAGTTAAAATTACAAACATTAATTTAGCAAGAAGTGTGTATATAATCTATTAACCTTTTGTTTTGTTTTCATCATTCCTATCTCCTTTAGCATACACACTTATTTCCTTTCCCAGATTAAATACCATTTTCCATTTTTCTTTCTTTGTGAATATAGCATTGGTCAGATGAGTACGCCTCCATTTCTCCACCATCCATCTACCTCTCTGCATGTTTCTATACCCATCCCACTTACTCTACCTTCTTCCTCTTAACAGTGGATGGACTTTTCTACTCCTTCCTAAGGCTGACTGGATCACTTGGGTCCTAGTCCCCATCCCACTTTTCCTACTCAAAGCTTTTTTGCTCCAGCAATTATGTCATCAGATTTCCTCTTTTCACTGGATCAATAATGGCAGGCAATCCTTAGATTGCACTGAGAGCTGTCTAGACTCACTGCCTGTGCTTCCTCAACTCATTCTTTCTCAAACACATTACATGCAAGTACTTGTCCATGCACAAAAGGGAAACCCATTTTTCAAGGTCACCATTGATTTTATCATTGTCAAAACTAGTGGTTAATTATCAGCCTTCATCTCCCTTAATCTTTAAGATGTTTTTAACATAGATAAAACCATTCAATACTTTTTGTTTGTTTGCTTGTTTGTTTTTGTTTTGTTTTTGAGACAGAGTCTCACTCTGTTGCCCAGGCTGGAGTGCAGTGGCATAATCTCGGCTCACTGCAACCTCTGCCTCCCAGGTTTAACACATTCTTGTGCCTCAGCCTCGTGAGTAGCTGGGACTACAGGCACATGCCACTATGCCCAGCTAAGTTTTGTATTTTTAGTAGAGACAGGCTTTTGCCATGTTGCCCAGGCTGGTCTCGAACTCCTGGCCTCAAGTGATCCGCCCATAGCCTCCCAAACTGCTGGGATTACAGGCGTGAGCCACTGCACCTGGCCTTGGCACATTTTTTACTTGATCTCTCCATTTTCATTTTCCTTTGACTTCATTGTCTACTTGATCTTTGTCTCTTTTATGGTTCACCCTCCTTCTCCTGATCTATATAATGTTGCAGTGCCCTTATTAGGCACTGCACTAATTAGATGATCTTTCCATGTTGGACCAGCTACAGTGCAATTCAGTTCTTAAGATTCCCAAAATTTTATCTCCAGTCAAAATTCTGCCCTGAATTTAGGCTCCTGGTGATGGCTCTACTGGGCTCAGATCAAATTTCACCTGCCACAACTGATCTCTTGACCCACCCTCCTCAGCCTCCCTGTCTCCCAGTGTTTCCTATACCCATCTACAGCATCACTCCACCCCTGATACACCAGAATCTTCCCTTTATCCTTGCTGCCTCTCTTTTTCTTGCACTGTAGAGCAACACATCTCTTATACGCTGCCTTCACTGTACATTCAAACAAAAACTCTGGCAAACTCCACTGCTATAGCATAGTCCAAGGTACTGTTCTTTCCCACCTAGATTTGTACTATACCTTCTGAACTAGTCCTGCTGCTGCCCTCTTACCAAGCCTTCTGTTTGCCCCCCACATACCAGCCTTTGAAATGTAAAACAAGATCTATAACTTCCTTGCTCCAAACTACTCAGTGTCTTCTCATCCCACTGTAATAAACTTCAAGGTTCCTGCCTTGTGCTAAGATGTCCTGCTTTAGGATCTGGCCCCTGAGACCACAATGGCTGCATCACTTGGCTCTCTCTCCTTTGCTCACACATTTGCAGCAATACTGACTTTCTTGCTACTTCTTAAACAGGTTGAGTAAGTTCCCATCCCAGGCCATTGTACCTTGTATTCACTCAGTCTAGAACACATAAACTGTTGTCTCATTTTATTCAAGTTTCTGTCCAAAAGTCTCCTTCCTAGAAATGAAAATAACTTACTTATCAGCCTTTCTACAATAGCCACCCCTACTGGTCTGAACTCTTTTACTCTGGGCTATTTTTCATCCTAGAGCACATGTGTATTCATGGAGTTTTGTTTTTTCTTCATTTTCTTCATTTTCTTCAGTGGCCCATTTTAGCCACTGAATTGTAAAATGCCTATAGCCAGGGACTGTATTTTGTTTTCCATTCTATTCTTGCACATATAACAGTGTCTGACATGAAGTAGGTGATTAGTAAATATTTGTTAAATACATGAATTAAATCGGAAGGAAATAACTAATTATTTATCTGGGAATGTTGACAGTCTTTATAGAAGCACCACAAGTTAAAGTGAATCTTGTATTTGTGAGGACAAATCTCCCCAAATCCCCAATGCAGAAAGAGGAAGGAAGTTTTTCCTGAATAGTCCGCTTAAAAAACAGATGGTGGGGGAGGGAGAGCAATTCAGAGAGACTTTGGGTGTTGGGCTAGTCTAAGAGATGGGAGAATGGATTGCAATTCCCCAATGCAGCTCAGTGATTGGTTTAGCTCCTAACCAGCTTCCTTGCTGCTGCTTTGTTTGACTGACTCTCCTTCAGATTCTTCCTCTACTAATAGTTTGTTTTTTGTTGTTGTTGTTGTTGTTGTTGAGACGGAGTCTCGCTCTGTCCAGGCTGCAATGCAGTGGTGGCGTAATCTCTCCTCACTGCAAACTCTACCTCCCGGGTTCATGTGATTCTCCTGCCTCAGCCTCCCGAGTAGCTGGGATTACAGGCACCTGCCACCATGCCTGGCTAAGTTTTGTATTTTTAATAGAGATGGGGTTTCACCATGTTGGCTAGGCTTGTCTCAAACTCCTGACCTCCGGTGATCCACTGCCTCGGCCTCCCGAAGTACTGGGATTATAGGCGTGAGCTACCTCACCAGGCCTCTACTAATAGGGTTTTAATAACAGCAGAATGGTGAAGTTCGTGTGACTGTGGGCTTGCTTTTAAGATTTCAAAAAGATTTTTTTTCTTTCTTTTTTTTTTTTTTTTTGAGATGAAGTCTCGCTCTTTTCCCCAAGCCTGGAGTGCAGTGGTGCAATCTTGGCTTACTGCAACCTCCACCTACCGGGTTCAAGCGATTCTCCTGCTTCAGCCTCCCAAGTAACTGGGATTACAGGCACCTGCCACCACGCCTGGCTAATTTTTGTATTTTTAGTAGAGACGGGGTTTCACCATATTGGCCAGGCTGGTCTCAAACTTCTGACCTCAGGTGATCTGCCTGCCTCGGCCTCCCAAAGTGCTGGGATTACAGGCGTGAGCCACCACGCCCGGCCTGTAAAGCTTTTAAGATTTTGAAAAACACTGAAGGAATTTGTGGTATTTTGAAATTACTTATTTTGTAGATAAGTTCTTTATTTTTCTGCTTTTATGATTAAAATAATTGATGTAGCATATGTCGAGAGAGATTTGAAATGATAATATTGAAACAAATACCTGCGCATTCACTATTCAGTTGAAGAACTAAAACATTACACTGATATATTTGAGGCTCATTGTATTCCCCACGCTGTCTGGATTACCTTCCACATATATATACCTTGCAGGAAACCCCTGTCCTGAATGATTAACCATTCCCTTAGTTTCTTTATAGACTTACTACATATTCATGTTTTCCTGAAAATATCAAGTTTAGTCACTTTGAGTAAAAATAATATTCTATTAGTATCCTTTTATAATTTGCATTTTCATACAAATTACTATTCGGGCAGGCTGCTGGTGGGGAACTGTGTTTTTTTTCTAATTTACATTTTTATGTTCCCTTTTATGACTCCCATCTTTCATGGGCACTAGCTTTATCTCTTTTTTCTTGTTGTGCCTGTCAAGACTCACTTTTAGCCATGAGGAATTCATACATGCAATTGGACAAACATGGATTCAGGATATGCCTACTTTCCTGGATGCTTTCTAGTCATTTCTGGAGTCCAAGGATTTTTCTTATTTCCTTCTAGTTCAATAGTTCATATAAAATATTTAAAATGTGTATTTGGCACATTATTTTTGGTATTCTTTATTGGCTTATCTACCTCTATGGGAGGTTAATCCATCCTATTTCTTTCTTTAATTGTGACACCAACTCTGAGACTGAAGTATTTGAATGTTGGCCTTATGATAGATTTAAATGAGGTCTTACCTTAGGTAAACAATGGATAGAGAGGGCATAAGTGTCTTGGAGATTCCATGAATTTGAAACTAGATACTTTAGTGTGGCAAAGGCAGATGTGCCCATCTACAATATTAGTGACACCAACACTCAGCCACTGCTTCCTATGTGCCATGTACATTTCTAACCATATTAATTCATTGATTCAGTTAATACAGAGGTCTTATGAGGTAGGTGTGAACTTTATAACAATTTTTAGATAATGAAACTGAGGCACAGAGTGCTTAAGAACCATGCTCAAGTTCACAGTGAAGAAGTAGAAGAGCTGGAATCAAAGAAGTATAAATTGAAAAACAGCTCAAATATGTTCACAAGGATCGTTAAAGATAAGAAATAGAAAACTAGAGAAAAGTAGAGAGATCTTGAAAATACCAGCCCTTGAGAACTCCCAGTGGGGAAGAAAGATTTTTGTCTCCCTACTCAAATTCAGTCTCTTGTAAGTGTCTAATCATATGTGGCCATTTCCAGTGTCATAGCTGACTTTCTTTGGTGTTAGCAAAATCAGGCAGGAAAATTAAAAAAATATATATTAAGGAAAATAAGAACCAAATACCCTATCAGAGATGTTGGGTTACTTGAAACACTATAGAATAAATACAGACGAGGATGTGCACTCTCGCCACTCTTGTTTAACTCATTGCTGGAACCTCTTACCAGAGAAATCAGGCAAGAGAAGGAAATAAAAGGCATCTACATTAGAAAAGAGGAAGTAAAATTTTTCTTTTTTGCAGGTGACATGATCTTATATATAGAAAAACCTAAAGACTCCACCAAAAAGCTCTTAGAACTAATAAATTCAGGAGAGTTTCAGGATACAAAATCAGCATAAAAAGTCGGTAGCATTTTTACACACACCAATAACAAACTAGCTGAAAAAGAAATCAAGAAAGCAATCCCATTTACAATATCTACAAAAAACCTCTCAGAAAAAATGTAATAAAGGAGTTGAAAGATCTCTTCTATGAAAACTACAAAACACTGATGAAAGAAATTGAAGAGAACACCAACAAATGGAAAGATATCCTGTGCTCGTGGATTAGAAAAATTGATATTGTTAAAATGACCATATTTCCCAAAGCAATCTTCAGATTCAGTGCAATTCCTATGAAAATACAACAATTACAGAATTAGAAAAAATAACTGTAAAATTCACAAGGAACCAAAACACACAACCAAAAACCTCAAAGAGCCAAGCAATCCTGAACAAAAAGAACAAAGGTATAAACATTACATTACTTGACTTCAAAATATATTACAAGGCTCTAGGTACAAAATAGCATGGTATTGATATAAAAATGGACAAATGGGACTATATTAAACTAAAAACTTCTGTACAACAAAGGAAACAATCAATAGAGAGAAGAGGCAATCTGTAGAGTGGGAGAAAATATTTGTGAACTACTCATCTTATAAGGGACTAATATCCAGAATATACAAGGAACTCAAACAAATCAACAATGAAACAAAGCAAATATTTCTATTAAAAAGTGGGCAAAGGATCTAAACAGACATTTCTCAAAAGAAAGCATACAAATGGCCAACAGGAGTATGGAAAGATGCTCAACATTACTAATCATCAGGGAAATGGAAATTAAAACCACAATGAGATATCTCCATATCCCAGTTAAAATGCCTATTATCAAAAAGATAAAAAGCAAGAGATGTTGGTGAGGAGGTGGAGAAAAAAGAATGCATACACTTTTAGTGAGATTGTAAAGTAGTGCAGTAGTGCAGCCATTCTGGAAAACAGTATAAGTTTTCTCAAAAAATAAAAATGGAACTATTATACAATTCAGCAATCCCACTGCTTGATAATTTATCCAAAGGGAAGAAAACCAGTATATCAAAGGGATACCTGCAGTGCCATGTTCATTGCAGCATTAATCACAGTAGCTGAGGTATGGAATCAACCTAAGTGACCAGTAATGAATCAAAAGATAAAGAGAATGTGGTATATACATACAATGGAATTCTATTTTGGGGCACAAAAAATCATGAAATCATGGGAGGGAAAATGAATGAATTAAGCTAAGAACAATGCAAGCTTGTGAATCTGGAAAAAGGGCTGAAGAGGTAATAAGTTCTAAATTGGTAGGTTTAATATGTGTACAAAAAGAAAAGAACTGGTGGAGGTACATGAACACAAAAGGGTGTGTTCTGATAAAAATTGGCATTGGAATCTTTCAAGGAGATTCACCAATAAATCAGAGCCGTAGAAATGGTAGTTATGACAGCAGGGATTGGAATCCAAGAATTGGATGCTAAGGCAGGAAAATAGGAGTTTAACAACTGAATGACCAAACATAGCAAGTTGGACTTGCCAATAAGCTGGATAAATCTGATTAATGTTCTTAATATTCCCTGCTTCCCAAGAATTAATTCTCAGTTCATGTGGTAGAAGTTGAAAATAACGGTAGTAGTTTAGTGGCCACATCTGCTAAGTTAAAAAGAGTGAGGGACAAGGAGCCAGGTGGACCATTAGCAAGCTTAATATGTCATTAGAACCAGTCTTGGCAGCATGGCCTCTGTCACTTAAGTTAGCAAAAACATCATTAAAATGTTCACCTTTCAGCCAGGAAATGAGAGATTATTGCCTTCCTTTTCCCACCTCTCTGTTCTGTGTTCTCTTACTTGTTCCTAAAAATCTAGTGCTGTCAGCAAGAGTGGATATAAAATTCCTTTTTTAAAATTTGCTCTGACCTAGACTGTGGCTCAAGATTCTATTTAATAGATGTGTTCAAAGCCATCATTAAATAATTTTTATCCTGCCAGACAAAATCATAGGAATGCTATTTTAGAATAAATTTATTTGGATACTACCAAATTATATTACTACTGTCTATGCCAAATATTTAGTAAATACTGACCTAAATGAATATCTTTTACAATATACCCTATTCATGTTGACTGCTTGAATGAAGTATATGAAGAATAATGAACCTGAAGACTATGGAATTATATATTACAGATGTATGAATTCACTAGAGAAAGATGAATAAAGGGAAAAGCAAATTCAGGTCAATAAAAGATTTTTTTTTTTTTTTATACTTTAAGTTCTAGGGTACATGTGCATAACGTGCAGGTTTGTTACATATGTATACTTGTGCCATGTTGGTGTGCTGCACCCATCAACTCGTCAGCACCAATTAATTAATCATTTATATCAGGTATAACTCCCCAATGCAATCCCTCCCCCCTTCCCCCTCCCCATGATAGGCCCCAGTGTGTAATGTTCCCCTTCCCGAGTCCAAGTGAACTCATTGTTCAGTTCCCACCTATGAGTGAGAACATGCGGTGTTTGGTTTTCTCTTCTTGTGATAGTTTGCTAAGAATGATGGTTTCCAGCTGCATCCATGTCCCTACAAAGGACGCAAACTCATCCTTTTTTATGGCTGCATAGTATTCCATGGTGTATATGTGCCACATTTTCTTAATCCAGTCTGTCACTGATGGACATTTGGGTTGATTCCAAGTCTTTGCTATTGTGAATAGTACCGCAATAAACATACGTGTGCGTGTGTCTTTGTAGTAGAATAATTTATAATCCTTTGGGTATATACCCAGTAGTGGGATGGCTGGGTCATATGGTACATCTAGTTCTAGATCCTCGAGGAATTGCCATACTGTTTTCCATAATGGTTGAACTAGTTTACAATCCCACCAACAGTGTAAAAGTGTTCCTATTTCTCCACATCCTCTCCAACACCTGTTGTTTCCTGATTTTTTAATGATTGCCATTCTAACTGGTGTGAGATGGTATCTCATTGTGGTTTTGATTTGCATTTCTCTGATGGCAAGTGATGATGAGCATTTTTTCATGTGTCTGTTGGCTGTATGAATGTCTTCTTTTGAGAAATGTCTGTTCATATCCTTTCCCCACTTTTTGATGGGGTTGTTTGTTTTTTTCTTGTATATTTGTTTGAGTTCTTTGTAGATTCTGGATATTAGCCCTTTGTCAGATGAGTAGATTGCAAAAATTTTCTCCCATTCTGTAGGTTGCCTGTTCACTCTGATGGTAGTTTCTTTTGCTGTGCAGAAGCTCTTTAGTTTAATTAGATCCCATTTGTCAATTTTGGCTTTTGCTGCCGTTGCTTTTGGTGTTTTAGACATGAAGTCCTTGCCCATGCCTATGTCCTGAATGGTACTACCTAGATTTTCTTCTAGGGTTTTTATGGTATTAGGTCTAACATTTAAGTCTCTAATCCATCTTGAATTAATCTTTGTATAAGGAGTAAGGAAAGCATCCAGTTTCAGCTTTCTACTTATGGCTAGCCAATTTTCCCAGCACCATTTATTAAATAGGGAATCCTTTCCCCATTTCTTGTTTCTCTCAGGTTTGTCAAAGATCAGATGGCTGTAGATGTGTGGTATTATTTCTGAGGACTCTGTTCTGTTCCATTGGTCTATATCTCTGTTTTGCTACCAGTACCATGCTGTTTTGGTTACTGTAGCCTTGTAGTATAGTTTGAAAGATTAAAATAACATTTGGAAGAAGCTAATGGAGGATCAGCTGGAAGTGAAAGCTCAGCCTCTCTCATTGAACTGAGTCTTTGCAAGCTCACCACCCCTTCTCACTGCATGCACACCACCACAGTAAAAAAATGGTAAAATTTTGAGCTAGGGGAGATAGTAGAGATTATCTAATCCTTCTAGCCTCTCCTGTTGAGGATTGTGTAACCCAGAGAAGTTAAGAGACGTGCCTAAAATAAGACAGCTTGATGTGGCAAAAGTAGCCAATGTTGGCAAAAATTGCACAAATGTCAAGGAAGAAACAAATATAAACTAAAAAGATCGAGCAGTGTTTCATTGGGCTTCTTGGGGGGAAATGCTTTTGTTAATGATTCATTGTCTTTAGTGTGAAGTTTATCTGCTATAATTTCAAAATGATTCTTGTCTTAGTAAGGTCAGATAAGAAAAAATATTCTTAAGGAAACTTTGTGTCAAGAAGAGGAGGAAAAAGAAAAGTGAGAGATGTTGTTAGAGGAGAGAATGATAGAAAGGAAAGTGAAAGCCTTCAAGGTAAAAGAGAGCAACATAAGGGACATATTTGTGTTATTATTTCTTGGATACTTGGATTTGCGACTTGGAAATGTTTCAATTAGAGTGTCATTATATAGGGATCAGTCCTGAGAACTTAATTAGAAGAGTGAATTCTGATTATCTGAAAGTGCTTTCTCACTTCAAAGTGTCCATTTAATAAAAAGGACAGTCTCTCTAACAAGGTTGCTTGGTGAGAAAGCCTCTAGTGGGACAGAACTACTTGCCACAAAAATATAATGTGAATACTTTCTCCTTTAGTTTCTCATTATTTTTATACTTTCCAATTAGACTGCAACCCAGGAATCTCTCTCTTTCTCCCACCTGCCATCTCTCTCTCTCTCTCTCTCTCCCTCCCTCCCTCTCTCTCGCACACACACACACACACACACACACACACACACACACACACACACTCATCATTACCTCTTTGTAACTGGCTTGAGCTTTGCTTTTTGTGTTTGTTTGTTTTGTTTTTGTTTTTGTTTTGTGAGACAGGATTTCACTCTGTCACCCACGCTGGAGTGCAGTGGGTGATCTCGGCTCACTGTAGCCTCAATCTCCCTGTCTCAAGCGATCCTCCCACCTCAGCCTCCTGAGTAGCTAGGACCACAGTTGTGCACCACTGTGCCTGGCTATTTGTTTGTAATTTTAGTAGAGATGGGAGTCTCACCATGTTGACCAGGCTGGTCTCAAACTCCTGAGCTCAAGCGATCCACCTGCCTCGGCCTCCTAAAGTGCTGGGATTACAGGTGTGAGGCACTGCACCCAGCCGGCTCAAGCTTAAATTTGAAGAAGAAAACATTTTATTTTCAATAAGTAAAAATGAAATAATTACTTTTCTTCCATTTTCCTGCCTGCTATTATGACCCAAAATTTTGCAAAAAATGAAAAAGATAAAATTGGTTAAAAATTTAATAAAATAAATATTTGTGAAGTGCACCCCATGGCATGTTTAGAGGGCTAATTTCTCAGGTTTGTGAAAGAAGAGTCAGCTATCAAATAGTTAATATTAGGCAGATTTTCTTTTTGTCCAGAAAGTGGGAAAATGATTTAAGACATTTATGACAAAACCTCAAAGATACTGCCAAACTAGCAGCAGTTTCAAGGGAAGTCAATAAATTTACCAATTTCAAGTGGCACTTACCACCCAGTGTTCGCAAACATAATTGGACCCAGGGAATGTCGTTTTCTGACTAACACAGAGCTTACTGAAAGAATAGTCTTTCAGTAACGCATAGTTAAAGACAAAGCTTTGGTAATACGGAACTGGAAAATTAGCAGGTACAAAAGCAGGGAATTTAATAGTATGAACTGCATAAAGAGACAGAAGTAAGAGACTAAAAAAGCTGTGGAGAAATATTTGTATATGAGAGTAGTTCAGCATCAGTGGAGGAGAAGAAAACAGCAGACCTACTTTTATACAAGACTGTCCCATCTCATCACTCATACTGAGGGCAACTTACACAGCAAGGATTGAGCAGCTGTTTCTTACACAAATGGGATTTAGAAGATATCATTCTGCCCACTTAATTTGCTAGGCCCCTTCATCCTCAAAAAATCAGAATGCAAAATTCTGGTTGGAAAAACATCAAAGCTGAAATATTTGTACTTTTAGGCTATATGTCATTATTTTAACTAATTTTATTCTTCTACAGTCTATTTTCTAATAAACAACTGAGAACATTTGGGCCAGTTTTATCACCATATGTTATAAACTGCATCATGCCTTGCCAAAATTCATATACTGAAACCCTAACCCATAATGTGACTGTATTTGGAAATAAGGTCTTCTGTAGGTAATGAGTCACACACATGAGGCCCTAATCCATTGGAACTGGTGGCCTTACAAGAAAAAGAAGAGAGAAGCTCGCTCTCCCCATTTTTGCCATGAAAAGACACAATGAGAAGGCTGCTGTCTGCAAGTGACAAAGAGAGCCCTCGCCAGCAACTGAATCAGCCAAAAACTTGATTCTGAACTGTTTGTCATTCAGTCTGTGGTGTTTCATTTTGGCCATCCAAGCAGATTAATATACCATATATATGGTATAGATTAACTTTTTTTTATCTTGATTCTTTTATTAAAGTATTTACTGAGCATTTACAATTTGTATGCAATTTCTTAGACAAATGGAGGCATAAAGATGAAAATCACCTCTATGTTGTCCTCAAGGAGCTTAATTTCCTTTCCCTTTCCTTCCCTTTCCTTTCCTTTCCTTTCCTTTCCTTTCCTTTCCTTTCCTTTCCTTTCCTTTCCTTTCCTTTCCTTTCCTTTCCTTTCCTTTCCTTTCCTTTCCTTTCCTTTCCTTTCCTTTCCTTTCCTTTCCTTTCCTTTCCTTTCTTTTCCTTTCCTTCCATCCTCTCTTTCTTTTCTTTTCTCTTTCTTTCTCTCTCTCTCCTTCCTTCCTTCCTTCCTTCCTTCCTTCCTTCCTTCCTTCCTTCCTTCCTTCCTTCCTTTCCTTTCCTTTCCTTTCCTTTCCTTTCTTTCTTTCTTTGACAGGATCTTGCCCTGTTGCCTAGGCTGGAGTGCAGTGGTGTGATCTCAGCTCATGGCAACCTCTGCCTTCCAGGTTCAAGTGATCCTCCTGCCTCAGCCTCCCAAGTAGCTGGGATTACAAGTGTGCGCCACTACACTTGGCTAAATTTTGTATTTTTAGTAGAGACAGGTTTCACCATGTTTACCAGGCTGGTCTCAAACTCCTGACCTTGGCCTCCCAAAGTGCTGGGATTACAGGCATGAATCACTGTGCCTGGCTGAGGAGCTTAATTTCTAATAGCAGAGAGGACAAGTACATAAATAATTAAGAAACAAAGTCAAAAGTTATGAACATCACATGAGATTGACAGAAGCATGCTATTATAGTTCATTCAACATTCAACAAGTATTTATTGCACACTTTTTGTCTGGCAAGTACCTAGAAGGGTGCTGGTGATACTGTGGAAAAAACCTCTGCCTTCATGGAGTATGTGTAGTAGTGGGAAAACACAGACATGAAGTAAACAAATAAATATAATGCATTATGTCATGGTAAATGTTTCAGTGTGAAATAAAGCAGGAGTGGGGATAGGAAGTGCTGGCAGCAATAGAGAGTGCTGGGGAGTGCTGGCAAGCCTGGGGGTTTATATGGGAGTTGGTATGAGATCTGCTATTTTCAGGATGGTAGTCAGGTAAGATTTCTCTTACAGCATTGAGTAACAGAGCCATTAGAATATTTGGGATTGAAGCATAGGGCAGCTTGAAATGTGTCCCCCTAAATTCTGTTATTGAAAAATCTCAAGAAATCCCCATTTTATCGGGGAAGGATTATAACTGCTTCAACCAACACAGTAGGGAGGTAGTGATGCTGTGTAATCTGAGGTCATGTCGTCAAAGCCCATGTAACTCTCATCTGTTTTCTTGGGATGCCCCCTGTGAGGCAACCCAGCAGCCATGTGAGATATCCACCTACTCCAAGACCACCATTATAGGGAGAACACATGTGGTGTGGGTGTTCTGTTTGACAGACTCAGTTGAGTTCTCCAAGAGATGTCAAGTAAGAATTGCCTAGTGAAGTCCTTCCTGGCTTGTAAAATCATGAACAAAATAAATAGTTGTCATTTTATACCAATAAGATGTAGGGTAATTTGTTATGCAGGGATGGTAATTAGAACAGGTGTGGAAGAGTACTCCAGACATGATCAATAAGAAGCAGCATCAATAATGCAGGAGGTCTAAACCAAGGTGAGCAAAGGAGAGAGTCAGGGGTGGGGAGGATGTGGTATGCATATCAACTAGGGACTCCTAGGCACTTTGACTTTCTTGTGAGATGAAAGCTACTGAAGCATTCTGAGAAGAATTGCATAGTCTTACCTCACATTTTTAAAGGATCATTCTCATTGCTTTGTTGAAAAAAGACTCTTAATGAGCAAGAGTAGAAGCAGGAAGTCCACTTAAGCAGCTATTACAATAATTCTGGGGAAACATGGTGGTGAAAGTGGTCAGATTCTAGATACTTTTTAGAGATGGACTTACCGATGGATTGGATGTGAAGGTGAGAAAAAGAAATAAATAAAAAAATCAAGTTTCACTCTTGGCTTTAGCCAAGCAACTGAAAGAATGGAGTTCTCAGTTTCTCTTATGGAAAATACAAGTAGAAGAACAGATTTGTAGGGGGAAAAATCAATCATATGATTTGGTTAAATTTAAGATTCAGGTTAGACATACAGGTGGAGATTTTTCATAAATAGATGGATACACAAATCTATAGTTCAAAGAAGTGGTTGGGATGGCATTAGATATTAGGGAATCATGAAATCATAGATGGTGTTTCAAAACAAGATCCTGGCTGGGCGCAGTGGCTCAAGCCTGTAATCTCAGCACTCTGGGAGGCCGAGACGGGTGGATCACGAGGTCAGGAGATCGAGACCATCCTGGCTAACACGGTGAAACCCCGTCTCTACTAAAAAATACAAAAAGCTAGCCGGGCGAGGTGGCAGGCGCCTGTAGTCCCAGCTACTTGGGAGGCTGAGGCAGGAGAATGGCGTAAACCCGGGAGGCGGAGCTTGCAGTGAGCTGAGATCCGGCCACTGCACTCCAGCCTGGGCGACAGAGCGAGACTCCGTCTCAAAAAAAAAACAAAAAACAAAAAACAAACAAACAAAAAAAAACAAGATCCTGATAAGTTTGTGAGGTAGATAAAGAAGAAAAGGGGTCTGAAGTCTGAAGTCTGAGTCTCAAAACACTAATGTCAAGAAGCTGTAGAGATTGGAGGAACCAGCAAAATACGCTTTGAAGGAGAGTGTTGTCTTCACTAAAGTGAAGTGAAGAAGTTATCAACTAATAATAAAGCAACATTAGGACTGAGAATTGGTCTTTGCTTTTATAGATGTCAAGAGCCATTTTGCTGCATTGGTGGGGTAATCTGATTGGAACCATCAAGAAGGAATCGGGAAAGAAAATGGAGATGGCAGAGTTGATGATACTTGAGACGTTGTCCTGTAGAGAGCTACAAAAAATGGGTGATATCGAGATGAGAGTGTGAGATATTTTTTTCTTAAATATTGATAGGACATATTGTAGATAGTTCTGATGGAATGGAGGTACTGATGGGAGAATGCTTCAGGTTTTTATGCTGCTATAGTATTTATCCAGTAAATGGTTAACATTTGAAGATTAAAGGCAAAGTGGACAATTATTAGATCAACTTCGTTGAATAGGAAGAAGGAATATAATTCAGTACATGAGAAGAGGTTGAATTTAGTAGCTTGTAGAGTTCATCCATATTACTAAGCTTGAAGACAGAGCATGAAGATACAGAATTAAGCATACTTGCAGAATTTGTGGTGGAAGAATGGCAAAGTTCTCTCTTGCTTGCTTATTTTTTAAGTGATATAAAAATCACAGAGCTGGGAGTGAGTAGTGTGTAAAGGGATATCAGAGACTTAAGAATATGGAATAATTGCCTGGGAGACTAAAGAGACTGAGGCAGGAAAATTGCTTGAGCCCAGGAGGCGGAGGTTGCAGTGAGCTGAGATCCTGCCATTGCACTCCAGCAAGGTGATGCAGCGAGAGTCTGTCTCAAAAACAAAAACAAAAACAAAATGGAATATGTCCATGAAAATGGGTAGAGGGCAAGATTATCTACATGGATATTGAAACTGGAGAGACATACACATATTCTTGAAACGTGGGTGTATGCAAACCATGGAGCCATAGATGACTGAAATAAGGAAGAGTAGCAGCAGTTATAACATGATGGCATGAGTTTCAAGGTGAGGTGGAAGGCAGGATGTGGGTTGGGGGCCTGGAGGACTGAGGAAAAAAAATTAAAGTGACATTGAAGAGCAAGAAGGATACCCACCTCTTTCCAGGCCCAGTAATTTGAGGGTATAGAAAAAAATATAGCCTCTACTTGAGAGAGTCACAGAGAAAATGGTGTCCTCATGGAAGAGTCAGGTTAGAGCAAGAAGATGAAGAGTTTAGATCATATGGGTTCATTGGATTTCTTGTGGAGAATGATGTGCACAGGGATGTGGGCACAATGGAATTACCCCCAAGTTCTGCTAGGCAGATGAGGATAGTAAAACTGGAGAGGAGAGGTTTCTTTAAGGTATATTCAGGGTCTCACTTCTGCTACTAATGTATGAGGCTGGGGGACAGACTGTATTATGGGGACCATGTGGATGTAGTTCAGATAAGCGAGTTATTTTGGTTGAAGGGCTAGGAAAAGCTGTGGGTATTTGAAATTGGCACGCTTCTTAGATACTCTTATAGAACCTTTTTTTTTTTTTTCACCAGAATATTGTGCCAATTTTTATTTTATAGTATTTGTTTGTTTTGCTTTAATGTCTGCTTACCGTGATGGGTGAGTTATAAGCTCCTCAAGGGTAGGGGACAGGTCTAACATATTTATTCATTTTCAAAGGTTGCAACACAGAGATGCTTGCTATGTACCTATCAATAACTATTGAGAGAGAGAGAGAGAAATAGAGAGAGAGAGAGAAATAGGGAGACTCAAGAATAGTGTTTACACTTACTTGGTAGGGGGTTGTCAATCTGATCCAAGATACATTGAGTGTCCAAAAGTCCAGGTGAACTCTCGAAATCTATGGCAACCTAGAGGCAATTTGCCCCTGCCTAAATGTTTTTAAATATCAACAAAATATGTACATACGTACATACATACATACATAGGTAATATAAAGATAAATACCTGATATTTAGAATACAGAATGTTTAATAGAATAGAATATGGATGCCTCAGGCAGCCTCTATCTTCATGGGAGCAGGGGGATTACTATTTTCTATCACCTGAAAATCTCGATGAAAGTGTTTTAGCCCAAAGATGACTTCATGCCTTGCCTTCTCTGCTCTGTTTCTCTGGGAAAAGAATGGAAATAGTTCATGTGTAGTCACATGTTTGAGTGCCTGAGGGGGGCAATTTTGCTGAAAAGATACTTGTTAAACAACATGAAATATATAATAACTTTTAGGACAGATAGAAGCAAGTGCTGAACAAGAAATAACACGTGTTTTGGCCCTTTGGCTCTGAATAACAGCAAAAGCACACTAAACATTTCTTCCTTACATTGCTTTTAGTTTCTTTTGGTGCTCTGTGTCTGTATTTTTTTTAAATTTTCTGTGTCATAAACAGTTTCATGCAGAAGTCTATGCTTTTAAGATGAGAATTTTGTAGTGATCTACTGCTGAAATACCAGGGCAGTAGGTCAGTTCAGAGAGTTGAGAATATTTTACTGAAGAGTTAGTGTGGCCTGAATAGGGGGAGGAGACCTACATTCTGGGAGAATCCATCTAGAGAAAAGGTCAGCAAACTATTTCTGTGATGGGCCAGAGAGTATATAGTTTGGGCTTTGCAAGCTATATGGTATCTGTCCTAACCACTCAGTTCTGCCATTGCAGAATGAAAGCAGCCAGAGACAATGTGTAAATAAATGGGTGTGGATGTTTGCCAATAAAACTTTATTTTCAAACCCAGGCAATGGGCTGGATTTGGCCTCTGACCCATAGTTTGCCAACCCCTGATCCAGAGAATCCCACTGCTGCTGCCACAGTCTGGCCCTAAGTATCTCTTCAACAAGTCCGTCATTAGTTTTCCTATCTCCAGTTGGTCTCTCACCATTCTGTCCCCCACATGTATGCCAGAGAGATTTTTCTAAAACCCATATGAAATCATGTCATTTTTTGGCTTCAATTCCTTAGTTCTTCCATCACATTGTCCATATCTGTCACTTGGCCATGTTTGCTACGCTGCTTCATCTGCTGCCTTCTCAGACATGGTTCTGAATTATATCTGCTATTGAAAACTGACTCTTCCACCCATAAGCAAGCCTGTCATCAGGGCCCCACTTTCCCCAACTACATTTCAAGTATGGATGAAACTTAAGTTCTGTCTTCCCCATTGACACCGAGACCTCCTGGACAGAGGAAATAAAACCTCCTTCATATGAACGAATCAGGAAAAATATTAGTCAGGGTAAAACCAAGTGAGGCAAGATCTCAGCTGTTTTAAGCCTTCAAAGATACTATTTATTCTTTTCTTTTTTGAGACAGAGTCTCACTCTGTCACTTAGGCTGGAGTCAGTGGCGTGATCTCCGCTCACTGCAACCTCAGCCTCCTGTGTTCAAGAGATTCTTCTGCCTCAGCTTCCCGAGTGGCTGGGACTACAGGTGCGCACCACCACACCCAGCTAATTTTTGAATTTTTAGTAGAGTCAGAGTTTCACCATGTTGGCCAGGCTGGTCTCAAACTTCTGACCTCATGATCCGTCCACCTCGGCCTTCCAAAGTGCTGGAATTATGGGCATGAGCCACCACGCCTGGCTGATACTATTTCTTCTAATCCACAATTTCATTAAGCTTTGCATGACATGCCTCACAGTCTAGACTGTTCAAGGTCTAGAGTTCATATATATATACAGCAAACAGATGGAAGGGGTAGTGAATGAAGTAAAATTGTTCAAGTCTAGACTCCCTAGACTTTGTTCTAAAAGTTCTTAAGGCAACAATATTTGCTAAGCCCATTTTCACTTCTTGCTGATACCAATGCATAAAGCATGCTTTTATTAAAAAATGCATTTTTAAAACTTGCATTTGATCAGTAATCTAGCCAAAATCTTCCCATTAATCTTACACTGTTAAGATCTTAGAAATGTATTTCTTTGATCCAGCAATCCCATTACTAGGTGTGTACCCAAAGGAATATTAATCATTCCATTATAAAGACATGCACACTTGGATGTTTGTTGCAGCACTATTCACTATAGCAAATACATGAAATCAACCTAAATGCCCATCAATGATAGACTCGATAAAGAAAACATGGTACATATACACTATGGAATACTATGCAGCCATAAAAAGAATGAGATCATGTCCTTTGCTGGGATATGGATGGAGCTGGAGGCTATTATCCTTTGCAAACTGATGCAGAAACAGGAAACCAAATACTGCATGTTCTCACTTATAAGTAGGAGCTAAATGATGAGAACACCTGGACACATAGAAGAGCATAACACACGCTGGGGCTATCAGAAGGTGGAGGGTAGGAGGAGGGTACTAGGCTTAATACCTGGGTAATGAAATGATCTGTATAACAAACCCACAGGACACATTTACCTGTAACAAACCTGCACATGTACCCTTGAATTTAAAAGTAAAAAAAATTAAGAAAAGATCTTATAAGGCTTAACAAACTTCCCAACTATCGATTTGCTAATTTTCTAATTGCTTTATTTCAATTAACACATTTAATCCCCAGGGATTCTTTAAGTATTGATTTTCATCTCTCTTCTTTGGTGAGGATACTAAGGGGAAAAGGGGCAGAGGTACCTGGTTTGTAGTATACACTGAAGGACTGGAGTCCCTCACTTCTCCATTTCCCGATGGCATTTACTTGTCTCTGTTTTTCATTCCATTCACAGTTACTCCAACTTGTTTTCTGTCTAGAGATGAGGCACTGAAGTAGTGTTAAGATGGCTCTACACTCATCTCCACACACTGATGTTAAATGAACATCTGTTATACATCTGTACCATAACTGACAGGTGTCTCTTACATACACTTGATAGATGATAAGAGTAACAAGAAAAAGGAATTTTACAGACCCTAAAGGTATATGGAAATGTTAGTAAATGCACTGACTTTCAAACATAGTGTAAATGTATTGACTTTCAAACATAATGTAAATGTATTGTGAATGTATTGACTTTCAAACATAATTGTGTTGTATGGAATAAAACACAAACTATATATATTATAAATAACATACATTACATACATAACACACATATATATAGAAAGAGAGAGAAGACATACCACATAATAGAAAAGTAAAAATTATTGAACTGTGAATTAAAAAACCATGATATGCACAATCACTTGTTCAACACAATTCCTTCTTTGCTCTTTAGTTTTAGCAGGACACTTGGCTTTTATATGCATGACCTTTATATGCATGACCTTTTATATGCATGATGTTCTGTCCACATCTGCATAAGTAAAAGTATACTAAATTACTGAGTTTTCTGATACTAGTCATTGTGTTTCTCAGAAGATATTGCTATATTCTGCAGAGGCTCAGCTATCAGCCTTTCGACACCCTCCAAAAGGAAGATAAACTAAAAAAGGAATTCCTGATTATATAATTCTGTCTGAGTAATGATAGTGACTTACATTTATAAAACCTCTTTATTCCTTCCAAAGCACCTACACTTTCATTATTTTATTTGATCCTTACAATGGTGTTGTGGGAGGCATGGAAACAATTGTATTGTCCTCATTTTACCCAGAAGGAAACTGAAGCTTAAAAAAATTTAAGTAACTGATGTGTGCACACAGATAAGGAGCTGATCTGAAACTTGTAACAAAGTGTTCTGAGGGACCTGTTAGAAGGAAAACTAACAGAAAGGAATAACATCAACATCAACAAAAAGGGCATAGACACCAAAAAACCATCTGTAGGTCACCATCATCAAAGTTCAAAGGTAGATAAAACCACAAAGATGGGGAGAAACCAGAGCAGAAAAGCTGAAAATTCTAAAAACCAGAGTGCCCTTTCTCTTTCAAAGGATTGCAACTCCTCGCCAGCAACAGAACAAAGTAAGACAGAGAATGACTTAGACAAGTTGACAAAAGTACGCTTCAGAAAGTCGGTAGTAACAAACTTCTCCGAGCTAAAGGAGGATGTTCGAACCCATCACAAGGAAGCTAAAAACCTTGATAAAAGATTAGATGAATGACTAACTAGAATAAACAATGTAGAGAAGACCTTAAATGACCTGATGGAGCTGAAAACCATGGCACGAGAACTACGTGATGCATGTACAAGCTTCAGTAGCCGATTCGATCAAGTCAAAGAAAGGGTATCAGTGATTGAAGATCAAATGAATGAAATGAAGTGAGAAGAGAAGTTTAGAGAAAAAAGAGTAAAAAAAAATGAACAAAGCCTCCAAGAAATATGGGACTATGTGAATAGACCAAATCTATATTTGATTGGTGTACCTGAAAGTGACAGGGAGAATGGAACCTAGCTGGAAAATACTCTTCAGGATATTATCCAGGAGAACTTCCCCAACGTAGCAAGGCAGGCCAACATTCAAATTCAGGAAATACAGAGCACACCACAAAGATACTCCTCAAGAAGAGCAACCCCAAGACACATAATTGTCAGATTCACCAAGGTTGAAATGAAGGAAAAAACTGCTAAGGGAAGCCAGAAAGAAAGGTCGGGTTACTCACAAAGGGAAGCCCATCAGACTAACAGCAGATCTCTCGGCAGAAACACTACAAGCCAGAAGAGGGTGGGGGCCAATATTCAACATTCTTAAAGAAAAGAATTTTCAACCTACAATTTCATATCCAGCCAAACTAAGCTTCATAAATGAAGGAGAAATAAATTCCTTCACAGACAAGCAAATGCTTACAGATTTTGTCACCACTAGGCCTGCCTTACAAGAGCTCCTGAAGGAATCACTAAACATGGAAAGGAATAACTGGCATCAGCCACTGCAAAAACATGCCAAATTGTAAAGACCACCAATGCTAGGAAGAAATTGCATCAACTAATATGCAAAATAACTAGCTAACATCATAATGACAGGATCAAATTCACACATAACAATATTAACCTTAAATGTAAATAGGCTAAATGCCCCAATTAAAAGACACAGACTGGCAAATTGTATAGAGTCAAGACCCATCAGTATGCTGTATTCAGGAGACCCATCTCACGTGCAGAGACACACATAGGCTCAAAATAAAGGGATGGAGGAAGATCTGCCAAGCAAATGGAAAGCAAAAAAAAAAAAAAAAAAGCAGGGGTTGCAATCCTAGTCTCTGATAAAACAGACTTTAAACCAACAAAGATCAAAAGAGACAAAGAAGGCCATTACATAATAGTAAAGGGATCAATTCAACAAGAAGAGCTAACTATCCTAAATATACATCCACCCAATACAGGAGCACCCAGATTCATAAAGCAAGTCCTGAGAGACCTAAAAAGACACTTAGACTCCCACACAATAATAATGGGAGACTTTAACACCCCACTGTCAATATTAGACAGATCAACGAGACAGAATGTTAACAAGGATATCCAGGACTTGAAGTCAGCTCTGTACCAAGCAGACCTAATAGACTTCTACAGAACTCTCCACCACAAGTCAGCAGAATATACATTCTTCTCAGCACCACATCACACTTATTCTAAAATTGACCGCATAGTTGGAAGTAAAGCACTCCTCAGCAAATGTAAAAGAACAGAAGAACAAACTGTCTCTCAGACCACAGTGCAATCAAATTGAACTCAGGATTAAGAAACTCACTCAAAACCACACAACTATATGGAAACTGAACAACCTGCTCCTGAATGACTACTGGGTAAATAACAAAATGAAGGCAGAAATAAAGATGTTCTTTGAAACCAATGAGAACAAAGACACAACATACCAGAATCTCTGGGACACATTTAAAGCAGTGTGTAGAGGGAAATTTATAGCACTAAATCCCCACAAGAGAAAGCAGAAAAGATCTAAAATTGATACCCTAACATCACAATTAAAAGAACTAGAGAAGCAAGAGCAAACAAATTCAAAGGTTAGCAGAAGGCAAGAAATAACTAAGATCAGAACAGAACTGAAGGAGAGAAACAAAACCCTTCAAAATATCAATGACTTTTAAACTGTTGGTGGGACTGTAAACTAGTTCAACCATTGTGGAAGACAGTGTGGTGATTCCTCAAGCATCTAGAACTAGAAATACCATTTGACCCAGCCATCCCATTACTGAGTATATACCCAAAGGATTATAAATCATGCTGCTATAAAGACACATGCACACGTGTGTTCACTGTGGCACTATTCACAAGAGCAAAGACTTGGAACCAACCCAAATGTCCATCAATGATAGACTGTATTAAGAAAATGTGGCACATCTATACCACAGAATACTATGCAGCCATATAAAAGGATGAGTTCATGTCCTTTGTAGGGCCATGGATGAAGCTGGAAACCATCATTCTGAACAAATTATTGCAAGGACAGAAAACGAAACTCTGCTTGTTCTCACTCATAGGTGGGAATTGAACAATCAGAACACTTGGACACAGGATGGGGAACATCACACACCGAGACCTGTTGTGGGATGGGGAAGAGGGGAGGGATAGCATTAGGAGATATACCTAATGTAAATGACGAGTTAATGGGTGCAGCACACCAACATGACACATGTATACATATGTAACAAACCTGCACATTGTGCACATGTACCCTAGAACTTAAAGTATAATAAAAAAAAAAAAAAGAAAGAAAAAAAATCAACAAATCCAGGAGCTGGTTTTTTGAAAAGATCAACAAAATTGATAGACTGCTAGCAAGACTAATAAAGAAGACGAGAGAAGAATCAAATAGACACAAAAAAAATGATAAATGGGATATCACCACTGATCCCACAGAAATACAAACTACCATCAGAGAATACCATAAACACCTCTACACAAATAAACGAGAAAATCTAGAAGAAATCAATGAATTCCTGGACACATACACCCTCCCAAGACTAAACCAGGAAGAAGTTGAATTGCTGAATAGACAAATAACAGGCTCTGAAAGTGAGGCAATAATTAATAGCCTACCAACCAAAAAAAGTCCAGGACCAGATGGACTCACAGCCAGATTCTACCAGAGGTACAAAGAGGAGCTGGTACCATTCCTTCTGAAATTATTCCAAGCAATATAAAAAGAGGGAATCCTTGACTCATTTTATGAGGCCAGCATCATCCTGATACCAAAGCCTGGCAGAGACACAACAACAAAAAAGAGAATTTTAGACCAGTATCCCTGATGAGCATCGATGTGAAAATCCTCAGTAAAATACTGGCAAACCAAATCCAGCAGCACATCAAAAAGCTTACCCGCAATGATCAAGTTGGCTTCATCCCTGGGATGCAAGGCTGGTTCAACATATGCAAATCAATAAACATAATCCATCACATAAACAGAACCAAAGACAAAAAGGACATGATTATCTCAATAGATGCAGAAAAGGCCTTTGACAAAATTCAACACCCTTCATGCTAAATACTCTCAATAAACTAATTATTGATGGAACGTGTCTCAAAACAATAAGAGCTATTTATGACAAACCCACAGCCAATATCATACTGAATGGGCAAAAGCTGGGAGCATTCCCTTTGAAAACTGGCAGAAGACAGGGATGCTCTCTCTCACCACTCCTATTCAACATAGTGTTGGAAGTTCCAGCCAGTGAAATCAGGCAAGAGATAGAAATAAAGGGTATTCAAATAGGTAGGGCAAATTGTCTCCATTTGCAGATGACATCATTGTATATTTAGAAAACCCCATTGTCTCAGCCCAAAATCTCCTTAAGATGATAAGCAACTTCAGCAAAGTCTCAGGATACAAAATTAATGTGCAAAAATCACAAGCATTCCTATATACCAATAAGATAAACAGAGAGCCAAATCATGAGTGAGCTCCCATTCACAATTGCTTCAAAGAGAATAAAATACCTAGCAATCCAACTTACAAGGGATGTGAAGGACCTCTTGAAGGAGAACTTCCAACCACTGCTCAACAAAATAAAACAGGACACAAAAGAATCAATATCATGAAAATGGCCATACTGCCGAAGGTAATTTTTAGATTCAATGCCATCCCCATCAAGCTACCAATGACTTTCTTCACAGAAATGGAAAAAACTACTTTAAAGTTCATATGGAACCAAAAAAGAGGCCACATTGCCAAGACAATCCTAAGCCAAAAGAACAAAGCTGGAGGCATCACGCTACCTGGCTTCAAACTATACTACAAGGCTACAGTAACTGAAACAGCATGGTACTGGTACCAAAACAGAGATACAGACCGATGGAGCAGAACAGAGGCCTCAGAAATAACACCACATATCTACAACCATCTGATCTTTGACAAACCTGACAAAAACAAGAAATGGGGAAAGGATTCCCTATTTAATAAGTGGTGCTGGGAAAATTGGCTAGCCATATGTAGAAAGCTGAAACTGGATCCCTTCTTTACACCTTATACAAAAATTAATTCAAGATGGATTAAAGACTTAAATGTTAGACCTAAAACCATAAAAACCCTAGAAGAAAACCAAGGCAATACCATTCAGGACATAGGCATGGGCAAGGACTTCATGACTAAAACACCAAAAGCAATGGCAATAAAAGGCAAAATAGACAAATGGGATCTAATTAAACTAAAGAGCTTCTGCACAGCAAAAGAAACTACCATCAGAGTGAACAGGCAACCTACAGAATGGGAGAAACTTTTTGCAATCTACCCATCTGACAAAGGGCTAATACCCAGAATCTACAAAGAACTTATACAAATTTACAAGAAAAAAATCAAACAACCCCATCAAAAAGTGGGCAAAGGATATTAACAGACACTTCTCAAAAGAAGACATTTATGCAGCCAACAGACACATGAAAAAATGCTCATCATCACTGGTCATCAGAGAAATGCAAATCAAAACCACAATGAGATACCATCTCACACCAGTTAGAATGGTGATCATTAAAAAGTCAGGAAACAACAGGTGCTGGAGAGGATTTAGAGAAATAGGAACCCTTTTACACTGTTGGTGGGACTGTAAACTAGCTCAACCATTGTGGAAGACAGTGTGGCAATTCCTCAAGGATCTAGAACTAGAAATACCATTTGACCCAGCCATCTCATTACAGGGTGCATACCAAAAGGATTATAAATCATGCTACTATAAAGACACATGCACATGTGTGTTTATTGCGGCACTATTCACAATAGCAAAGACTTGAAACCAACCCAAATTTCCACCAATGATAGACTGTATTGAGAAAATGTGGTACATATACACCATGGAATGGTATGCAGCCATAAAAAAGGATGAGTTCATGTCCTTTGCAGGGACATGGATGAAGCTGGAAACCATCATTCTGAACAAATTATCGCAAGGACAGAAAACCAAACACTACATGTTCTCACTCATAGGCGGGAATTGAACAATGAGAACACTTGGACACAGGGTGGGGAACATCATACACCGGGGCCTGTCGTGGAGTGGGGGAATGGGGGAGGGATGGCATTAGGAGAAATACCTAATGTAAATGACAAGTTAATGGGTGCAGCAAACCAACACAGCTCATGTACACATATGTAACAAACCTGCACGTTGTGCACATGTACCTTAGAACTTAAAGTATAATAATAATATAATAATAATAATAATAACAACAATAATAATAAAAGTGTTCTGAACTAAAGCCTAGGAAAAGGCATAACCAGAGTTTCTACTATCTTACTTCTTGAAAAAATACAGCCTGCTGATGTCCTTCAGAAATTTCCCAGAGGAGCTCCCACATTTGCAGATTTCTTGCTGAATTGGCTTTCCTCACGCTGTGGCTCATTTCACACTTGGCTCACCCCCACAATGGCCAATACTTTCTCATTTGGTGTGCTACTTATTCTAGGCTTCTAGGCTACCAGTTTGGAAGCCTATCAAAATACATCCTGCTAAGTTCTCCTTATTTCTAACTTTTGTTTTTTCCCATCTGGAGCATTAATTCTGAATGTAAATTTATAGGTAACAACCCTTTCATTTATCAATTGTTGAGCTCATTCCCTTTGTGACTTGTCTTTCTTCTGCTCTCAGAGGCAGCCCTTATTGGCACACTCTAACACTACAGTAGACATCCAGCCTGCCCCAGGTAATGAGGGCAAAACATGGCTCAATGATAACCAGGTGACTTTAGCTCACAAAATCATTTCATTTTTTATAGCATAGATTTTAAGTGTCTAGTATCTAAATCACTTTCTTCAGCCCAAGCTTAGTCCAAGCAGTAAGACTCCAAGAGCACATGCCTGACATCAGAACTCTCATAAGACATTCAAGAAATACCGTATACTGGGGAGGGTACAGACTCAAGAATATGATGGTAATGAAGTCAGGGAGGATTATAGAGCCCCAATAACTCAGCTAATAGCAGAATTAGAAGTTAAAGAAAGAAAGAATTAGAAAGACACTCAGAACAGTAAGTTCGTAAAGAAAAGTCGAGTTATAGGGAGTGAGCTAGGAAATTGCCAGAAATAAACCTTACTAAGCTGGAGTTATGTTGAAAGGACTAAGGACCAGATAAGAACTCATTAATAGTATCCCATCTCCTCCCTGTTACACAGTGTTGCACATTGCACCTTGTAAGAACCACATTCCTGGGGTTATTATTGTTAATACCTAATGAGAAATTATATGAACTGAAACACATTAAATATGCATAACATCTCAAAATATTGGTCTACAGTCTGGCAAATTAGAAATAGAGCTCTGGCTTTGACATTCACACAAGGGTAAGTCAAAATATAAGTTAAAGTGCAAAATAGTTTGCTCTGGAAATAAAAGCATATATTATTTCTTAGTACAGAAAATCATATCAACCTTTTTTCTATTAGAAAAGTTTTGTTTCGTTCACAAAATGTATTGTGCATCATGAACCAAATTTTAAATGTCTCCATCATTTTAAAATGTGTTCCTAGTAATGCATGTAAATGGCTTAAACATGAAAACCAAATGACACAATGATGATATACAGCTGTGCCTACATTGTATACGTCTTCTATGACATATTTCACTTGCTCTCTCTATGGCAGTAAAAATCAAGGGTTCACTTTTTACTGTTTTAACCAAACACAAACTAAAAGCAATCGCTCTTTACTATTTTGACTGAACACAAACTAAAAGCAGAGAAATCATTTTTAAAAACTGTCACCTATAATATGCTGCCAATACACTATAATGGCAGTTGCACATATCACATGTTTAGGCATTTACTATAAGGGGTTTACAGCAATGAGAACAAAATTAACACAAGATATATTACATTGCATCTATTTAATGTATGTCAGTTTTTATTATATATGTTGGTCATAAGAAATAATTCTTACCTGACAACATTATTTTTTCCTGTCAGATTTTGGAAAAGCTAAGGCATCCAAAGAAGTCACCCATTTTATTATCAAAAAAATGCCAAAAATTGCATACTCTTAGCCTAGATCATGAATATTTACCGGCTAAAACTATCTCTGTATCTGCTTCAAAATTCTCCTAATTGGAATAGAAGTCAAATAGACAAATAAGCAGAGCAATTGCTTGTATAGATAATCAGTGTTTTCAGAGGAACTGAGAGAAAAGTTTCGGAACACCATGAATATCCCAGTCTGTCCATCCCAGAATGACAGAGAACATTCTGATGTAAGAACAAGACAAGGATGCCCACTCTCACAACTCCTATTCAACATAGTACTGGAAGTCCTGCTGGAGCAATCAGACAAGAGAAAGAAATAAAAGGCATCTAAATAGGAAGGGAGGAAGTCAAACTATCCCTATTTGTAGATGACTTAATTCTTTATCTAGAAAACTTCATCATCTCTGCCCAAAAGCTCCTCGAGCTAATAAGCAACTTCAGCAAAGTTTCAGGCTACAAATTCCATGTGTAAAACAGTAGCATTGCTGTACACTAACAGCACCCAAGCCGAGAGCCAAATCAAGAACACCATTCCATTCGCAATTGCCAAGAAAGAATAAAATACCTAGGAATACAGCTAATGAGGAAGGTGGAAGATCTCTACAATGAGAATTACAAAAAGAAATCAGAGATGACACAAACAAATGGAAAGACATTCCATGCTCTTGGATAGGAAGAATTAATATCGTAAAAATGGCCATACTAGCCAAAGCAATTTACAGACTCAATGCTATTTCTAGCAAACTACCAATGACGTTTTTCACAGAACCAGAAAAATCTATTCTAAAATTCATATGAGACCAAAAAAGAACCTGAATAGCCAAAGCAATCCTAAGCAGAAAGAACAAAGCTGGAGGAATTACTTTGCTGGACTTCAAACTGTACTACAAGGTACAGTAATCAAAACAGCCTGGTAGTGCTGCAAAAACAGACACATAAACCAGAGGAACAGAGTACAGGGCCCAGAAATAAAGCCACACACCTACAACCATGTGATATTTGATGAAGCCGACAAAAATAAGCAATGGGGAAAGGACTCTATATTCAATAAATGGTGCTGGGATAACTGGTTAGCCATATGTAGAAGACTGAACCTGGGCCCCTTCCTTACACAATATACAAAAATCAACTAATCATGGATTAAACACATAAATGTAAAACCTAAAACTATAAAAACCTTGGAAGACAACCTAGGAAATACCATTTTGGACACAGAGACTGGCAAAGGTTTCATGCCAGAAACACCAAAAACAATTGCAACAAAAGCAAAATTGACAAATGGTACCTAATTAAAGGAAAGAGCTTCTGCACAACAAAAGAAACTATCAACAAAGTAAACAGACAACCTACAGAATTAAAGAAAATATTTGCAAACTATACATCTGACAAAAATCCAGAATCTATAAGAAATTTAAACAAATGTACAAGCAAAATCAAACAATACAATCAAGTGAGCAAAGGTCATGAACATTTTTCAAGGAAGACATACATGCAGCCTACAAGCATATGAAAAAATGCTCAATATCACTCATCATTAGAGAAATGAAAATCAAAATCACAATAAGATAACATCTCATACCAGTCAGAATGGCTACTATGATAAAGTAAAAAAAAATAACAGATGCTGGTGAGGTTGCTGAAAAAACGGAATGCTTATACACTGCTAGTGGGAGTGTAAATTAGGTCAACCATTATGGAAAGCAGTGTAGCAATTCCTCAAAGAACTGAAAATAGAACTACCATTCGATCCAGCAATCCCACTACTGGGTATATACCCAAAGGAATGTAAATTGTTCTACCATAAAGACATATGCATGCATACGTTCATCACAGCACTATTCATAGTAGCAAAGACACGGAGCCAACCTAAATGCCCATCAACAGTAGACTGGATAAAGAGAATGTGGTACATGTAAACCATGGAATACTATGTAGCCATAAAAAAAAGAATGAGATCATGTCCTTTGCAGAAACACAGGTGGAACTGGAGGTCACTATCGTTAGCAAACTAACGCAGGAACAGAAAACCAATGCTGCATGTTCTCACTTATCAGTGGGAGCTAAATGTTGAGAACACATGGAAACATAGAGGGAAACAATAGACATTGGGACCAACTTGAGGGAGGAGGAGAGGAAAAGGGAGAGATTCGGAAAACAAAATTGTCAGGTACTATGCTTAGTACCTGGGTGATGAAATAATCTGTATGCCAGACTCCTGAGTCCCAAGTTTGCCTATATAACAAACTGCACGTGTACTCTTAAACCTAAAATAAAAGTTAAAATATTAAAAAGAAGAATAGCTCAAGTACAATGTTAGCTAAGGCTTTTAAAGACAACTGTAGAGCACACAAAGGCATTGGTGAGTAGAGGTAGAGAAGTGAAACAGAGGTGAATTTAAAGGTCTGCCTGGTAAAACTTGTTTTTAGTAATGAATTCTTGAAAACTACCCTCACATAAAATGTTTGAACAGTTTAATATGATTATTTTTGGGTGGTTGTTGTTGGAAATATTACTTATTTTAGATTACTTTTATTAATAAGTGGCTATTAAGCCACATGCCTTATAAATAAATCTAATTGGATTAAGACAATAACAGTTGGGTTTGCTTTCCTGTCCAAGCATGCTTCTAACAAAACCAAATGGCCAAGTAAAATGAACCTTAATTACTGAAGTATACAGCTCAACTTTGTGCTGAAATCCTGGTGTATAGGCTACAGAGAATTGATCCTGGCACTGGCACATGCCTAAAACATGTCAACCTATGTACTAAGTCTATGTGAAGAGAACATTTATCTCAACTAAATTTCTAACTCATTCTAAAAGTAATATTTATTTAACATTTAACATTGATAATTCATTTCACTTATGCCAAACTGAAAACTATTCAGATGATTTCTGATATTCAGAAAAGGCTATGGGTTGCTGTTATCTCATCAAGGAAAATGAGATTGAATTAATAAAGGCAGAATAATGCTGATGGCGTATGTATTTATAAAAGAATAGACAATCGTCTACAGCACTCAGTAAAGGGTGGTGCTGATATCATCCTACATGATCCCTTGTTCTCATTCCATTTCCCTGGCGCCAAATAAACAGGACATTATACATTATCTTTTTGATGAGGCTTTTAGTTCTGAGCAGTCTCCATCGCTACTGTTGCTCTTTGATTGACAGTCCATTCTAATATTGATCCTTTAACTTCTGATTTATTGTTTTTGTTTTATCTTATTTCAGAATTCCATCCCCTATGTGGTCTTTGGCCCTGGTGCTTAACATTATTTTCTCAGATTTCCCTCACAGGCCCTGGTTAGATGATTCTTCCTAGCCCCTCACCCTTATGGCTGTGCTCTGTCAGGTACAGTCATCTTGCCCCTCCCACCACCAGTCATATTAGTACTTAGCTTGGGTGCTGTCCTTGACCCTAAGAATTGGAACAAGAAGTGGGCTTCATAAAGTCCAGATGTCTTTCTTAGTTTAAACCTGAGGATATTATTTTAACCATGCTTTTCAAAGACAAAACAACACTTGGAATATTTAACCCCAAAATGATTATCTGAAAATTGACTGAATTTATACAAGTAGACAGAACTATGAACACTTTACCAATGGCAAACACACATATATACATATGGAGAGGGGGAATATCACTATAAGAGCCATCTAGTGATAAGCTGGCCCTTACACAAGGGGAACTAGGACAGTAAGAATCTGGATTTAATTCCACTCCTCTTAGACTTGGTGTCTCCATCATCTAATGCATCATGATTTGCTACACATTTTATGGTGGTCTGGCTGCTTCATTATAATGGACTCAGTAGCATAATGATTAGAAGTCCAGCTACAGGGTGACATGCAGTTCATGAGCTGTATTACTTTGGGGAAGTCACTTGGTTTCTTTGAGTTTCATCTTCCTTATGTTTAGGATTAAAAAATAACAAGCGGGCTGGGCACGGTGGCTCATGCCTGTAATCCCAGCACTTTGGGAGACCGAGGTGGGTGGATCACTAGGTCAGGAGATCAAGACCATCCTGGCTAACACGGTAAAACCCTGTCTCCACTAAAAATACAAAAAATTAGCCGGGCGTGGGGGCAGACGTCTGTAGTCCCAGCTACTCAGGAGGCTGAAGCAGGAGAATGGTGTGAACCCAGGAAGCAGAGCTTGCAGTGAGCCAAGATCATACCACTGCACTCCAGCCTGGGTGACAGAGCAAGACTCCATCTCAAAAACAAGCAAACAAACAAAAAACAAAAAAGCTAAGCATTTCATTGCTCTTAGAGTTCCTGACTTGCAGGAAGCGTAAATCAAAACCACAATGAGATACCATCTCACACCAGTTAGAATGGCAATCATTAAAAAGTCAGGAAACAACAGGTGCTGGAGAGGATGTGGAGAAATAGGAACACTTCTACACTGTTGGTGGGATTGTAAACTAGTTCAACCATTATGGAAAACAGTATGGCCATTCCTCAAGGATCTAGAACTAGAAGTACCACATGAACCAGCCATCCCATTACTGGGTATATACCCAAAGGATTATAAATCATGCTGCTATAAAGACACATGTACATGTATGTTCATTGCAGCACTATTCACAATAGCAAAGACTTGGAATCAACCCAAATGTCCATCAGTGACAGACTGGATTAAGAAAATGTGGCACATATACACCATGGAATACTATGCAGCCATTAAAAAGGATGAGTTTGTGTCCTTTGTAGGGACATGGATGCAGCTGGAAACCATCATTCTCAGCAAACTGTCACAAGAACAGAAAACCAAACACCGCATGTTCTCACTCATAGGTGGGAACTGAACAATGAGATCACTTGGACTCGGGAAAGGGAACATCACACACCGGGGCCTATCACGGGGAGGGGGATGGGAGGAGGGATGGCATTGGGAGTTATACCTGATGTAAATGACGAGTTGATGGGTGCTGATGAGTTGATGGGTGCAGCACACCAACATGGCACAAGTATACATATGTAACAAACCTGCACATTATGCACATGTACCCTAGAACTTAAAGTATAATAATAAAAAAATAAAAAATAAAATAATTTAAAAAAAGATAAGTGTGTACTATTGCTATTATTATTTATTTATAGTAGTACAGAAAGTGTCACTCTTTTTGTTAGCTCCTCAAAGATGAATTGTCCTGGCAAATGTATAATCCATTTAACTATTTTTGCTTTAGTTATTTCTCTTTCTGTTTACTGTTTTACAAATTCACAAGCATCCTGAGGACATGGCTTCCCTCTAGTGCATGCATGCTCTGTGAACACCTAGAAAGTAATTGCTGCTCAACAATTTCTATGAATGCCCAAGAAAACTTGCAAATATAGGAAGTTTATAAGTAGCTTTGTTATTGGTCAAAGAATAACTTGCAGGCTGTGTGTTATTCAGATATTTTATAACAGCATCTTTTTACTTAGAAACCTTTCTGACAGCAGGTCCTTGATCCATATTGTGCTCTATAAACCTGAGCTCTGGTAACTAAAATTTAAAAGTTAAAATTTTTCATTATGGCCAAACCATAATTTGGCTGCTCTGTTCATACTGACAGATGAATTATACGTCCAGGATTTAACCTAAACCCCTCATTAATTTAAAACAGCAGAAAACAGGAAACTCTGTTCTAGCAGTGGTATACTTGGAACTTTGGAATCAATTTTTCTACTGAGAACAACTAGGAAACCTGAATTAAATGTAAAAAACAATTGTTTGAGGAAATCAGAAAGCTACCACAGTGCCAAGAATGTGTTTGGATTGTATCTAAAAGAGGAGAGATGCCCACAGAGGTAAACGAGGCATTTTGTACAACTTTGTTTTTTCTTGATTGACTATTGATTATAAAAAACAAGAAGAGCTTCATAGAAATTCACATGAATCATGGAATAAATGTTGAAGTTTAGGGCCACAAATGAGAGGCACCTACTAAGGGTAATCCAGAAATAGATTATCGTTCTTAAGGAACAAAACCTGGATGAATTTTATTCATCCCAGATTGAGATGATTTCCTTAGCCTAGATGCATATCAGAAATAAAAGTAAGTTATTCCTATAGAAGATAATTTTATAAACAGCTTCAAGTTATCTGTATAATTTTTCACATACAATATGTAAGATTTTTTCAAAAATAATCAAGCAAACAATTGAAGACAAAGCTACATCTAAACTGGACTTTTTAAAAAAAGACAACAGAAACAAACTCATAAGAGAGACAGATAATGGAGTTATTATATGTCAACTTTAAGTTGTTACATGATTCATTTACTGAAGTAATTAAAAATAAGATTAGGAATTTTATCACGTAACAGGAAACTATAAACAACCAAGTATAAAATCAAGAACTGTGTGTTAGTCCATTCAGACTGCTGTAACAGCACACCATAGACTAAGTGGCTTATAAATAACCAAAAATTTGTTTCTCACAATTCTGGAGGATGGAAAGTCCAAGACCAAGATGCTGTCAGATTCAGTGTCTGGTGGAGGCCCACTTCCTGGTTCATGGATTGCAGTCCTCTTGCTGTGTCCTCATGTAGTGGAAGGGACAAGGGAGCTCTCTGGGGTCTCTTTTATAGGGCCACTAATCTCATTCATGAGGGTGTCACTCTCATGACCTTATCATCTCTTGTAAAGACCACGTCCAAATATCACCATATTGAGGATTAGGTTTTCACACTGAATTTTGGGGAGGACATAAACATTCATTCTATAGCATGCTGAGTATTATAATAATGGAAACAACTAATAAATGAAATTAACATTCCATTAGATACTGCTTAAATTATAGTTAAAGACCAGAAGATGTGCAAGAAATGTAAATATTGAAAACATGTCTAAGAAAAAAGGATAGCATAAATAGATACAAAAAATAAAAAATGATATTGAAATACAGTAAAAATATCTAGTGTAAGATGAAAATGTGAAACAGAGTAGGGCTGAAGCAATATTTGAATAGATAATTACCAACCAATTTCAAAAAGGCAAAATTGTAAAACAGCAACAACAATTCCAGATATAATCACAGTAAAACTGCTAAAAATAGAGTATCTCAGAAGCAGTCAGTGAAAAAAGGCACATTATCTTCAAAAGAGCAACAATAAGACTGACAGCTGACTACTCAGCAGAAGTGATGGAAGCCAAAGGAAAATCAAAATGGTATTTTGAAAAAATAACAAGATAATAACTGAAAACAATTACATATCAAAAATAATCCTTAAAAACGCAAGTAGAATAAACTTTGTTTTTTAGATAAACAAAACTAGGGAGATTTTGTATATGGCAGACCTGCACTAAAGGAGATAAGAGATGATGTTCTTCAGATAGAATGAAAGCAGTCTCAGGTGGATGATTTGAGATTCTTGAGAGAATGAAGAGCAATCTAAATGGTAAATACGTAAGTAAATCTAAAAAATATCAACTGTATATAACAACAATAATAAATTATTAAGGCTTAAAATATAATGAGAGAAATTACTTGGCAAGAAGACCATATAGCTTGGGATGGTGATTAATAGAATGAAGGCCATTGAATAGTGTAGAAGGTGACAATAGTAATTTTTTACATTAGAGGTTAATAAAATGTAGATGTGTGGTAATCACTATGATAAGCACTAAATAAAATGTGTAACTCATAATCCAATGAAAATAAAAAGAAATAGTTTAATAAATCTATTTTAACAAACAAAAAAGCAATAATAAATAAATAGACAAAATACTCTCATAGGGCATGGGACAAAAAGAAGGCAGATAGTAAGGTGAAAGTTCTATATCTATATCTATATATCTGTATTAGTAATGGTATTAATATAAATGGGTTAAACACTCCATTTAAATAAGGATTATTAGATTTGGTGTAAAAGAGCAGACATGTGCTTCTTATGAGACACTTTCAATATAAAAACAGTAATATTTCATTACCTGCAAAGATTGGTAAATTGAACTACAATGACATTAGAACTGTTTTTCACCTGAATATCATTAACAGAATATAAATGTGTCACAAAATGACAACATAATTGACACACATATATGTTTTGTACATAACCCTATAATAGAAAAGAGAAATTTTACTCAACAGAAAAAAATGGTTAGAGAGTTGAATAGGCATTTCACATACATGCAAATACCCAAATGGCTATACAGATGTTTGACATTACTACTTATCAAGAAATTAGAAGCACAATTTTGGCCAATGCAGACATACAGTCTAAAATTGATGAAAATTAAAAAGACTGATGTACTGCTGTGCGAAGTGTTCATTGCTACAGACACTTTGTAAAACCATCATTGTCTACTAAATTTGAAAATACAGGTAGGTAAGGAGGAAGGTAGTACATAGATAGATAGAGCTCTTACTACCTAGCAATTTTATTAATTAACCACACACTGCACACACATACATGGACAATCACATGCATACATTTCACACATTTTATACAAAATACATGAATAAAGTGTTCATAACAGCGTTAACCAAAATAGTGCAACAAATAAATTATTTGTCTACTGCAGAATAAAACCACATTGCAGAATATTCAATATTGAAATTGTATAGAACAAAAAGAATAAAAGTAACAAACTGCTGCCAAACACAACAGCATGAATGAATATTTCGAAGTATTGAAAAAAAAAGATGCCAGAAAAATGGTCTGTAATAAGAAGTCCCTTATATAAACATCAAAAAGAGACAAAACTCATCCATGGTGTTAGCAGTAAGAATAATGACCTTTAAAAAGAAGGAGTGTATTGTGAATACTGCCACAATAAACATAGATGTGCATGTGTCTTTATAGCAGCATAATTTATAATCCTTCGGGTATACACCCAGCAATGGGATCGCTGGGTCAAATGGTATTTCTAGTTCTAGATCCTAAGACTTGGAACCAACCAAAATGTCCATCCATAATAGACTGGATTAAGAAAATGTGGCACATGGACACCATGGAATGCTATGCAGCCATGGAAAAGGATGAGTTCATGTTTTTTTGTAGCAACATGTGATGAAGCTGGAAACCATCATTCTGAGCAAACTATCACAAGGACAGAAAACCAAACATCACATGTTCTCACTCATAGGTGGGAACTGAACAATGAGAACTCTTGGACACAGGGCAGGGAACATCACACACCCGGGCCTGTTGTGGGGTGGGAGGCTGGGGGAGGGATAGCATTAGGAGAAATGCCTAATGTAAATGACGAATTAATGGGTGCAGCAAACCAACACAGCACATGTATACATATGTAACAAACTTGCATGTTGTGCACACGTACCCTAGAACTTAAAGTATAATAATAATAATAATAAAGAAGGAGTGTATAGTGATGCAGGAATGAATAGGGTGCTTTCTGGAGTATAACATTCTAATATTCTAATTTTTAATATTCTAGTTTTTTAATCCCAGGTGATAGTTACATGGGCTTGGTCTTTTTATGATAATGGAGCTATACAATGACAAATGTGATTTTCTGTGCACTGGTAAATTCTTCTAGAAGATGGAGCAAGCTGTATGTCAATAAAATTTTGAGGCAACGTTGGCCCAGGAGATATTACAAATATCAAAGAAGGAAAAACAACCAGAAAGAATGGAGAAAGGTTAAACAGTTTGTTTGCAAATTAATGTTAGATTGCTAGTAAAAGGGTGAACTAAGAGACAGGGAAAATACATTGATATGATGGGTATGAAAAACCAGGAAAGCAGTAAGGTTGAAAAAGACTTGAAGGATTGGTTGTCATCCAATCAATTAGCTGCAACACATGCCTGTGTGATTTCACACCCCATAGAGGGCTCTTCCCACATGGCGATGATGTGAATGCATCCGGAATACCTCATTTAACAGCTCCTCTTCAGTCTCTCGACAATGAAGGGTGATCAGAGTGATCAAGATGAATGATTAAGAGTTCAGTAGGCAGTTCTCTGATGAAAAAATTAAGTGATTGAGTATGTAGAACTTGATCAGGCTGGCCAATTGCAAGTCAATACAAACTGTTATACAATGACTTATTATTACACAGGCAGTCACCAGTCCAGTCAAATCTCCAATCCTGACTCTTTGAAGTGAAAATAGGGGATGAGACTGTTGGATTGTAACCCATGTCCTATTTTGCTAGGATCTGCTGGATTTCTTGATCTGAACCTTGAGATTGATTGAGCCTCTAGACCTGGGTCCTATTGCTCCCCCTCACTGCCTTCATTCATGAGCCAATTCTGCTTTATTTCATATTATTACCCTGAGGTACTCATAATCCAACCACATCAGACCTCACATCTGACCCCTGATACTGACCATTGCTTAGAGAGACATTCTAAAATTTCCCATTTCTCTGCCCTTATTCATCCTGTTTCCTTAGCTGAAAATGCTTTCCTTCAATTCCTATCCAAAGCTGGCCATACTCCATTTTACTCCTCCAGATCCACCCTCCACACCTGCTCAATGTCTGGGATCCTGGTTACTTTGGAATGTATCACTTGGCCTTCTTGCCTGCTAGCTTGGTGGTAAAATTTGGCTGATGGGAGCTATTGTCACAGGATTTGAGGGTGGGAGTGGAAAGATAGAGGGCTTTTCTTTCTTTTTCAGTGTCTATCCAAAGGCAGCATTCATCTAGTATAATAATCTCTCTTTGAGGTACAGCTATGTCTCTCTCACCTTGACCCTTTCATCCTAAGGAAGATAAGAACGTTGTGTTTTTGTGGGCCTCAGGATGCCCACAAAACATGGTTTTGAGTGATGGTATACATCACTCAAAACAAATGAGTGATGGTATACATCACTCATTTGTCTTTAATAATAACCCTTCCAGATTGTCTTTAATAATTTCTTCATTAGATTTTCTTCAATCATTTTTTCTGACAGTGCCATTCATTCCTTTGTCATATATGAAATTTTGTCAGTTTCTCCATATGAAATTAATACCTCCTTTGGGCTCCTAATTGCAATAGCTACTGCAGCAAGTATGAAATCTCAGACCATGGGCTCTGGTATGCAAACAGTATAATTTTTTTGTTATAAATCAACTTAATTTTTATTTTTATTTTTTATTTTTTCCAACTTGAGGGTAGAAAATCAGTCATCAATTTGAGATCACCACACACTCAAAAGAGTATCAGGTTAAGAGGGAGCCTCTTATAGCACAGTAAGATAGTGGAGCAATTTATGCTCAGTCCTCAGTCCATTCAAGTGTACGTCTGTAATGGAAATGGTGATGCAATGCCCAGATTTCTCTTCAGAGAAGACCATGTTGCTTCAGCTGCTGAGATTTCTATCTGGAGATGGTCTTTAGTTGATGCCACATTATCAAAGGTTATGGCCATCCTGGGGCTATACATATTCAGTGATAGTTCACTATGGCAATATAAAGTCTCAGCCATTTTGTTCAAATGCATAACATTTTGAAACACCTTTCTAATTCCATCATCTATGGGATTGGATGAGGCCTTGGTTGGACCTGCATCACAGCTCTGTTCCTCACCTCCCTTCCGCAGGTGTTGATCCCAAAGGCATTTCTTAATAAACTTTCTGTATGCAAAACTTTATTTCAGAGCCTGCTTTCCAGGGATCACAACTTGCAATTGTATCTTTGGTCCTAGCTACTTCTCAATAATCAGCTATAACTGCTTATTGTGTCCTTTCAATCCCCTGCCCCTCTCAGATTTGCTTCTGTCCTTCCATGTGTGCTCTATATGTTAGTGCTCTATTGCTACATAACAATGTTGACACAAACTTAGTGGCTTAAGACAACACATGTTTATTATGTGGCATTTTCTGTGGATCAGAAAGAAGTCTTATGCAGCTTGATTGGGCCCTGAGAATCTCACAAGGCTGCAATCAAGGTGTAGGCTAGGGCTTCAACCTCACTTGAGACTCATCTGGTTAAGGAGCCACTTCCAAGCTCATGCAGTTGTTGACAATATTCATTTCCTTGTAGGATGTTGGATAGTCTTGCTGACTGTCATCTAGAGGCCACCCTCAGCTTCTTACTATGTGGGCCTTCCCAACATGGCCTCTTGTTTCCTCAAAGCCAACAAAAATAATCTCCTATCAAAATGTGTTTCAAATCTTAGGTTATTATGAAAGTGACATCCCATCATGTTTGCTACATTCAGTTGATTAGAAGCAAGACGAAGTTCCTGCCCATACTCAAGGGGAGGGCCACAGAAGTTATGAATAGCAGGAGGCAGGAATCATGGGGTCAATCTAGAGTTTCTTTACTGCATACTGGAATCTGTAAGATTTCCATGGCCTTGTTTGTCTAAATTGATCAAAGCCACTATTCTCTTCCTGGGATCTTGCTGTCTTTCTGGGAATCTCCCTGGAGAGCAGGGATCAGAACATTTCTCTCTTGGACCAAGCAGACGCTTATCTCATTGATGCCCCTTCTATATCAGATCAAATGAAGACACAAAAATATAAGTGGGGAGAAGTAAGACTCTAGCAATTTTGCAGAAGGTTAGAGTATTAACTATTGCTTAGTTACAGACATCCAGTGAGTGATTTTTTTTCTTGTTTTCAGGAAGTGTAGGGAAGGAAAAGGTGTGAAGAGGGATAGGGAGGAAGGGAGATTAGGGGAAGTATTAATGCATATTAGGGTGTGCAATTCCTATCCCAGAGACAGATGGGGAAACTCAGCAATTCCACGGAGCAACAATTGGTTTTTAAACAAATACTTCTATTGAATATTGAATCTTGAATTTTCCACATTAGAATCTAAATCACTCAGCGTGCCACCAATTCCTATATCTTAGGGATAGAATAGCAAATCTTTTTCAAGTTGTTTTAAGAGAAACCTTAGATACTCAACTAGGCTGAGAAGAAGCAGATCATCATACCATCTCATAAGCCTAAGGAAGCACTTCCCCAGATAACTGCTGACCAGGTCTTAAAGATAGTCCATGTTCTGAAGCAGAAAATGAAGCATTCAGTAGACAGTTTTGTTAAATAGTATCTGTCCTTTTCCTTGGTGTGGGTTGCCAGAGCTATCCCCAAGCATGGATGAATCAGGCCTTCATCTACTCAGCATGGATGAGGGCTGCCATCAAATATTTGGGACACAAATAACTTCTGGCACTGCCTTGCTTTAAGTTTACCTTTTATTTCCACAAATTTTACCTTTAAGTAGTTTAAATTATGATCTAATTTTAACAGTGTATCAGCAGCAAACTCTAAAATCTGTACACATAGAAAGGATTTCCAAGCAGATTATCAACAAAGTCAATTTAACTTAGCCCAATGAAGTATTAAAGATATTCTGTGATATTCTTGTATTGAGTGGTAACAAACCATACAAATGTAAACATCATGTATAAAATGACTGAGTGGGAATGGGGACATATTTTGAGCATTTTGGGGGCCCTGACAATATATTATTTACTTTGCTTATGTCATTTCATTATATTTTCGTGTCTACCTTGTAAGGTTTGTGTTAGAACCCTGATTTTGTAGAAAAAAAATCGGGAGCTTACAGAGATTAATAAATTGTCAGTGTCATAAAACTGGTAGCGATTGACTGAGGATTTAAACCTAAGTCTGTGTCCTATAAATCGTGTATTTCTACCTGTCATGCTGCTTCCTGGAATTTGTAACAAATTTACATATAACCCTAAGTTACATTGCTGGGACAGAAGAGAGAATGAAAATCTGGAAATGAGAAACAGACTCAGTCTCTTCTTTTAGAAGAAAGTGTTACGTTTGTAGCAGTTTATAAGCTTCCTTTCCCTAGGAGTTTTCTCTCTGGAATTTGAGGCACAGTATCCCCAACAAACAGACTCAGTGAAATGCATCAACTCCCCTTCCATTTTCTCTTAAAGAAGAGTGGCACCAGCTGAAGTGCTTCAACCTAGTACAAACAATAATGGCCTGACAGCTGCCAGATATAATCATTTCTGTTAATCAGAAAACACTTGCTAGAGAGTTAAAGAGAAGGACTGTAAGAGCTGTGCATGGGAAAACATAAACCATCAAACATCAGTGAAATCTTCCTCTGGCATAGACTGTCCTTACCATTCATTTATAAAACAGAGTTGTAATAAATAGGAAGAGAAAGAAGTCTAATTTTTGAGAATAAAAAGCCAAAACTTGTAAGAGATGTATTAGTGGAAAGTAAGCATAGTTAATAATTGATTGATATGGGAAGGAGAGTAGGAAAATGTCAATCAGGTGGAAGTGCTTAAAGAGCACAATATTTGCAATATGTAGGCATTTGATCAACCAGAAATGTGATAATTCCTGTTATTATTCTTGGACACTTTATGTACAGAGGTGGGTGAAGTAGCCCCAGAACGCCGGTTATGCACTGATAAATACTGGAGAGAAAACCTCTCATGTGCATAAGACATATAGAGGAAAATGGCATTTTCCGTGAATTAGACATCAAAGGAAACAGGTTATTTTCTAAAATCCGTTAATTTGAAATGTATATACCTCAACATATACAGAAGACAAAGATTTTTTTAAAAAACTCTTTTTTAAAAAAAATTTTATTTTATTATTATTATTATTTTTTGAGACAGAGTCTCACTGTGTCACCCAGGCTGGAGTGCAGTGGCACTGTGTCGACTCACTGCAACCTCCATCTCCTGGGTTCAAGCAATTATCCTGCCTCAGCCTCCTGAGTAGCTGGGATTACAGGCGCCCACCACCACACCCAGCTAATGTTATTTTTGGTAGAGACAAGGTTTGCCATGTTGGCCAGGCTGGTCTCGAACTCCTGACCTCAGGTGATCCACCGGCCTCGGCCTCCCAAAGTGCTGGGATTACAGGCGTGAGCCACCTTGCTCTGCCAAAACTGTTTTATTCTTATTAGCACTTTTCTTTTTCATTAACAATTCAGGTCAAAGATTAAAGTTGCTCTCATAGTAAAATCTGTAAGATGAGAGAAATTATTAAGCTCAGAAACATTTTGCACAGGAATTTTTAAAAATTAAAAAAAAATTAATGGATTAAGGATGTAAGCACAGAAAAGTTTAATAACTTAGATTTTGTTTGTCTGAAAGGAAATATGGCCTGGCGCCTCCTTTGCGAGTTTCAGTGTCTCAAGGAGGAAAAGTAGGTAACAAAGACTCTAAACTAGACAGGCATGTTGATGGGAGGTTTTGATGTCGTTGAGTGGAATGTAGATAAGGTACTATGGAAATGGCTACAGTTACAGGGATAAAATGCAGAAGAGTTGGCATTATACATAAAGTTATACTTTTATGCCTTTTTCCATCTGATCTCAGTTGCTTTTCACAGCTAGGTTTATTTACCCTTCCCCATCACCCTTTTCCACTGGCGAGTTTTAACTTATCTTTTGTTTTGTTTTCTTAAAAAATGAAGACAGTTTGACAGCTAACCTGTCTTTCCAGGACTTATCTCCAAATTCAGACCACTTTGAGTTGCCCTTCATTGTTTAATACAATGGTTACATAAAAAATAAATGTTTCCTAATATCTGGTATTTATCTTTTCTTCACTAGAGAAACACTGCAGTATAGACTTAATATTTTTTAACATGCCAGCAACTTGCAAGAACTCCGAGTTATCTTAATACCGGTACATAGGTTGTCACAAAACTTTCATGTTTATTTTTTAGTTTATCATAGGTGTGAATGTGCTATATTCATTATATTGACTTTTGGGGTTGATTTCTTTTAGGTGAATATTCTCAAGAGTTCATTAAATTATTGACTGCCCTTAGTCTTTCTATTCATCTCCCCTAACCTGAATCATTGCCAGAGGGCATTTTGGCAAACATCACTGTGTTACTCTAGATAAACATGCCACTGTGAGCATGCAGCATAAAAGAGCTAGGAATGGCATGCTTCATCAACAGTAGCAGCTGAATTCTCCTTGATGATGTAGATAAAAGCCTTGGTTTGGTGACAATGGGTAGGCATAGTAACTATGTGCTTGCTTGGCAAAAATGACAGGAAAATGAGAGTTTTGATATATTCTGATGGGAAAACTGCAATATGCTTCCTAATTGTGCAAATTGAATCCCTTCTTTATACGTTCCCAAGACTGTAATCTTTCTTTGTTGACTTTTTAAGGTAAAAGACAATTACAAAACAGCTATGCAAGCAAAAATACTTTTAAAATGTTTTAAAGGGTTGACAATAAAGGTCAACATATATTTTAAATAAAATATTATTTTTCCCTGATACTGTATATTTCACAGAACATATTTAGCCAAACAATGAAACTCCTGAACAAAATTCTTATGTAGAAATGTATGCAATTTAATACTTAGTACATAATTCCAACTGCAGTAATATTTTTAGAAGATTATAATGTACTGGAAAAAGAGATACTCATCTTCCTCAAATCTATAGGTTTAAAGTCAAAAGTCACCAACCTTTTGATAGAAACTAGTACATTCTCACTGAGGCTTTGGAGCAATAGACAGATATACGGAAAGGAATGGAGGAATATATGGGGGAAAATGGAGGTTTACATAGGAAGCACAAGGCAAGTACACAACACTTTCACCTCACTGGGAAAGCCATAAGCCACGCTGCAGTGATGAAATGATTTGCAATCCCTGTTTCACAGTTGTTTATGCCTGCTCTTGGGGCTCTCATGATGCGGGAGCTCTACAAAGGGGTGACTGTAATATTTCCATTCTGATCACCGGTATGGTAAGGGCAAGTACAGGATCACACAGGATGGGGCCCCTGACTCTGACTCAGCAGAGAAGTTCTTTATCTTCTATAAAAATTCATTTTCTGTAGGACACATCAGTAGAAAATCCTCGGCATTTGCCCCTTTCTCTTGACTCCAAGAGTTAAATTAGGTAACTGTTTAGACCTTGTATTTAAAACTTAATTCTTAAATCTGAGAAGCAGCCTAATGAAAGGGAGCATGGGCAAAAGAAGATTCTCAATTTTGCACCTTATTTTGCATTTGGTGAGGAATCAGGTGTGTCACCCACTTGCAGTTACAGAGTTGGAGATACTGTAAGGACACTTGCATTTGAGTGGAATCAAAAGGTGTCCAGACATAAGCTGTTCTTCTTTACCCGTGTAGCAGTGACCTGAACGCTTCCACCACTGTACTTTTCATGTGTTCTCTCGTTGCCTTTGCTTGGCATTGCCGTGAGAAGTGGTAAAATATTCACTTCATTTAGGTTATGGAAGTCTAAACCCAGAGGAGAAAAACGACTTCTTTAAGGTCAATGACTAGTTCGTAGCCAAGTCATTCCTTCCCAAGCATCCCTCCCTTCAGAAGATAACCTGAGTTTTTGACAAAATATTCAATTTCCTAGAAATTTCTTTACTGAACCAATAGTCCTGAATTGTGTAATTGTATATTTGAATAGAATAGACCAAGGGAAGGCCCGTGGTTCCATTGTTTTAGACTTGGCTGTGTGCTGCAGCAGTCAGGCAGGTCTGATATAAACCCATACTTTGGAATCAATTTTTTTTTTTTTTTTTTTTGAGATGGAGTCTCGCTCTGTCACCCAGGCTGGAATGCAGTGGCATGATCTTGGCTCACTGCAACCTTTGCCGCCCGGGTTCAAGCGATTCTCCTGCCTCAGCCTCCTGAGTAGCTGGGATTACAGGCATGCACCACCATGCCTAGCTAATTTTTGTATTTTTAGTAGTGATGGGATTTCACCATGTTGATCAGGCTGTGGAATCAATTTTTAATGCTCAATGACTGATTAATATCTATAGATAGTACATGGTTAGGTACAGAACAAAAGTTGACAGGAAAATTACATATATTTTTAATTTCTAGCATTATAAGTAAAATGGGGTGAAGACTAAAAACTTAAATTATGTATGCTGCTTCCAAAGTCTCTGTCAAAATACCATCAGCAAATTTTAGTCTGATTGAGAAACCACAATCACAGAATCTTTCAGTTAACAGGAAAAGACAGTAAAAGCTATGGTTCTTTAATTAATAACAAAAAGTACTGTACTTTCCTTTTTGTCATGTTGCTTTCCTTGTAAAATATTGCTTATTGCTTTTTTACTTTAATGTAAATTAAATTTTTCTTGAATTTTTCTCTATTTTTAATTACCTAATTTAACTAATCATGCCGCCCTCCTTGCCTTAGATATTTTCAGTTCTCTAAATGGCTTGGCTATCGGTTACTAGAAGGGGCTTTTTAATCTATCTGATGGTATAGTACATTCTCAAAGTAATGAAAGCAAAAAAATTATTTTTCCACAGAAATGCAAAATGACAGTGGCTTAAAATGAAAAAAACTTAAACTCATGTTTTTCATGTATCTAAAGACTTCAATCTATTGTCAGAATGCAACTACAGCACATGGAGAAATAAGAAAGGATTATTTCAAAGGTAATTTGAATTGTTTTTTATTCATAGTAATAAAAATTTTCATTATAGTAATCGAAATTCAAAATGGCTAAAATATATTTTTTTTGGTTTGTTCTTTTAGTTGGACATAGTATACAACAAAGCATATTTTAACTTTTATCACAAAAATAAAATAATGATTACTCAATAAGCAGAGATGGGACATAGATTTCTGTTCAATAAATGGAATTGAATTATTTGCTTCAAAAATATTCACATTTTTATTTTTAAATTTGATGAACTTGCAAATAATTTACAACTAGGAATGGGTGATGAAAAGAATCCAAAACTATGCTGCTCCTTTTCAAACGTTTTAGTAATATATTTCATCATTTCATGGTGCTTATTTCCATTGAGGCACACACAGCCATTTAAATTTATTTTAACAGTGTTTTCAGCCTTAAATTCTGTTTCTGGACAAACTTCAGAACTTTTTTACTTAATATATATTTATGACTTTATCTTAAGATTTAATAACCAGCCAAGTGTGGTGGCTCATGCCTGTAATCCAGTACTTTGGGAGGCCAAGGCGGCAGATCACGAGGTCAGGAGTTTGAGACCAGCCTGGCCAACATAGTGAAACCCCATCTCTATTAAAAATGCAAAAAATTAGTTGGATGTAATGGCAGCTGCCTGTATTCCCAGCTGCTCGGGAGACTGAGGCAGGAGACTTACTTGAACCCAGGAGGCGGAGATTGCAGTGAGCCAAGATCATGCCATTACACTCCAGCCCCGGTGACAGTGCAAGACTCCATATGAAAAATAAAATAGAGATTTAAATAATCTTGCTAAATGATACTCTGTCTGGAATTGGTGGGTTCTTGGTCTAGCTGACTTCAGGAGTGAAGCCACAGACCTTCATGGTAAGTGTCACAGCTCTTAAGGCGGCACGTTTGGAGTTGTTCTTTCCTCCCGTCCACAGTTATTCATTTCTCCAGGTGGGTTTGTGGTCTTGCTGGACTCAGTAGTAAAGCTGCAGATCTTCGCACAGTGAATGTTGTAACTCTGTTATAACTCATAAATGTGGCATGGACCCAAAGAGTGAGCAACCGTAAGATTCCTTGCAAAGAGGAAAAGAACAAAGATTCCATCCTTGCAAAGAGGGAAAGAACAAAGCTTCCACAGCCTGCTAGCGCGGGCTGCCTGCTTTTATTCCCTTATCTGGCTCCACCCACATCCTGCTGATTGGTCCATTTTACAGAGAGCTGATTAGTCTATTTTAAAGAGAGCTGATTGGTCTATTTTACAGAGAGCTGATTGGTCCGTTTTACAGAGAGCTGATTGGTCCATTTTGACAGAGTGCTGATTGGTGCATTTACAATCCCTGAGCTAGACACAGAGTGCTGATTGGTGCATTTACAATCCTTTAGCTAGACACAGAGTGCTAGACAGAAAAGTTCTCCAAGTCCCCACTAGGTTAGCTGGCCACAGAGTACTGATTGGTGTATTTACAAACCTTGAGCTAGACACAGAGTACTGATTGGTGTATTTACAAACCTTGAGCTAGACACGAGTACTGACTGGTGTATTTATAAACCTTGAGCTAGACACAGAGTGCTGATTGGTGTGTTTATAATCCTTTAGCTAGACAGAGTGCTAGACAGAAAAGTCCTCCAAGTCCCCACTAGGTTAGCCAGATACAGAGTACTCATTGGTGTATTTACAAACCTTGAGCTAGATGCAGGGTGCTGATTGTTGTATTTACAATCCCTTAGCTAGACATAAAGGTTCTCCAAGTCCCAACTAGACACAGAAGCCCAGCTGGCTTCACCTAGTGTATCCCTCACCAGGGCTGCAGGCAGAGCTGCCCGGCAGTCCTGCAGCCTGTGTCTGCACTCCTCAGCCCTTGGGCAGTTGATGGGACCGGGCCCCCTGGAGCAGGGGGCAGAGCAGGGGGCGGTACTCATCGGGGAGGCAGTGCGTGGGAGCCCACCGCAGGGGAGGCTCCGGCATGGCAGGCTGCAGGTCGCAAGCCCTGACCCATGGGGAGGCAGCTGAGACCCAGCGAGAATTCGAGTGCAGCGCCAGCCTGGGTGCTGTTGGGGGACCCAGCGTACCCTCTGCAGCTGCTGGCCCAAGTGCTAAGCCCCTCACTGCCCAGGGCCAGTGGCACTGGCCAGCCACTCTGAGTGCGGGGCCAGCCGAGCCCATGCCCACCTGGAACTTGCGCTGGCCCGCAAGTGTCCCATGCAGCCCCGCTTCCTGCCCATGCCTCTCCCTTCACACCTCCCCAGATGGCAGAGGGAGCCAGCTCCAGCCTCGGCCAGCCCAGAGAGGGGCTCCCACAGTGCTGTGGCAGGCTGAAGGGCTCCTTAAGTGCTGCCAGAGTGGATGCCGAGGCTGAGGAGACACTGAGGGCAAGGGCTGCTAGCATGTTGTCACCTCTCAATATAATAAAGAAGAAAATGATTATATGCTATCACAACTAACAGTTCTTGGTCATAATCATTAACTTTTAATATTTTACAGAATAGAATATTTTACAAATAATGGGAGCGATCTTTTCAAAAATTTGGAATATGTCTTAATTTATAGGTATCATTACTAATAAACATTGTCAATAAACATTTATAATATGACATTTACTCTTTCTTCTATTAAAATATATTCCTTTTCTCTATCAGAACCTTGACTTAATTATATTAAGATAAGCAAAAAGATGTTTAAAATTGTTGGGCAGCAGAGTTTCATAAGCAAGTGGCTAGTGCAAGCTCAGTGAAAAAGAGCATTTTTATCTTCATTGTTGTTGAAATGTGTTATCTTGGAATCAGAAGATGTTTAACATATCCAGGTAAAAAGGCAGTTATTGCTATATCTACCTCAGAAACGTCCTAAAAGCAGGAACAAACTGATGTTATTATAGCTGTAAAGCACATTGGAAGTTACAAAATGCATCTCACTTGATCTCTTAACTCTGTGGAGACAAAAACCATTTTCTTCATCCATTTTCTTCATTTTACAGCTGGAAAACCTGCGGCTCAGAGAGATACTGTGGAATGAATTTCCAAGTTTCCACACACAGCCAGGTGTGGCCAGGTATGGCCAGGTCTTCTGTCTCATCATCCAACACAGTTTATCCTGAGGAAGATAAACTGGGTGAACGAGACAAAGTGTGCAAGGTTTTTTTTTTATTGACTGTTAATAAAAATTCCCAACTCCTACTGTGCCTCCACCTTTAAAATGCCTGGGGTCTGAGGTGTAGGCACAGTGTACATATCAACATGCTTATTTTTTCACCTATTACATAGCAGTACATGAGAAGCTGCACAAATATTTTATTTGTCACACTTCCACAATGATTTTTTACAAAAAAGTAATGAGGGCAAGGGGTATGATAGGATTCCTGACGTCCCTTCCAGCTCTCATTCTGCAATTCTACCATGCTGAGAGCAGAATAAATGCTCACAAAGAGCACAGCAAATGAATTAATCCACTTCAGGCAAATGCAAGTTATACTTTGAAAGACAGTAGTCCTGACAGCATCTTATTTCTGACAGCATTCTTGACAGTCATTCCGAGACTGACATAATGCTTGGAAAGGGAAATATTTGGAATTTGTTTTTCTCTATTAATTCTTTTACACGATGAATTCTGCAGACTTTACAGAGTATAACTAAGGACATCCATTTTAGCTATCTATCCATCAGCTCAAAATCTCTGTCAAGTTCCTTTTTCTGCCATCCTGAGACAACTTCTTTGCTTTCCCCAGAGATTCAGACAAATGATTGCATAAGGGCAAAAACTAACCAGATGACATTTACATGTTAAAAACCCTTTGAAGGTTCATACTATACAAGTTAGAGGGGCAGTGATTATCGGATCTGAAGTTTAAAGGAAAGGTTTAAGAAGAGGCAGGGTCATGGATTATGAAAGAGGAGGTGAAGACATTTCAGATGGAATGAGAAGGAGATTGCAAAAGAGTAGAAGTGGAGGCCTGTATGCAAAGGTGTGCTAGCAAAATTGTGGTGGGGATTAAGGAAAACTGGCCTGAGGGGATTAGAAAGGAAACAAAATGAAGTGTGAAAGTTATGAGGCGGACAGTTAGGAAAAAGTCTTTTGATGTTAGGCTGTTTTTTTTTTTCAGCCTTTGGGAAGTTAGCATTTCCTGCTATGGAACCTTTTAAAAACGAAAGTTGAGATTCTTTATCTTCCATTTAATAGCCTGCTTTCATTGTTGCCCTATAAAAGTGGAAAATATAGGGTATGGGTCCATTCCTGGAGCTCAAGCCTACAACGTAACTAGATGTGCCCTTGCTTTAGCAGGTTTCTCAGTAGGGTGGAGAATTCAGATATCTGCTAACTCCCGCCTAAAAGTTCTAGCTCAAACTACATGACACTTGGTAGTGACATATAGAGCTCCTTACATGCTGATTTTTAACCCATAAGGCTGAAAAATGCCTTTCAGCTTCCTCCTGTGAATTCTTTGAGTGACAAAAATAGGAAAACTGGAGGAACACATCTCTCTCAGTGTTTTGCATCTTGAATGAGATATGACTTCTTTGGTTCCAATAAAATAGTGTTTATTAAAATAATGTTTTAATGAAATTACTCAAAGTTTTAGCTCACATTATTCATCTTCTATTTCCTTTCACCATTTTATACTGCCTCAAATAAAATAATGTAATAAATTGGTGATTAGTCATTAGTGAAATAGTAAAGATTCATGTTCACTAATACAATATTATTATCACATTTGTCAATATCATATCTTCAGTTGCTACTGACCATATTAACAATTTTTAATTTACACATATTTTGTATATTATAAATGTTATAAAAATGAATTTTTCTCACTAAATTAGGTAATATAATTCTTCATGCAACAGATCATTTTATCAGTTTAGTTGAATAAATAATGGTAATGAATTCTACAATGCGTTAAAATGCATTAAAATATTTGATTTTCTTTAATCACAACCAGAAGTAAAATTAGGTGGACTAAAACCATAATTGAGTGTATGGGTTGATGGATAAATAGTTACTTTTAATATAAAACCATAGAACCTAAAGGGATATCAAGTAAATGTTCTGTGCCGGAATTTTATAGTTTGATTCTAACATTTTGTGACCTTCTGCCTGGATAGAGACAAATAGATCTGTTACTGTAACAAATGTTCAATTGAAAACATCTCATGGCTGCTGAAACAGTGATTGCTTGGCTGAGCTGCCCTTCCTTCCTCCTTTTATTCCTCTCTCCTTCATTAGGCATGTTTCCATTCAATCACATCACCATCATCAGTGGACAGTCTGCTTCTTGGTTATCTTGCTCTAGCCTCTGTAAATAACGTGCCCTGCTGCTGTGATAGAAGAAAATGGCAAAGATGAGTTGAGTGGATATCAGAACACTCCCTGACTTTCAGCAGGAGAAATGTACCCTTCCCATTCATCTCAAGGCATTCAGGGCATCTGGCAATCATGCAGTGACACTCTTCTCCCCAGAGAATTATCACATTTTTTAGGAAAACACTTATTCTCTAACTGAATGCACTTCCCTCATAAGGCTTGTAAACAGTCTTTGAACTATATTTCTCCTTCCATTCCATAACTCTGAGACAATATTTCTGTGTCCATTTCGTTCTCTTATTCCTCTCGCCAGCCTTTTGCTTGCTCTCTGCCTTCATGTTTTTCTCAAATTAAAACCTGAATTATCTTCCTAACATCATTTCACTCTGAACCTTCTTGAATAGGGATTCTATGGTTTTTATTATTTCAGAATGCCAGTAAAAAGAATGCCAGTAATTTCTGCTTCTATCTCAGATGAATAGGTTATCATCTTTGCTCAACAATACATTGTTTATTGAAATCCAGGCATGATCAAAGCAGGAGTGTCACATAGTGTCTTTGGGAGTCAGACAGGAGTCTTAGGAGTCCTAGATTACTAACTTGATGACCTTGAAAATTTGATTTTTTTTTTTTTTTTTTTTTTT
>NC_045448.1:34577337-34578442 GCF_002776525.5 Piliocolobus tephrosceles
TGGGGAGTTATACCTGATATAAATGATGAATTGATGGGTGCTGACGAGTTGATGGGTGCAGCACACCAACATGGCACATGTATACATATGTAACAAACCTGCACGTTATGCACATGTACCCTAGAACTTAAAGTATAATAAAAAAAAAAAAGAAAGAATAAAAACTCATGTAAAAATAAAAAAAAAGGAATTATTCTTGTCATTACAGTAATTGATTTCTGATTGTTTTGTATATCATTTATTCCTTTATTTCTCTCTTACTGTTTATCATTGTGGTTTGGTGGTTTTCTATAGTGGTAACATTTGAGTTATTTATCTTCCTTATTTATGTGCTTGCTCTACTAGTGGGTTTCATACTTCCATGTGTTTTCATGATGATGGATATATTTATTTTGCTTCCAGGTACAGGGCTTTCTTAAGCATTTCTTGTAGGACCAATCTAGTGGTGATGAATTCCCTCAGCTTCTGCTTGTTTAGGAAAGATTTTATTTCTCCTTCATTTACGAAGGATAATTTTGCTTGATGTAGCAGCTTTGATTGGCAGTTTTTTTTTTCTTTCAGCAGTTTGAATATATCATCACATTCTCTCCTAGCCTGTAAGGTTTCTGTTGAGAAATTTACTGCTAGTATGATGGTGGTTCCTTCATAAGTGACTAGACGCTTTTCTCTTACTGTTGTTTGAACTCTCTGTTTGTCTTTGACTTTTGACAGTTTGTGTATAGTATGCCATGGAGAAGACATTTCTGAATTGTATCTGTTGGAGAATTTCTGAGCTTTTGCTATTTGGAAGTTTAAATCTCTTGTTATACTTGGGAAATTTAAACTATTGTTTTGTTAAATAGATTTTCTATTTCTTTTGTTTTCTCTTCATCTTCTGGGATACTGAAAATTCAGATATTTGGTTGCTTTATGATGTCCCCTGTATCCCATAGGCTTTGTTTATTCTTTTTTATTCTCTTTTTAAATGTTTGCATCACTAGAGTATTACAAAAGACCTGTCTTCAACTTCTGAAATTCTTTCTTCTTCTTGGTCTAATTTATTGTTGATGCTTTCTTTTTGTATTTCATACAATAAATTACTCAGTTTTATAATTTCTATTTTTTT
>NC_045448.1:34578542-34604664 GCF_002776525.5 Piliocolobus tephrosceles
TTTTTTTTTTTTTTTTTTTTTTTTTTTTTTTTTGAGGCAGAGTCTTGCTCTGTCCCCCTGGCTGGAGTGCAGTGGCCAGATCTCAGCTCACTGCAAGCTCCGCCTCCCGGGTTCCCACAATTCTCCTGCCTCAGCCTCCTGAGTAGCTGGGACTACAGGTGCCCGCCACCTCGCCCGGCTAGTTTTCTGTATTTTTTAGTAGAGACGGGGTTTCACCGTGTTAGCCAGGATGGTCTCGATCTCCTGACCTCGTGATCTGCCCGTCTCGGCCTCCCAAAGTGCTGGGATTACAGGCTTGAGCCACCGCACCCGGCATCACCTAGGTTTTAAGCCTCACGTGCATTAGCTATTTGTCCTGATGCTCTCCCTACCCTCAACCCCACCCTGCCTGACAGGCCCCGGTGTGTGTTTTTCCCCTCCCTTGTCCATGAGTTCTCATTATTCAACTTCCATTTAAGAGTGAAAACACATTTGTTTTTCAGTTCCTGTGTTAGTTTGCTCTAGACAATAATTCATCCATGAACTTACTCCTTTTTATAGCTACATAGTATTCCATAGTGTAAATGTATCACTTTTTTTTTAATCCAGTCTATCATTGATGGATATTTGGGTTGATTCTATGTCTTTGCTATTGTGAATAATGCTGCAATAAACATATGTGTGCATGTATCTTTACAATAGAATGATTAATGTATTTTTTGGTATATACCCAGTAAGGGGATTGCTGGGTCAAATGGTATTTCTGGTTCTAGATCCTTGAGGAATCACCACACTGTCTTCCACAATGGTTGGACTAATTTACACTCCCACTAACAGTGTAAAAGAGTTCTTATTTCTCCACAGCCTCACCAGCATCTGTTGTTTCCTGACTAATAATCAGTATTCTGACTGGAGTGAGATGATGTATCATTGTGGTTTTGATTTACATTTCTCTAATGATCAGTGATGTTGAGCTTTTTAAAATATGTTTGTTGGCCACATAAGTGTCTTCTTTTGAGAAGTACCTGTTCATGTCCTTTGCCCACTTTTAATAGTTTTTTTTTTCTGGTAAATTTGTTTAAGTATCTTGTAAATTCTGGATATTAGACCTTTGTCAGATGAGTAGATTGCAAAATTTTTCTCCCATTCTATAGGTTGTCTGTTTGCTCTGATGATAGTTTCTTTCACTGTGCAGAACCTGTTTAGTTTCATTAGATCCAATTTGTCAATTTCAGTTTCTGTTGCAATTGCTTTTGGTGATTTAGTCATGAAGTCTTTGTCCATGCCTGCGTCCTGAATGGTATTGTCTAGGTTTTCTTCTAGGGTTTTTATGATTTTGGGTTTTACATTTAAGTCTTTACTCCATCTCGAGTTAATTTTTGTATAAGGTGTAAGGAAGGAGTCCAATTTCAGTTTTCTGCATATGCCTAGCAAGTTTTCCAGCACCATTTATTAAATAGGGAGTCTTTTTCCCATTGCTTGTTTTTGTCAGATTGTTGAAGATCAGATGGTTGTAGATGTGTGTTGTTATTTCTGAGGTCTCTATTCTGTTGCCTTGGTCTATATATCTGTTTTTGTACCAGTGCCATGCTGTCTTGGATACTGTAGCCTTGTAGTATAGTTTGAAGTCAAGTGGCATGATGCCTCCAGCTTTGTTCTTTGTGCTTAGGTTTGTCTTGGCTATACAGGCTCTTTTTTGGTTACATATGAACTTTAAAGTAGTTTTTTTCCAATTTTATGGAGAATGTCAATGGTAGCTTGATGAGAATAGCATTGAATCTATAAATTACTTTGGGCAGTATGGCCATTTTTATGATATTGATTCTTTCTACCCATGAGGATGGAATGTTTTTCCATTTATTTGTATCCTCTCTTATTTCCTTGAGCAGTGGTTTGTAGTTCGTCGTGAAGGGGTTCTTCATGTTCCCTGTTAGCTATATTTCTAGGTATTTTATTCTCTTTGTAGCAATTGTGAATGGGAGTTCATTCATGATTTGGCTTTCTGCTTGTCTATCATTGGTGTATAGGAATGTTTGATTTTTGCACATTGATTTTGTATCCTGAGATTTTGCTGAAGTTGCTTATTAGCTTAAGGAACTTTTGGGCTGAGACGATGGGGTTTTTTAAATATAGGATCATGTCATCTGCAAATAGAGACAATTTGACTTCCTCTCTTACTATTTGAATACCCTTTATTTGTTTCTCTTGCCTGATTGCTCTGGCTAGAATTTCCGATACTATGTTGAAGAGGAGTGAGTTTCTTAATCTTGAGTCCTAATTTGGTTGCACTATGTTCTCAAAGACTGTTTGTTATTATTTCAGTTCTTTTGTATTTGCTGAGGATTGTTTTAGTTCCAATTATGTGGTCAATTTTAGAGTAAGTGTTATGTGGCACTGAAAATCATGTATATTCCATTGTTTTGGGGTGGAGGGTTCTGTAAATATGTATTAGGTCCACTTGATTCAGAGCTGAGTTCAAGACCTGAATATCGTTGTTAATTTTCTGTCTTGATGATCTGTCTAATATTGACAGTGGGGTGTTGAAGTCTCCCACTATTATTGTGTGGGAGTCCAAGTGTCTTTGTAGGTCTCTAAGAACTTGTTTTATGAATCTGGGTTCTTCTGTATTTGGTGCATATGTATTCAGGATAGTTAGCTGTTCTTGTTGAAGTGATTCTTCTACAATTATGTAATACCCCTCGTTGTCATTTTTTTATCTTTATTGGTTTAAAGTCTCTTTTGTCAGAGACTAAAACTGCAATCGCTGCTTTATTCTGCTTTCCATTTGCTTGGTAAATTTTCCTCCATCCCTTTATTGTGAGCCTGTGCGTCTTTGCACATGAGATGGATCTTTTGAATACAGCACAACGATGGGTCTTCACTCTTTATTTAATTTGCCTATCTGTGTCTTTTAATTGGGGCATTTAGCCCATTTACATTTAAGGTTAATATTGTTATGTGTGAATTTGATCCTGTCATCATGATGCTAGCTGGTTATTTTGCACACAAATCAATGTAGTTTCTTCATAGTGTCATTGGTCTTTATATGTTGGTGTGTTTTTGCAGTGTCTGGTACCGGTTTTTCCTTTCCATGTTTAGTGTTTCCTTCAGGAGCTATTGCAAGGCAGGCCTGGTGGTGACAAATGCCTTCAGCATTTGCTTGTCTGAAAAGGATTTTACTTCTTCTTTGCTTATGAAGCTTAGTTTGGCCAGATATGAAATTCTGGGTTGAAAATTCTTTTCTTGAAGAATGTTGAATATTGGCCCCCACTCTTTTCTGGCCTGTATGGTTTCTGCTGAGAGATCTGCTGTTAAGTCTGATGGGCTTCCCTTTGTAGGTGACCTGACCTTTCTCTCTGGCTGCCCTTAACATTTTTTCCTTCATTTCAACCTTGGAAAGTCTGATGATTGTGTGTCTTGGGGGTGAATTTTCCCCTGGTGTATCTTAGTGAGGTTTTCTGTATTTCCTTAATTTGAATGTTGGCCTGTCTTGCTAGGTTGGAAAAGTTCTCCTGGATAATATCCTGAGGTGTGTTTTCCAACTTGGTTTCATTCTACCTATCTCTTTCGGGTATTCCAGTTGGTTGTAGGTTCACTTTTTTTTACATTGTCCCATAGTTCTTGGAGGTTTTGTTCATTCCTTTACATTTTTTTTTCTAATCTTGTCTGCTTGCCTTATTTTAGCAAGATAGTCTTCAATCTCTGATATTCTTTCTTCCACTTGATTGATTTGGCTATTAATACTTGTGTAAGGTTCACAAAGTTCTCGTGCTATTTTTTTTCAGCTCCATTAGGTCATTTATGTTACTCTCTAAAATGGTTATTCTAGTTAGCAGCTCCTGTAACTTTTTATAATTGTTCTTACCTTCTTTACATTGGGTTAGAACACGCTTCTTTACCTCAGCGAAGTTTGTTATTACCCACCTTCTGAAGCCTCCTTCTGTCAATTCATCCATCTCATCCTCTGTCCAGTTCCATGCCCTTGCTGGAGAGGAGTTGTGATCATTTGGAGGAGAAGAAGCACTCTGACCTTTTGGGTTTCAGTCTTTTTTTGTGATTCTTTCTTATCTTCCTGAGTTTGTCTAGTTTCAATCTTTGAGGCTGACCCTTGGATGAAGCTTTTGTGGGGACGTTTTTTGTTGATGCTGTTGTTGTTGATTTCTGGTTTTTATTTTTTATTATTACTATTATTTTCAATGGTCAGGTCCCTCTTCTATAGGGCTGCTGCGGTTTTCTGAGAGTTCACTTCAGGTGCTGTTCATCTGGTTTGCTCCCGCACCTGGAGATGTCACTCATGGAGTCTGGATAACAGCAAAGATGGGTGCTTCCTTTGGGATCTCTAACCTTGAGGGGCACTGACCTGATGCCAGTAGGAATGCTTCTGTATAAAGTGCCTGATGACCCCTGTTGTGGGGGTTCTCACCCAGTTGGGTGGCACAGGAAGCAGAATGCACTTAACAAAGCACTTTGCCTATCCCTTGGTGGAAGGGATATGCTGCGCTGCAGAGAAACCCACTCGTCTATGATGCCCAGATTCCTCAGAGCTAGCAGGAGGAAAGACTAAGTCTGCTGGTCCACTGACATTATGGGCACCCCTCCCCCTAGGGTCTCAGGTCCAGGGGGATCAGAATTCTGTCCCTGAGACCCTGGCTGGAGTTGTTAAAATTCCTGCAGGGAGACCCTGCCCAGTGAGGAGAAATGGATCAGGCTCCAGCCTGAAGAGGCAATCTGGCCATGGTCTGCTACAGCTGGTGTGCTGGGCTGTGGGGAATACCTCTTGGGACCAAGCCATCCAGTCTCCCTTGCTCCACCTGGGGAAATGTGTGGTCTGGAGCTATAGTGATGGCTGCTGGGCTTGCCACTGGTAGCTTAGTGTGTTAAGTAGCTAACAGGCACTTGTTGGTTGCCGCCCCTTCACCCAACGAGCTCAGAAGGCTTAGACAGCAAGCAGCAGCAGTGGTGGTGGTGGCTGCCCCTCCCGTAATGGGGAACTCAGCAGGACTGGGCAGATTTCAGTTGAGTGGCTATTGAGAATCTATATGGCTCCATGGTTGGGACCCAAGGCCCCAGTGGTGTGAGCTTATGAGTGGGATATTCCTCTCCATTGGTTGCACAGTTTCGTGGAAAAAGCACAGTTTCTTAGGCTGGGTAGCACACTCACTCACCGCCTCCCTTGGCTGGGGGTGGGGGCTCCCCTGCCGCCTGTGGCTCTCAGGTGGGCGACAACACCACACTGCTCTTCCTACCTCACCGTGGGTCACACCAGCCACCTAGTCAGTCCTGTTGATGGAACCTGAATACCTCAGTCACCAGTGCAGGATTTGCAGTTTTGGTTCTTTGCAATGGGAGCCTCTGATCATTGCTGCTTCTAATTGGCCATCTTGGCCCTGCCTTTAAAAAAAGCTCCTTTTTTTTTTTTTTTTTTTTACGATAGCTACCTGTTTGGCAAATTTATCATTCATATCCTGCATTTTTAAATTATCTCTTTGTACAGCTTTTCTGTGTTCTCTTGTTTCTCACTGATATGGTTAGACTTTGTGTCCCCACCGAAATCTCATCTTGAATTTTAATCCCCCTAATTCCCACGTGTCAAGGGAGAGACCAGGTGGAGGTGATTGAATCATGAGGGCAGTTTCCCCATGCTGTTCTCATGATAAGGAGTGAGTTCTCACGAGATCTGATGGTTTTATAAGGGGCTCTTCCCCCCTTCGCTCAGCACTTCTCCTTCCTGCCTCCTCGTAAGAAAGGTGCAATGCGTCCCCTTCACCTTCCACCATGATTGCAAGTTTCCTGAGACCTCCCCAGCCATGCTGAACTGTGAGTCGATTAAACCTTTTTCCTTTATAAATTACCCAGTCTCAGGAAGTTCTTTACAGCAGTGTGAAAGCAGACTAATATACTCACTGAGGATCTTCAATATCGTTATTTTGAATTTGAATCTGTTGCTGGAGAATTATTTTGTTCCTTTGGAAGCATCATATTTCCTTGCTTTTTAATGTTTCTTGTATCCTTACATTGATATATGCTCATATGGTGTATGAGTCACTTCTTTAGTTTTCTTGAGTTTGCGTCTGTAAGGCAGGATTTTTCTTGAAGCTGTATCTATGATGTTGGTTGGGTGGGGTATTTTGGCTTTGCTTCTGGTTGTGTACAGTAGTGTAGTCTCTATATGATTTTTTCAGCTGTAAACAGCGTCAATGCTGTCTGTGATTTCCTCAGTGAGTTGGGGTGCAGTTGTTGGTGGTGGCTGTAGAAGCTTCACTGTGGATGGGAATATCAGGTGGATCAGTCCTTAGGTCCCAGTGGTGCAGCAGTGGGCCAAGCATGCCTGTCTTGGGCCCCGTGGTGGCACCCACTTGCACCAGTGTTAGTAGATTTAGGTAGGCCAATTTTGTACCTCTAGGCATTTTGCTCACATGCCAGTAGTGGCAGAGGTGGGCTGGGCAGATGGGTGTGTCCTTAGACCCCTGGGAAGTGGGCATGAAATGACTGATGATGGTGGCAACGGCAGGACGACCCTCTGGCTCCCAAGAAGTCTCTGCACTAGTTTTGGCATTGGCTCTGATAGAGCGGACAGGCCAGTCCCTAGGCCTGTAGGTGGTGCATGCAGGCAGGTGCCATCTGTGGTGGTAAGGGCTAGTTGGGTGGTCCTCAACTCAGGTACACAGGAGAATTCTCATATGGCAACAGTTATGGATGGGAATTTGCAATCCCCAGGCCTTCAGATAGCAAGCTTGGCACTGGAAGTGGCAGAGATGGGTCAGGTGGACCTGTCCTTAGGCCCTCTGGTGGTGTGTGCAGGTGCTGGCTGTGGTGGGCACAGATGGGGTTTCAGAACCACAGCAGAATGCTTGGGTGGGAGTAGCAGTAGCTGCACTACAGCCCTGCTACTGGAAAAGGCACAGCTGTTGCCACTGGCAACAGCCACAGTCAGGCAGTTTGGGAGCATGTGCTTTGACCCTAGATGGTGGCAGGTGGGAATACCTATCCTTAAGATGCCGGTAAACGCACAGTGGTTCTCCTGCCAGGGGTAGTGGGGCCACCACTAGGGGCTTGTGCTTTAACCCTGGTGGTGGCAGCAGCTGCAGGTGAGGGTTCTTGAGGCACATAAAAATGCATGGTGGCTTCTCCACTGGTAGAGGCAGTGGGATTGCTGCCAATAGCTCACACTTTGGCCCTGGCAGCAGCAGCCAGCCATGGCAGTGACTGTGGACAAGGAATGTCAAAATGTCTCCTGTGGAGACATAGGAGCTGTAGTTTCTCAGGGCAGGATGTCGTATGGTAGGGGCTGGGCTCTCAAAATGGCAATGTAGCTGCTTAGGACTCAGGGGGTGTTTGGCACCAGAGTGAGCTCCTTCTTTGGACCAATGGCATTGCACTGCCACTAGGCAGCTCCCTATGTTCGTTGCAGGGCCTGCAAGGGTAGAGGTCTCTTGTGCTAGCATAGCAGGAATGTGGTGGGAATGTGGTGGGAATGTGGACTGAAGTCTTTCCCTTATCCTTTCTCCACACTGGAGAGTCCTTCTAGGCTCCTAGCCAATCTTACCTGAGCTCGCTGCCTCACTTCCCCCTTCTTCTTTGGTTTAGGTATTTCCTGTTCATTCTGTAATTAGCGTGTTCTCTTTCAGATCTATTTGAAGTGTGATTAGCTACTTGCTGTTTTTGCTTTGTGGAGGAGGCAAGTACCAAATGCCTCTAAGCAGCCATTTTGATGCCCCTCTTGTATTTTGACATTTGAGTGTCTGTAGGATCTGCAGTGATATGTAGTGATATATAGTGTACCAATACATATATATGTGTGTGTGTGCGTGTATATATATATATATATAACATATGTGTACTGGTTATATAATTTATATAAAAATATATATTTTATATATATAACCAGTACATATATATATAAGAGAGAGGAGAGGCAGAATACTCTCATAAGTACTGCTCTCTCTCTATATATAATATATATAATATGAGAGTGCTTCTTATAATATATATTAAGAGAAATACTCTCATATTATGAGAAGAAAGGCAGTCTTGCAAAGCCTCTCATTGTAAAATTTAATTTCTGGAAGCAGGCTGCAGGGGGAGGCTTATGAATAATCAGGAGAGAGAAAAAGGAAAATTTTGAGGGAAAAAAGGAGTAATTTTCCTGGGATTGAATGATAATTCAAAATGCAACAAATCAATAAAACAGATACATCTGTAAGAAAAGAAACTGCTGGCCAGAATACATATTATATACATTGTAGTTTTGTTAGTAAAAAATGCTCACAGGGAAACTAACAGCAGAAAACTAGAGGTTTTTGAATCCCCCAAGAACTCGAAGAAACATCTGTTCCATGCATTGCAAGGCCGAATGTTAATAATGGTAATATGCTACAGAGAATTTTTTACTTCATGTTTTGTGGTCTCCGGCCTGTGAGTTTATTTAGGTATATCACTACTTCTCCAACCTCACTCCCAACCTTAACTTAAAATATGTATATAATGCTGCAATGGTCACTGGCGCATGTAATAACATTACAATAATATTTGATAAAATGTCTTACAAAGTCCCCAAGAATAATCATTTGAACTCACTATTCTCTTGCTGTCTTCGCTGACTCCCCCACAAAATAAAGGCCCTGTGCTTCCAACGCATATCAAACTGGGAGAATGATAAAATGCGATCATTTGTTTTATTATATACTATTATAAATAGACCCTTTCAAAAGAGACCCTTTATAATTCAGTGTGCTGTTAGGAAAAAAAATAAGGTCATCTATTGTATTATGATAGGTTGTGTGACTAAAAGGATGGAAGCTAATGATGCAGGTAATACAGTATGGACGATGATTTACCTCTGATTTTGTCCATTTGCTCTCTGGGAGCAGTTGTTTGCTTGGCCTGAGGAAAGCAGCATAGATGCTTTCCCAGAGACTTTTCAGTTCATTCCTTTCAGCCTTTTGTGAGAATAAATAGCCCTTTTCAGGATTTCATATGAAGATAGCCCTTCTGCAGGCTTGCTGTCACACTCATCTCAGCAGAGAATTGCTACAGATAGATATGCTGCAGGCCACTCCTTTTCAGTGAGATAACTAGAATATGTGACCACCATTGGCCCAGGGATTTGGCAGAATTCTAGCAGCAAGGAGGACGTCTATCCAAGTCTCTTGTTTCCATTGCCACCTCTGCCTAAAGATGTTTTAGAAAAAGTGCCAGGGCTGGATGCTGTGGCTCTCGCCTATAATCCCAGCACCTTGGGAGGCTGAGGCAGGTGGATCACAAGGTCAGGAGATCGAGACCATCCTGGCCAACATGGTGAAACCCTGTCTCCACTGAAAATACAGAAATTAGCTGGGCGTGGTGGCACGTGCCTGTAATCCCAGCTACTTGGGAGGCTGAGGCAGGAGAATCGCTTGAACCAGAGAGATGGAGGTTGTGGTGAGCTGAGATCATGCACCACTGCACTCCAGCCTGGCAATAGAGTGAGAACCCCATCTCAAAAAAAAAAAAAAAAAAGAAAGAAAGAAAGAAAGAAAGAATGCCAGGCCCTAAGTATGACTGCTGTCACCATGCAGGGAATGATGAATGATGCCCTGCCAGAATATCTTTCAGTCTTCAGAAGGGTTCCTGAAAGGTATATCTTTGAGCATTCCATATCTGTGCCTTGGTTTTCAAATGAAAACTCTTGACAAGCAACTGTTGACCTATCGCTTGTCTCAGCGTATTTTTAACTTAGCTTTAGTGAACTCTGACTTCTGGTTAATGTATACCCAGTTCTGAGTCTTGTTCTAATACTGGATCTCTCTCTCTTTTTTTTTTTTTTGAGACGGCGTCTCGCAGTGTTACCCGGGCTGGAATGCAGAGGCCGATCTCGGCTCACTCCAACCTCCACCTCCCGGGTCCAAGCAATTCTGCCTCAGCCTCCCGAGTAGTTGGGATTACAGGCACCCGCCACCATACCTGGCTAATTTTTTATATTTTTAGTAGAGACGGGGTTTCACTGTGTTGGTCAGGCTGTTCTCGAACTCCTGACCTCATAATCCACCCGCCTCAGCCTCCCAAAGTGCTGAGGTTACAGGTGTGAGCCACTGTGCCCGGCCCTAACACTGGATCTCTGTACCTAGAAGGTGTGAATGATATTATAGGGTATTCCTTGGCCTCTGTGAGAACACTGGCTGATATTAGAGGTGAGAATAAGGCCTAGCTAAAATTTTCACTGGATAGAAGGTAACCCATCCACCAGTTCTTTAGCCGTGCCCTGTTCCCAGTTAGTTCAACTGCCCATCATGATGCCAATTTCTATTTTCAAAATGCACATTCATTTTAATGTCAATACCTTGGGGTAATGAGGGCCAAATAAAAATCTATTATCAGGTGCTTCAGTCTGTTAAGGCTAATATAATAAATTACCTTAGACTCACTGGCTTATGAACAACAAACATTTACTTCTCACAGTTTTCGAGGCTGGAAAGTCCAAGATAAAAGTGCCAGCAAATTTGCTGTCTGCTGAGAACCCAGGTTCTGGTTTAGAGGTGGTAACTTCTTACTGTGTCCTGATAGGATGGAAAAGGACAAGAAACCTCTCTGAGATCCCTTCTATAACCTAGTCTATTAGGTCTCTGTAACCACCTCCCAAAGGCCGTATACCTCCTAATACTACCACATTGGTGATTAGTTTTCAACATATAAATTTTGAGGGGACACAAGTATTCAGAACACAGCATCAAGTAACAGGTTATTAATGTTAAGCATTATTTGATAGTCAGCTGCGAGAAATATTGAAACATACGCCACTGATAACAGCATAAACAGGTTAGTTTGCGGAAGTTTGGAAGTGACTAGAGGAAGCAGGTCTTCAATTATGTTGCTTTGTTTTGTTTCCCTTTATTAGACAGGCAGTCCCTTCTTCCCTTTCGTTTCACTGCTAGCCAATTGCTCCCACAATCTCCATTTATAAATGTTACTATGTTAAGAGCCAAAGTAAAATAATTATGAAATTAATAATACATTACTGATTTTATTCTGAGGTCAAATTTATTTGAACATACTCTAGTATCTTAATAAAGTGTGTCCATAAACTCCAGTGAAAATAGACATTTCCACGCAACATTTGATTTTCCAATTCTTTGTTTCCACATTGAGATTGCCTTCCTGTTTTCCCATTTAGTCTATTTTTTGTTTGTCATCCCTTGCCTTTTGTTGAATTCTTATGCACCCCTGTTTTGTAGGTATTGGCAGTTCCTCTGGCTTAGATTGTGTAAGTTTACTAATAACAGACCATCTCTAGTTTGGAATAAGGCTAGAGATGCTGTTAGATGTGAAATGAAAGGCACTGTGGAAATTACGTCATCTCTCTCCTTGGAAAGCTTTCAACATACAGGACAGATGTGGGCTGGTTGACACAGTGTCATATTTATCAGAATAGATTCATGTTTTTGTGAGTGCTGAGCCTGCATTTGTTTTCATGATTTTCTATTTGGTGGTTTAGTATATATTTTATTGATATTTTTATGTGTAATCCTTTCCATAATTATACTTCTCAGGGAATATTAAATTCAACAAATTTTTATTGGTGTCTTACTTCTTGTCAGGCACTGTGGCAGGTACTATAGTTTCATGGGAACAACAAAGGTCTACTTTTTGCCTCCATCAAGTGTATGGTCTAGAAATAATTCATAATAATAACATTCACGTGGTATTTCATAGTTAACCAAATGCATTTATTTTTATCTTCTCATTTGATCCTCATTACACTGTGAGAGTAACAAGAGGGGATAATAACATTCCCATTTCACAGAGGAGGAGAATGGCTTGGAGAGGTAAAGTCAGCTTCTCAAGGTCATGGCTAGTAAGAAACAGACTTAGGGCACTGAGCAGAATAAACTATATTTTGAAATTGTCCTACAAAAGATAATAGCCCTTAAATTCCAATAACAGCATGTGGCTAAAGACATTTGCTTTGTCATACCTCCAGATAAGTATTATTATCTTTTAGATTAAAGTGGTTTCCATCATCCATATTAAAAAAAAATAGATACAGTGAGAAGAATTGTTGTAAAGGCAAGTCATTTGACACTCTCCATAAAATATTACTGTTGTTTCTCAGTCACATAGTTAAATCTTAGAAGCACTAATTTATATGTCAGACCAATAACATAGTCCAACAGAAGATCAATTTAAATGGACATTTATTCGTTGATTTTTATTTTTAAAGAGACACCAGTAGAATAAAAACCATTTTATAAAAGAAACAGTAATCTTTTTCTTTGCTCCTTCTGGTTCCTGCTGCAATTCTGTCTGGCTCTCTCATACTCAACACAAAGGCAGATGAAAGTCAGAAAACCTCTTTATCATCAGTTGCAAGTATTGCCTTTCTTCTTCCTTTTAAAAAAATAGACATGATTATTTTAATTAATAAATTTATTCACATGTAGTTCATAAGACTTTTACATACCATAATCACTGCAGGTGATCAGCAAACATACGAAAAATATCCAGTACTTTAAAAGAGAAAGAGGTGCTACAGCTTTTCAAATTATTTTTCTTACTTCTGTGCAGCATTTGACATTCTTAACCACTTTTCTCTTGAAGTTCTCTTCTTCCCTTAAATTCTACAACTCTGCGTTGTGTAATTCTCTTCTTAGCTTCAATTCTCTGATTTTTTTCACTTTCCTCATGCTTTCAAAGGTAGTAATACCTTGAATTTCTATTTTTAGCCCCTTTCTAATGGATTTCATCTTCTGATATTATATCTGCCTTCACGATTTCATCAGTCACTTAATATGAATAACTCCTTAAATTACATATTTAGTTTTGAATTATCTGTTAAATCCAGTTCACCAAAATATCTGCTTGATAGTATCACCTCACATACTATTACTGGTAATTTGGTATTTTAAAACTGAATATAGTTCATTTTACCCTCAAATTTATTTCACTTGGTGGGTGTTTATTTCCCTGTATTGCTATTGGCTATCCTCTTAATCCTCCCATCTGAAAACTCATATTTCAACCTACTTTCCTCCTCCTCCCTGTGCCCCCTTATTTTTAAAGCTATAATATTAATTTCTAGGTCCTGCCAATTTCATTTGTAAATCATAATTCTCTTTATTTGCATTGCCACCACCAAATGTTGTGTTATAACTGTTAGATATATTTTCTAAAACATGCTTACCATCAATCTGACCATGAGCAAAAGTGTCAGTATCCCTTAATAAGTCAAAAATCTGACAGGCAAATCTGACTGTAATCTATGTAACCCTTCCTCACTTCTTCAGCCGATACCCCAGTTTAAGCTTTATATTTTGTTTTAGGTGGACATTTTGTCCAATCTTGGTTCTATGGTTCTACCCATGCCCTTTCCTCAAGACAGGACTCCTCCTCTCTTTCCAATCACGTAATAGGAACTACATGAATCTTTAACAGCTCATTTTGTTTCCTATATTCTGTGTAAGTCACCACTGATTATTCAGAATCTTTCTTCTATTTTTCTATGGTAAATCATTTGTCATTCTGCGTATAAAAACTTAAAAATTTATTTGTCTTTTATATGTGTTTCCAATTTTCTCAACTGATTTACAAGCTGCTTATTATCAGGGATTATATCCTATCTCTTCTTGCAGCTGCTACAATAACTACTTCAAGTGACTTTAGGCAATCAATAATTGATTGGTTACATATAAAGAAAACAAATTCCTATAAAAATTATTTTATATAAATAAGTTTATGCATGCTTTTAAAGATAATTATGAAGAATATGCATTGTAATAATTGCTCATGAATGGCTTGCAACTGTTTCAGGCACTCAATAAACTAAAACCAAAAATCCATTAATCAGCTTCAATTAGTTTGGCAGTCGATAAAGCCCAAAACAGATGACAAACAAATACACTGTTTCAGTGTCTCTGGCACTCTAATCCCAGGCACAGCTTTCTCCGGGCTGCATCCATTCACTACTCTCTTCTAAATGGGACAATCATCAAGGGAAGATAAACTTACTTGGGGACATAAAATAACAAAAATAAAAGCCCACCTTGTATAAGACTTGAGCAGCAGTGGCCTGATGGTGGCAGCAATTTATATATATATAAATTGTGAATATATATTCACATTTAGGACTGGAAAATTCCTAGGGGCTATCCTGTGCTTTATATGATATTTAGCAGAATCCCTGGCCTCTACTCACTAGATGCCAGGAATACAAACACACCCAGAGAGACACACACACGTACACACCTGTAGTGACAAGAAAAAATATCTCCAGACACTGCCAATTTTTCCCGCAAGGAAAAATCGCCCCTCATTGAGGACCTGCAATTTAGAGGGATGGGTCTGGAAATCCACATTCTAAAAGTTACTGTCTCTTCCTCTACTATTTTATATATATATATATAAAACTGAGCCCAATATATTTTAATCAGATTGGTTTAATGGCCACCAGCAAGATTCCACAGTGTGTGTTCATGACTGCCTCTTTCTCCCCTTCGTCTGTAAATTCTGGAAACCAGGAGACGTGTTTTAATTTTTGAATGCTCAGTGCCTAGCAATGTTATGTCCATAGCTTGGGTGCAAAATGTATTCATACATCTTTTTTTCTCAGTGCACAGGAGGAAGGTGTGTTGCCCAGGGGCAGTAGACAGCTTATTGTGCCAACTCATGTAGTTGATATGGGTAACATTCAGGGCTTGTACGAAAAGGCAAACAAATGCAATGAGGAGGAGGAGAAAGATCGCTCCCCAACAAACATACTCTTCTCTTTCCACCCGTCTCCCACACATTTATTTGTTAGGCAAAAAGAAGCAAAAGACTAAAGGAAGTGATTCACCAGAGTGCTGGGATTGTGTCCTTGCAAATGACCCATGCCGTGCCATTCCACGCTTCTTTAAACCTGGAAGTGGCTGCCAACAATCTCTTTCCAAGAAGAGTTGCCATTCCCATCACAGGCAAAGGATACTAAAGTCATGTGGGAAAAAGTGAAATAATGGAAATGGCTAATGCTTTCATTAAAGATGACCAACCCTGGATTTGTCCTCTTTCTTGCCTAGAGCATGTTATTAACTTCTTAGGTATCTGTAACAAAATTGTATTCAGAACTTATTATGTATCAGGTTTTGTGCTAAGTGTTTTTCATGGATCCTCTCACATACTTCTCAAAAGGTATGTGATACATACTACTAGGATTCCCATTTTGTCACTAAGGAAACTGAGATAGAGTTAAAGTTGCTGATTTTATCAACTTTAACTTGAGAGTTAAAGTTTTTGATTTTATCTAGCAAGTGTTGAAGATAAAATCAAAATGGAAGGCTTTTAAAAGATGTCACTTTAATTATTGTAACCCCATAGAATATTCTGACCCAGGGCATGATAAATTGAGGTATGTACATAACTAAAATGCATTGCAAGATCTACTAAATTAATTAGTGATTTCTATTAGGCTAACTATGGTGAGGTGCTATCCAACAGTGATAGTGTGGAAGATCTTTTCAATGTCTTAGGAAAAATATATAAAGTAACATTCAAAGGGAATGAAAGTAGTGATTTAAAAAATAATAAAAGTAGGCTGAGTGCAGTGGCTCCCGCCTGTAATCCCAGCAGTTTGGGAGGCCGAGGCGGGTGGATCACGAGGTCAGGAGATCGAGACCATCCTGGCTAACATGGTGAAACCCCGTCTCTACTACAAATATGAAAACAAATTAGCCGGGCAAGATGGCAGGCACCTGTAGTCCCAGCTACTTGGGAGGCTGAGGCAGGAGAATGGCATGAACCCAGGAGGCGGAGCTTGCAGTGAGCTGAGATCATGCCACTGCACTCCAGCCTGGGCAACAGAGCAAGACTCTGTCTCAATAATAATAATAATAATAATAATAATAATAATAATAATAATAATAAAAGTAAAAGCTAAGAATGGTCAAATAATTTGATCTGAAAAAGAAACCAGAAACTAAATTAGCAGCTATTTTCAAACTTAGGAAAGACTGAAGGAAAATAATAGGTGATTATCTGTTGGCTTTCTATGTGGTATAAATAATCCCTGAAGCTCATGATTCAATTTTCAGTAGGATGTATTTATATTTAGATTTCAGAAAGAAACTCTAACTATAGTGCTTGATAGTTCAGGAACCAGTAATTAAGAAACTTAGGCACTTTCCTTCTGGAGAATCATTTGGAATCAAGAAGATTGACCATTTCCTTTCCCAAATTAGGGGCTGTTAGCTTGGAGGGCACTAGCTGATTGAGATACTCTTTCTTGGGGGCCCTCCTAGTCTTAGAGTTTCTTAATTCCAGTATTTTTATTTTTAAAGATGAGGTTTCCATCAGAAAATGCTATCTGGATGATGCCTCATCACCGAAGCAAGCTGAGTTTCCTGTTTGTTTTCAGATTGAACACTAATAGTCTGAAACAAGGATGAAGCCAATGAGGTACTGGGACAGGACACATAAGGATGTACTTGCCTGACCCTGAGAGTGAGTGTCTCTTTACATTTTGTACCCTGTCCACTTCATTTGCCTCAGTCTAGACCTAGCATCTCTAGTTGGGTAATCGTTATCTTTAAGCTTCAACCAAAGGGAAATTAATATATGTGCTGCTGAAGCAAGCACCTATCATGGGAGGAATTAAGATTATTCTGAAAACAACAGAGATGACCTATTTGTCTGGGACATTTGAGTTTCTGCTGTTCAGTTAGGGCTTTGATGAGTTTGACACAAAGCTTTTGTTGAAACTGTCTTTGGAACCGTTCTGCTCCAGGTAATGTGGCCCCTGATGCAGAGTTTTGGGGACAGAAGATAAACTGATAGTAGCCATCCAGACCTCAGCACCCTCAGCTGCTGGTCCCCTGGGGTATTTCACTACAAGCTTTAATGACATACCATCCTCTGGAGTCCTAGATCAGCACTTGCAGGCAACTTGACTCAAGTTTATTCCTGTCTCTGCTCGTATATTTCCACTTCAGAGGTGGAGAAGAGTCCCTATCATCTTGCTAATATATTGCTTACAATTACTCCCTGTCTTTTTAGCCTGCCTTATTTTTCTTCAGAGCACAAATATTGATGAAGAAAGTTCAAGTAATTGCCTATTTTCTCTACTCTGAGATACCTCAATGAGAGAAAAAATTTTGTCTGTTTTGTTCTCTGTAGTATCCTCCAAATATAGCAACATATGCTGGCATCAAGTAGGCACTCAACAAATATTAAAAGCTAAAATAAGCAAATGAATCAGTAAACAATACATTTTCTCACAACACTGATTCTCAAAGTTGATGGTAATGAGAATCATTTCGTGAGTGGTAATAGTAGAGGAAGAGACAGTAACTTTTAGAATGTGGATTTCCAGACCCATCCCTCTAAATTGCAGGTCCTCAATGAGGGGCGATTTTTCCTTGCGGGAAAAATTGGCAGTGTCTGGAGATATTTTTTCTTGTCACTACAGGTGTGTACGTGTGTGTGTCTCTCTGGGTGTGTTTGTATTCCTGGCATCTAGTGAGTAGAGGCCAGGGATTCTGCTAAATATCATATAAAGCACAGGATAGCCCCTAGGAATTTTCCAGTCCTAAATGTGAAAAGGGCCAAGGTTGAGAAACTGCTCTAGATACTAATTTGGTAGGTAAAGTGGAACATTAGATTTTGCATTTTTAACATGTACTCTGAATGATCTGATACAGATGATTCATGGACCCTCAAAATACCATCTTCTTTGAATAATTAATTTATTTCTCTGTGGTTCAATCTCATGAGAACATTATTAGGTACACAGAACATTCAATTAAAAAAACATCCAGCATTTTGCACCAATATGCATGATTCTTGTTGATATAAAATACTTAAAATGAACTTCACGGAACACCATCATGACTTATTATTACCGGCGGGAAGCAAGCCAGGGTTAACACCCTCCCTGTCTAGTCAAGTCTGACAGGCTTGTCGGCTCCATTGTCAAGGTCTATGCCTACACAATTACAGCATGCAGTCTGCTTTACTGTCCCACAAAAGAAAAGTATTGTAGCAGATAACTGCTTCCAGGATCCCTGCTGTCAGAGAAAATAAGCAAGTTATAACTTCTCCATGGTCCTGCTACCGAGCATTTTCAATGGTGCCGATTGTGGCTTCATTCGGGCGTTAACATGTTGTTTCTCTCTGGCAAATGGTCCAGCTAACTTTTGACCTTATCGTAGGTCATGTGATATTGATTTCTGACTGAAGTCACTGTTGGAAGATAAGTCTTTTACCTCCCCCACTACAAAACTTAATACTACTCTCAATTTGCTAACAACATCTAAATAATTTTTGGTGGGGGAGTGGAGTAACATTTCTTATTTTGTGCAATGTGTAGAGTCAGCCATTGAAGGGACATCTGTAGCAGGGCATCCAGCAGGCTGTTAGTCTCCTTGCTCCTGCAATACCATAATCTCAGCCGTACCCCCTCTACCTGTGTCTTTACCTACCATTTACAACCACAGCTTCCTTCATTGACCCCAGCTAGGAACCTCTATGCCTCCTTCTTCTTCCTCTCTGATTTAATTACCTTATATAGTTGTTTCTATTTTTATCATATGGCCCATATCCATTCCCTATTCACCATCTCTGTTTCTGTTTAACCTTGAAAACCTGTTTCCAATATTATAGCTGCTTTCTGTTTAATCTCCCTTCTACTTTTATCTCTCAACTACCTTTCAACCTACCTTCCCATCTATTTCTGTTTTTCCTTTGGAAATAACTGTTATTATGCAATCCAGTACATATAATTCATAAATGACCACTTGTTGTCTATGGAAAAAATGCAAAACCTTCAGATTTACAATAAAGACTCTTATAACTTGGGCTTTACCTCCTCCTGCTACGTCATAAATTGCTTCTCTAGTATTGTAATGAAATTGTACAACTTACTAAGACGTATTCTTTCACATCTCTGCTTTTTCTTGCATTTTTTTTTTTTTTTTTGCGTGGAGTGTACTCTTCTCTCTGATCCTTTATTAGGGAAACTCTTATTTTTACTGAGAGATAAATCTCAAATTATAAAGCATCTAAAAAGTGTTCTTTAATCTCCCTGGACCAGATATAACAGGTCAGTTTCCCCAGGAAGCAGACTCTAACACAGAGACTTGCATGTAGGAAGTTTATTGGGGATGTGTCCTTAGAATCCATACTTACGTAGGTGGAAAGGCAGAAAGGAAACAGGACTATCCAGAGAGTAGTTGAATTATGATGCAGTCACAACAAAGGGCTCAGCCAATTTTATGAGAAGCTCTGGAGCTAGCATGATCCTTCAGGGTTTTTCTGAATTGGGACAAGGGGACTGGGCCTTTATGCCTCAGTACTGAGAAGTGACTGTATGTGGACTGTGCCAGGAAGAAATGTGACATGGGCAAGCCCCAGGGCAAGTTTTAGAGAGGGACTCAACTGAGAGCTGTGGATAACTCATATTTTATCAGCTGAGGGAATAAGTCCCTTCAGTCCTTAAAGCAGAGACTGGGAGGATCTGAAAGCAGAATGCCATAGAGTCCACCATACCAGAGGTACCCATGCCTCCTGCTCAGACCTTTATTATAGAACTTGACAGTTTGCACAATGGCTACTTGTTCCCATTTCTTGTTCACTGAACTAGGCTGTTTTTGAATGTGTGAGTCTGGGAGTTGGGCTCATGGATCAGGAGACGGTGTGGTATGCATCCCAATGTAGTAAAAGTAGGTTGTGCTAGCCCTACTTTCATTCAGTATAAAAATATAGCTACTTCTATACAACCAATGGATAGCACTGATTTGCATATTTGATTACTAATTTTAAATGAGATTGGCTTCTGTTTCCCAGTAATTAAAAATGTGATTAAAATTCCACAAAGCTTTTAATAGGTGATATTTATGTTTCTCATTAATAAAAGACTTAGCTTTTTAATAACATCAGTAGAATACCAGTGTGCACTTATGAGAAAGAGATACTTTGTCATACACAAATTTGGGCAAAAGAATGGAAAATAATATTAGATGCCTTTAGTGCCTGCAAACATACTTAGATTCCCTCTTGCTTCTATAAGAAAACATTATTACAAGATCAAAGACATATATTGAAAGAAAAAAGCTGTGGCTTTTGAATGTAGCTCATTTAGTTCTGTTCATTAGATGCTAAAGTATAATTAGTTCATTATTATGAATGAAATTGTTCTGGAAATGTAATAGAGAGACTTTTCATGGAAATATATTTAGCATAGCATGCAATTACTAATTTATGGTTTACATTATTCATCATGAGTCAGTTGATGTCAACATTAAAATTTCATCTTGAACATTGCCTGGCTTCTCTTTGTTTAACTTTAAACTTGAAAGTTAAATTTTAGATGTTTTGTTCCTAATTATTATTTGTCTAATTCTTTCAAATGCAAGAACATACCATGAAAAAAACAAACTTTTCTTCTCACTAATTATTATAGGCACATTGAATTTTCACAGGTACCAGACACCACTGTTTACACATTTTTTTTTTTAAGTTTTAAGCAAATGATTATATAACTGTGAGGTACCAAAATATTCGTAGCCTGAAGCTCAGAAATAATTTCACAAACCAAGGAACACCTGGAGCTACCAGAAACTGGAAGAAGCAAGGAAGAATTCTCCCCCAGAGCCTTCAGAGAGATACTTTGATACCTTAATTTTAGATTTCTGGCCTTCAGAACTGTAAGAGAATAAATTTGTTTTTTTAAGTCCTAGGAAATGAATACAGATTTCTATGCCCTCCTAAATGATTGTTTTTAAAGAATTAATCAATACTTATTTATACAACTTCCCTCACTGTGATATTTGAGGGTTTTGGGGCTTAGAGATCAACCAGCTCCATGTTAACAACTTTTGTGGCTGCCAGATCGCAGAAAGCCAGCATACACTTTCTGGGCTCGCTGTAGCACGCAGGGAAACTGGAGCAGCCTGGCATAGGTTGATACATTGGATGAAACAGAATTCAGGTGTATAGTGAGTTCTTACAATTTTCTGTTGCCTCAGCATCCATTTTAAATATAGGTTGGATTTTCTCATATCCGAAACAGGGCTCAGTCACCCTTCAGTTTCCAGTTTTCCACCTTCTCCCAGTTCCTAAAGGTGGTCGACCCAGATATCTGCCTTATAAAACTGCCTCCTGGTGACTATCTCCCTATGGGACAGTTAGATACAACCTATACGACTTGCCCTACTGACCCCCGCATCCTGCATGGACTGAGCAGGTAGGCTGCAGTGACCACCGCTCAGTAACAGCATGACTCCATGGAGCTCCTGGCTGCTTGCTCTAAGTCTACCCATTAGAACTCTCCAAAGGAAACCTTTGTGGATGACACCTGGATCCCAATACAGGCTCTGGCCCATAGGTCCCTCGCTTTCTTTCTGTTGCTCTCCACCTTCTGGTTGGGCTTACATGTCCAGAGCAGCTTCCCCTTCCCATTGACCCTACCAGGTCTGCTGCCGTCTTCTATCTGTGATTTGTAAGCAATACACTGTTTCTGATATTTCATGTGTTTTGCTGCGCTGACTCTTCTGTGTCTCACCTGATCCACACCCCCAAACTTAACTCTCCTCCTGGTCAGGGCTCTCTTAGAGGGTGGCTACCTTGGTAAGAATAAACTGGACATAGGTTTAAAAAAAAAAATAGCTGTAAAGGTGTCTGCCAGGATGAAAAAGTTTTCTGTGCAAGGCATACCTGGTCATGGATGAGACACTTATGCGTTAGGCCATCCACCAGAATGAAAAAGTGTCCCATGAAAGACACATTTTGAATATCCGGGATCACATTCCCTGGAGCTCCATCAACGCAGGGCTATAATTATACCCACTTTCAAAGGAGACCTCAAGACCAAATCACAAGAAATATACAAGGCTGTTTGTAAATCTCATCCACAAGCTGGGACCCCACATTTTTCTCCTTCAACAAAAAGGTCTCCACACTTTGATTAAGAATACTTAGTTCGGTGGGGCGCGGTGGCTCACTCCTGTTATCCCAGCACTTTGGGAGGCCGAGGCGGGCAGATCACGAAGTGAGGAGATAGATACCATGCTGGCTAACACAATGAAACCCCATTTGTACTAAAAATACAAAAAAATTAGCCAGGCATGGTAGCGGGCGCCTGTAGTCTCAGCTGCTCGGGAGGCTGAGGCAGGAGAATGGCCTGAACCCGAGAGGCAGAGCTTGCAGTGACCCGAGATCGCGCCACTGTACTCCAGCCTGGGTGACAGAGCGAGACCCCCTCTCAACAACAACAACAAAAGAATACTTTTAGCTCAAGTGTTTTATTTTAGAGGTGAGGAAATTGAAACTCTAAGCTGTAAATGTTTATCCACAGTAACACCATGGTTAATTTTGGGCGCATATATTCGGGTTCTTACTACTTTCTACACCCCATTGGCCCATTGGTTAGGAGGAAAATTGAGTCTGATACTGAAACATAAACATTGGTAGTTCAATCAAGTATACTTATTTATATTTGGAAAACAATATTTGTAAAAGTGTATTTACATTTATCTTTACACGTTTTCTACTTTAAAACTTCATGATGTTAATTGTATGCGACACTATGAAGATTAACAAACGTGTAGATTACCCTTCACACACTCCACATTTTTGCTACTATCATCATATGTAATCATTCAATAACTTCAAGTAAAGTCATTTTCCCAAAGTAAATGGCAGGGCTGGAACTCAAACATTTACTTTCTAGCTCCTGGTCCATTCCCCCCCACACACACTGGAATAGCAGCAAAATGTATTACAAGTAGGGTAACCATATAATTAACTGCTAAAAGCTGGGTCATTTTAAGAGTGAAGGAAGCGCTACTCATAAATACACTGGGACAGGCGGTGCAAACCATGATTATTCTGATGAAGCAGAACATAAAAAATAAGTAAGAAGTCTGGGAGATTACTTCATTTCTTTTAAGCTGAATTTTGAACATTGCAATTAAACCTGCCAATGTCCTAGTATGTAATGCAGTTCTGATTTAAGAAAAAGGTATCTCTTTAAGGTATGCACTGGAGCAGTCACTGTCAACACTGGGGTGGAAGCAACAATGCATGCCAAGATGGAGCTTGGCACAAAGATTTGTAAGAATACCTTGAGTGCTCCTTGAGAAATCAGGAGCACTCAATTAATGGGAGATAGCCATAACTTTTTTTAGGTTAACTCAAGATATGGTCCTCTCTCAGTAGCTATGCATTTTGTAAAGTTCTTGCTCTCTTCTTCCGGCACAGCTGGGCTGATTTTCCTTTGTGATTCTTAAATCTTTTATACACACCTTTTTTAGAGTACTGAATTTATTATATTGTATTCTTTTTTAAAAATTATTATGTTTTAATTTTTCATGGCTATGTCCCTCTGCCCCAGTAGAATGTATATCTTATCATTCTGTGCGGTCCTCGGCACAAAGTGTCAGTTGCTTACCATAGGTAAACTGAATGGGGAAATATTACGATGACCAGGAGAGGGACACAGAAGAACACAGACTTCCCTTTCTCAAAATAGAAAAAAAAAAAAAAAAAAAAAAAAGAAGAATCATGTTAATCGCTTGAAGGACTTATACAAAATTTGGCATGCTTAATTTAACAATGTCAATAAACATGAAAACAACACTTACATCTATAGAGTATAGTATGTGTCGGATACCATTTAAAGATGCCATCACACTGCTTGAACACTAAGAACCAAACCTATCTAAAATGATTTCAGTCTTTCATAGCCTTTGTTAGCATAACTTTCCTACTTCAAAAGACTATTTTGCAAGAAGATAAAAGTTCCTGAGGACTATTTTTTTATTACAGGATTTCTCAAGGTCCCTTACCCTTTCAGTCGAAATCATCAACAAGTTACTCCCTAGGATTCATGACTCTCTCTCTTCAAAATATTCTTACTGTTTTCACCAATCCTAAACTATCCTTATTCTCAGCCAGTCCTCATAAAGATCCTCACTGAAAAAACCTCCTTTCACCTAGACTGCAAAATTTCAGTAAATCAGACTTTGTCCTTTCCACTTTAAGATGCTATCAGACTCTGCCAAGGTGCTGTTCTCCTGAGGAAGCCATCGACTCAGCTTTGCTTTATTAAAAGTTTATAAACAGCTTTTGCTGTTCTGGGGAGCTTTCAGCAAGCACTTCACCTATGAACAACTTAACTCCCACAGCAACCCCATGAGGTTTAATGTATTATTATTTTCATTTTACAGAAGCGACCTAAGCCCAAAGTTACACAGTGAGTAGGTGGGAGAACTGAAATTTGAATCTAGGCTGTCTAGCCCTATGGCCAGTATATCTATACTAAATTCTTGGGAGTCATTTAAAAACTACGATAATTGACTTCATTTGGAAGAAATTTCAAAACCTTACAAAAAATACATTTCAAAAAAGTACAAGTAAAATGCAATATTGTATTATTTACATACGTGAATCACTTATTTCTCTGTTCACTTGTTCTGTGTTCTTTCTCCATCTAAAGGAGCAATGATAAACTTACCAGCATTTACAATGCTCATGATAGAGGAAGAGTTTCTTAATTCCTAAAAACTTACTGGCCTTTGAAAAATAACCACTGCATTTATGACCCCTGAATGGCCACGGTAGGGATACGTGAATTTCAACTTGAATCTGTACTTCTAGGGAAAGATAATAATCAGCTACTAATTTGTTAACGGTACTTCTGGAGTAAAAGTCAATGGATAATCAAATGGGAGTGAAAGAAAGGAATTCTCTAAGTGGGTTTTGTTGGAAAGTGTCGTAGGTAGGAAGAAATAGGAATATGGATTCTGGAGAGAAAAAATATAAGGCTAGATTCCTGTCCTGATGACTGTTATATTTGATTTGAATAAAAATGTTTATCCTAGTGCAATAAAGAAAACTTGAACGGCTTACTAATGTTATATGTGATGAATTCAAGGCCCTATATTATGCCAACAACCTAGAAGAATGTGGCAAAACTGACAAAAATTTGCACAGAGAAATATAAACTCTGGCTTTTAGATCTGAAAAATAAATGATGTTGAATGCTTTTTAACAACTAAAGCTGATTTACAGTGAATTAGTCAGCCTTAAAATACAGTGAGTCCTCCAACACGAATATTTAAATAGAACACAGGTGGACCTCTTTGTGGAATATTATATGACAATTATATATAATAATATCTAAGGGTCTAATTCCGAAATCCATGTTATAGACATACAAACGTATTTGGGTAGATCTAAGCCATCCATTCAAACTTCAGTAATGTCGCACTTAGTCATTGCTCAATTTACATATCTACCAATAAATATTTTTTGGGTGCTGCCTAGAGGATTTGGCAAATCCCTTTCCCCTACTTATATACTTGTGCATATGACTTTGGGCATGTCCAGATGTCCCGAAAAAGAAGAGACCTGGAAAGAAAATGTATTACAGACTTTGGAGTTAGAAGGCTGGTCTCTGCATCAGAACTTGCAGAAGAAAGGGAAGATTTGTTTTAATTTCCTGATGTGTCTGAGATTAGATCTTGTCACTCCGTAACCTTCATGTCAGAATTGACTGTCTGAGTGAATCCAAGATTTCAACTATTTGGAGTATAGTTGACTTACTATGAGTCACCCTTGAATAAGCCTACCTCTGGAATAGGAACCTTTACACTTGACCCCGGGGTTGTTCTAAGCAGAGGTTGTGATAGCAATAGTGTTAGGAGTGTCAGTGATTGGAGGGGGTGACTCAACCAGGGATGCTGCAATTCCAGAATAAAGCATCTCAACTTTGAATTCAACAGTGGCAGCATTGTCAAAGCAAGTCACCTTTGGATGACTTAGAGGGCATTAAACCATGAGGGCCAGATCAAGGGCTGTTACACTACAGGGCAAAACCACTTTAGGGCTAACACATTTTTGTTTCTTGGCCACCAAAATCCTACGCATCTGCCATCCAGCACCAAAATGGCTTAAAAAAACTTTTCTGTATTTGAAACCTTTTTTTTTTTTAAGCACACAACAATTTAGTGAGCACAGAAAGCTGGGAAAAAAAAAATGCTTTTTTGGCTCTTTAAGAAGCAAGCCTCATAAAATGAGTTAGGGAGGATTCCCTCTTTTTCTATTGATTGGAATAGTTTCAGAAGGAATGGTACCAGCTCCTCCTTGTACCTCTGGTAGAATTCAGCTGTGAATCCATCTGGTCCTGGACTTTTTTTGGTGG
>NC_045448.1:34619664-34669583 GCF_002776525.5 Piliocolobus tephrosceles
GGTGCCTGTAGTCCCAGCTACTCGGGAGGCTGAGGCAGGAGAATGGCGTGAACCCGGGAGGCGGAGCTTGCAGTGAGCTGAGATCCGGCCACTGCACTCCAGCCTGGGCGACAGAGCCAGACTCCGTCTCAAAAAAAAAAAATTTCTTTCAATGATGTTTTGTACATCATTGTAACTTTAAGTGTACAAGTCTTGCATTTAAAAATATTCCTAAGTATTTTATCATTTTGATACTATTTTATTTTTGAGACAGGATCTCGCTCTGTTACCCAGGCTGGAGTGCAGTGGTGCAATCTCAGTTTACTGTAGAGTCCGCCTCCTGAGCTCAAGTGATCCTCCCACTTCAGCTTCCCAGGTAGCTGGGACTACAGGCACATGCCATGACACTCAGCTAGTTTTTTGTTCTTTTTTAAAAATTTATTTATGTATTTTTTTTTTTTTTAGAGATGAGGTCTCACTATGTTGTCCAGTCCAGGCTGGTCTCAGACTCCTGAGCTCAAGCAGTTCTCCTGCCTCAGCCTCCCAAAGTGCTGGGATTAGAGGCATGAGCCTCTGTGCCTGGCCTTGATACTATAAAGGATGGAATTGTTTTCATTTTCAGTGTATAGAAATACAATTGATTTTTTAATATTGATCTGGTGTCTTTCAATCATGCTGAACTTGTTTATTAGTTATAATTCTTGTTTAGAAGATTTCTTGGGATTGTCGACATATAAGACTATGACAATTGCATATGCAGAGCTAGTTTAACTTCTTCCTTCCCAACTGGGATGCTTCTTATTTCATTTTCTTGCCTAATTTCCCTAGCTTGGACCACAAGTACAATACTGAATAGAGGAGACCAAGGTAGACCTTGTTGTCTTACTTTTGATGTTAGGTATTCGTCTTTCACCATTAAGAATGATGTCATAATGCCAGCACTTTGGGAGGCTGAGGCAGGCGGATCATGAGTTCAGGAGATTGAGACCATCCTGGTTAACACGGTGAAACTCCATCTCTACTAAAAACACAAAAAATTAGCTGGACGTGGTGACAGTTGCCTGTAGTCCCAGCTACTTGGGAGGCTGAGGCAGGAGAATGGCATGAATCCAGGAGGCAGAGCTTGCAGTGAGCCAAGATTGTACCACTGCACTCCAGCTAGGGCAACACAGCGAGACTTGGTCTCAAAAAAAAAAAAAGAATGATGTTAAATACATGTTTTTTTAGATGCCTTTGATCAGATCAAAGAAGTTCCTTTCTATTTTGTTGACTTTTTAAATCATGTTTTAGATTTTGTCAATTTTTTTTTCTGAATCTTTTGATGTGATAAAATAATTTTAGCCCTTTATTAATATGGTGCATATATTCATTGATTTTTGTGTGTAAATATAATTTTTATTATTCTGCCTTTCTTACTGGAATACTCCTAACTGCAGTGTCCTGGTCTCTCATTTGCTCTATCAGTTGAGTTGTTATCCATGCTTCCAGGCACATTCTAGTTAAAACTTCTTCAAGAATCTCTGGCCTATAGCAATTTGCATTACCATGTGATTCTTTCATAATTTATATTTTCTCTTAGTCATTCATGTGCATTTCACCTTTATATTACTTCATACTACATAATCACATACATAATAACCTGTGTAAGTGTTCTGAGAGGAGGAAACACATCCTATGCTTGTATCATACAATAGAAGAATTCATAGCAGAATACTACATAGAGAACTTACACAAAAAAGTTGTTCAGTGAATATTTGCTAAGTTGCAAAAAGTTTCCAGTTCTGTTTTGCCAATCTTCTAATAACTATAGTATCAACAGAGTTGATGTAATCACATTATACTCAAACGTGCTAAGTTTAAATTACTAACTAGATTTCCATTTTCATTGTCATGTCATTTACTTGGGCTTTCAATCTTCTTGATGTAAAGTTATGGAAGAAATTTCAATATGTGGATGAATATTTCTAAAACATTTGAACAAAAAATCCATTTAAAAATGTATCCAACTGGAAAAACGCATTTTCTGTTTAACTCAAAAAGTTGTAAGTGTTGAACAATGTTCAGATGACATAGATCCAATCCTCAGCTTTCAAACATTGAAGACAGTTTTATAACACTAAATTTAGCAGCTAAACAAAGCAAAACACCAAAACTTTATTTGTCAAGCTCATATGCTCATAGTATCTGCTGAAAATATAGTCCCTTTCTAGCTTCTTTATGAAAAGAGTTCCCTGCTCCCCAGCATTGGCCTAGGAAGAGTACAAATATTCTCATCAACTGCATTCTGTCTTTCAGACTCAAGCGTGAGTGACTCTTACACACTCAGTGATCAGAATTCATAAGAAGTCTGGCATAGGGGATTTAATGCAGCTGCCAGAGGAAATGTTGCTTTGGCCTTGCTGTGGCCCCAAAGATTAGCACTCAGCATATGGTTTCTGCTTTTTGCAGTACAGCAGGTTAGATGACCATAAAAGGGATTATGTTAATGGGAAGAATCATTTCATAAACAATCACTTTATTCATTTTGTGGTCTCTGAATTCACATGTTCACAGTCATTTAATTAACATTTAGTGATAACCCATTGGGTATAACAGAATTTGCTACATGTTGGGCATGCTTTTGGGGGTAACAGGTGAGCAAATACAGAATTAATCACAATCTATTTTTATGTTTTCTCTTTAGGCTTATTAAAGAGTAGTTTAAAAATAAAGTCGGCCAGTTATGGTGGCTTATGCCTGTAATCCCAGCACTTTGGGAGGCTGAGGCAGGAGTATCATCTGAGCTCAGGAGTTCGAGACCGGCCTGGCCAACATTGCAAAAGCCCGTCTCTACTAAAAATACAAAAAATTAGCAGGGCTTGGTGGCATGCACCTGTAGTCCTAGCTACTTAGGAGGCTGAGGCAGGAGAATCACTTGAATGTGGGAGACGGAGGTTGCAGTGAAACAAAATCATACCACTATACTCCAGCCTGGGCAACAGAGTGAGACTCTCAAGAAAGAAAAAAAAAAAAGTCAAAACAGATGTATTTATTTCCTTTTTTTGTTTTCAAACTAACGAGTTTTTATTTGTTTTTGCTTAAGGTATCATGGACTAGACTGGACAGGGGAAAATGATTTCCATCAGTTGACCATGAGACCTTGGAAAAGTCGTTTTACCACTTTTATTCAATACATTTATAAAATGAGAGTTTGACTAGAACATCTCTAAGGTGACTTATATGTCTCAAATACTATAATTCAGCCCCTGCTGTTCATCCCATTGCCCCACCAGTATGCCAATTTAATATGACTACAATAACATTAGCAGAGAATGGTCAAATATTTATCCTTAAGTGCACTTGTCACAGTGTTGCTGAATACACTGGGCTATCCTGAACCCGGAAATGTAGGCAGGGGCTAAGGGAAAGTTCAACTATATTATTTTTGCAAAGAAAACACAGGTAGAGTAAATTATCTGGACACAGAACAATTCTATTATGTGATTGACAGTGAGCAAATTAAGAAACCCTTTCCACCAGTTTAAGACGCTCAGTATAGATTTGTTATATTGACAGACTTTGACTGCACATGTGTTAAGTGGTGTACTTCCCAAACTATGTTCCAAAAAATCTTACTGTTCCTCAAGATGTTTTTAAATATTTTCTTTGGGTCTAGAATTCTTTGGTCAAATAATTTTGGAAACTCTTTAGGCTACCCTCAACTTTTGGAAGATTTACCATAACGCATATTGACTAACTAAGATTCTGAAAAGTGCTTCAGTCAGGTTTCATTCTCAAACCTGCATAACCACAGTAACTTTTTTGTATGGAGTGCCTAACTGTGGCTCAAGGTTCTCAGATTCAGAAATGCTAATTTCCAGGAGTGTTTTCCTGCTGGTTAAATTTTCCAAAGATTTCACTGTAGTTAAAATATTCAAGTTATGTTGTTTCTGCATTTTCCTTTAACACCTTATTGTATGTCATCTCATTATTTATGGCTCAATTTTTGTGAACACATTTTGTCTATTTTCTGGCTGCTCTCTCCTTGTTTTCTCAGCTTTTTTATTTTTAAGCTTCTCATCTGTGCCATTTTTTTTGTTCTAACTTTTCCTATTAGACAGTTCTGAGATTTTTGCAAGAGTATACTTTGTACTCCTCACATTTAATTTCTGCTTTAATGTTTAGTATTTTAATTCATGGGGTGGGGGGCAAAAGGAGGCATTTGGAGTGCAACACAATATTTTTTCTTTTTACCCAGAGGAAGTCCCAGAGATGGGTAAAATTCACTATTCCTACTCCATAATTTATAGAAAAAAGAAATGCAGTACAGCTATGCAAAGAATTGCTCCTCAAGAGAGACACATGCATTTTCTCTTCTATCACTTTCCTAAGCTCTCAAGACTGACTTTCCCCAGAAAGCTACTCTTCGCAGCTGATTCCAGCTCCTTTGGATTCCCCTTAGTTGTTCCTTCAGAATGAACTTATTTTATGTTACTTTCTTAGCTGTTCTCTGTGTTTTCGGCTTGTCATCTCATAAGAGTATAAACTCCTTGTGGGGAGGTACCATACATATTTTTACATGTTTGCACATCCAGAATATTTTTGTTTTCATTCATGATTTTTGAATAAATATCAGAACACCTAAAGGAATAAAAAGAAACATGTTTCTACTTGAATTAGATCTCTAATTTACAAATTGACGATCTGAAGTAATATGGAAATTTGAGGGGCAGGAAAAGTTACCCTCTATAGAAATAACATTCTACATTGAGAGGAAAATGACCAAGAGAAAAGGTTTCACATCTCTTGATAATAATTAGTCTAGGTTATTTGTATTAACTGTGTCTCATGAGCTGTGCCACACAGGAGTCAAAGGCAAAATCATGCCCATTTCACAAGTGCTAAGGGACTCGCTTAAGGGATCAAAGCAAAGCTTCAGTGTAAAGGCCTATCTTCTTCCAATGGCTGTGACCTATCACTGTCCTATGCTGGTGGAAGGGCTGGGCTCCCTGAATTCAGATAGCAGTAGTTTCTATACATAACAGGACTTAACTAGCCAATATTTATGGATATATATTGAGAAGCTTTGTAATTTTCACATGAGAATTGTGAAGGAATATAAAGTCAACAGCAAACACAATAAGTAACTTCTGGTTATTTTTTCTTCTTTCTTCCCCTGTCAAATAAGTGGTTTTATTTAAGCCTGACTAGATGTCATTGTATGAATTGGGTGATACTGAATTTCATTTCTATAATAAGTTTTTGATATGTTATGAAGTGACCAATTATAACTCAAACTGGATTACTTTTCTTGAAATGGCTGTAATACCAATAGCTTATTATAGTGGATGAAGGTTAAAGAAAGGATAAAGTAAAAACAAATTTAAATAAGATCAGATGTATGCTCTGAATTCTATGCAATCTAAACTCCAGATATTAGGAAGTAAATTTCAGTAAATCTAGCTGATTTTTCATCTGACAGTCTGCTTCAAAATCTGATATTGACTACAGCTTGCTTCTCTGTGCTCGGATGCTTTTATTGACTTTTCTATTCAGTGCCTTGTGATGCAGTACCAAAATGATTGGATCAGTATATTTTCCCTTTGGGATTATTGTTGGAATCTTGGAAATCTTACAGATGCATTTATTACATTTCCAAAATTTTAGTGCTTGCCTAACCAACCAGGGGTTTGCTGCTTTATGTAGTGGGGTTCAGGGGAAGAAAAATAACTTACTGAAGGTAATACAGATAGTTTCAAAGTTATATCATAGTTTCTGTTAATGGAGCTTATAACCCCAGAGAAAAGCCTACTATTAAAACGATTTGGGCCAGCGTGCAAGAGTGTGGTAATGACTTCTGTGGCTACAGTGGTGGTGGTTGTTATTTTTCTTTTTTGTAAACCATATAATTCTTCTTCTCTTTCTTGTTTTCTGTAAATCTGCTAATTCCCACTGCTACTACCCCATCCTCCACATAAACTTTTTTTCTTGGAAATTTTTAAAAAGCTTTCTATGTTATTTTCTATGCATAGCATGTTATGAGTTGATTTATTTAATGATTCTGACAAATACAAAGCCATGGTTCTAACTCATTTAAAATATATAATGGTTATCTTTAAGCGAATCTTGAAACAATGTGAGATTTTATTTTTTATTTTATTACACGGCTGACGGAACTCTACTTTTAGAGATCACACAGGTTTTACTTCTATCTTTACCTCTCTGTCTTCCTTTTCTTTTTTTCCTCACATTAACCTGCTCCCAAATCTGAGGCTTTATTTTTCATATTTGTAAAATATCCCTTGTAAGTTGGATTCCTAGGTATTTTATTCTCTCTGAAGCAATTGTGAATGGAAGTTCGTTCATGATTTGGCTCTCTGCTTGTCTGTTACTGGTGTATAAGAATGCTTGTGATTTTTGCACATTAATTTTGTATCCTGAGACTTTGCTGAAGTCGCTTATCAGCTTAAGGAGATTTTGGCCTGAGACAATGGGGTTTTCTAAATATACAATCATGTCATCTGCAAACAGGGACAATTTGACTTCTTCTTTTCCTAACTGGATACCCTTTATTTCTTTCTCTTGCCTGATTGCCCTAGCCAGAACTTCCAACACTATGTTGAATAGGAGTGGTGAGAGAGGGCATCCCTGTCTTGTGCCAGTTTTCAAAGGGAATTCTTCCAGTTTTTGCCCATTCAGTATGATATTGGCTGTGGGTTTGTCATAAATAGCTCTTATTATTTTGAGGTACGTTCCATCAATACCGAATTTATTGAGCGTTTTTAGCATGAAGGGCTGTTGAATTTTGTCAAAAGCCTTTTCTGCATCTATTGAGATAATCATGTGGTTCTTGTCTTTGGTTCTGTTGATATGCTGGATTACATTTATTGATTTGCGAATGTTGAACCAGCCTTGCATCCCAGGGATGAAGCCCACTTGATCATGGTGGATAAGCTTTTTGATGTGCTGCTGAATCCGTTTTGCCAGTATTTTATTGAGGATTTTTGCATCTTTCTGACCAAATTTTTAACAGATTATTGAACATATAGTGATTGTTCTCTATTCTAAAGGGTCATGTGTTTGAAGGAGTAAAATACTATAAGAAATAGGTAATAAAAATGAGATTTGATTATTTTGCCTGAAGGAAATTTACACTCAACCAAAACTATTATACAATCATTTTCTATGATTTTTTTAACTAATTTCTCAAAGCAGTCCTATGAGATATGTCAGCAGCCTCATGCCTCGATATACAAGTGAGGGAATAGAGGTTTAGAAAAATTAAATAACTGTCTCAAGTTCACAGAGCTATTGAGTAATGTGCTCTGTACTAATCAGGATAGGGTAGGATATGCTGTAGGCATAGGAAATCCCCGAAATCTTGCTGGCTTAAAACAGCAAGTTTATTTCTCACTTATGTCCCACCCCAGTGTATTTTGGACTACCCTCCCGTCTTATGACGATTCTACCTGGAACACACAGCCTTGAAGGGCACATTGGCAGAGGAAGAGGAAGATGGCAGAGACACACACAGGTGCTTACCTTTTTGATGTGAAATCAGTGCCTTTCCTACTCCTTTGAACTGGACCCATAGCTACCACCAGGGCTCCCAGCTAACCAAAAAGGAGGGAACACACATAGAAAATTCAATAAGCCCTAAGTATTTCTGCCATGAAGTGAAACAAATTAAATTCAGTTTGTTGAAGTTCCAAAGCTCTTTTCACAGCACCATAGTATCTCTCTAATAATTGCCATTTCAGTCAATAATGAAATTATTTTTCAGAATTCCTTTAACATGAAATTCTGTTATGTTTCATGTTAAAGAAATTAGTTTCATTTCCTTTAAATGAAAACCAAGAAGCTTCTATCTCATAAATATAACTAAGGAAATATACAGACATATACAAACATATATAAATGCTAATTATTATATACACAGAATTTTGTGCAGTGCTTATTTTATTAATCTAACATTTTATAATGAATCATTTTCTATGCCTTATTCTCCAAAATACATTTGAATGGATGTACCATAATTCATCAAAACATTTCTCTACTGTTGCAAATTTAAGTTGTTTCAACATTTTGGTGATTATAAATAACACTGATTGTGTTTCCTGTTCTCTTCCTTAATTTCCCTATATTTATTTCAGATAGATTTCTTGAATGAGAATTATTGAGTCAAAAGATATTAAGAACTTTAAGGCTTTTTATAAATCTTACAAAATTGTTTTCCAGAAATGTTGTATTGATATGCAATTTATTAGGTGTGTGTGAGGGTATGCCTACCACTTTTTCTCAGAGACAGATATATATATATATATTTTTTTTTTAAAGACAGTTTTGCTTTGGTGCCCAGGCTGGAGTGCAGTGGTACTATCTTGGCTCACTGTAACCTCTGCCTCTCAGGTTCAATTGATTCTCATGCCTCAGCCACCCAAGTAGCTGGGATTACAGGTGTGCACCACCATGCCGTGCTAATTTTCTTTTTTATTTTTAATAAAGACAGGGTTTCCTCATATGGGCCAGGCTGGTCTTACACTCCTGACCTCAGGTGATCCACCCGCCTCAGCCTCCCAAAGTGCTGGGATTACAGGCATGAGCCACCATGCCCAGCCTGGAATTTTGTATTTACTTGGTAATTATTTGAAGGTGGGCCTCAATTCTTGTTCTCTTGTAACTGAATCATCATTTTGTCCTTATGTGAAGAAAGGTAACTTATTTTCTCTATCATAAGCTTTTATTAACTCACAGCTATATTCCAAAATTATAGTCTTCCCTTACTCTTACAATTTTCATACCTGCCTCAGAGACTGAGAGTAGTCCTGGATCTTTTTATTTTTCTTATTTATTCCATCAATTCCTTCATTCATATCAATCATTCAGCAAGAGCTTATTTTTTTCCTTGTCTCTTATTACATTCTTTTCCCCTCATCTGCCCTTGCAAATGAAATTCCAGATGGCAGAAAGTGCAGAAATGGAGGAAATCTGAAGGTAAGAAAATAATAATATAAGAGGAATACTGCTGCAACGAGAGTCATTAGGTCTTTATGTTTGAATGCAAGTGCATTGAGAATCTTCCAAGTAAATTCCACATAGAGTAGAATTAAATAATGGAGTAAAACATCCATGAGTGGATCAGCAATTTGCTTCTCCTGGTATCCAGTTAAATAGCCCTGTGAAAAAAGGTTACTGGTTCAACCCTGCTAAGACACTGACATTGGAAATACCTCTCAGGAATGTCAAGCTCATAAGGATGGTTCCTATATCAGGAAACTGACCTCTGCTTTATTCTAGGAGCTATATTACCTGCCTCCTACCTTTTATTTTTCCATTTGTTTTATTTAATCAACATAAATGCAGCTTACCATACCTGTTCTATTGATTTTTGTAACAGGTTTCAGTAATACCCACAGACTGAAGCAAAGACAGTTCCCTCTTAACCTTTGATGGATGCATTCTTTTACCACACATGACAAAGTGATAGATGCACTTAGTTAACTTTCTCCAAAATCATTAATGCCATACTCACCGGTTGGCTACTCAGGGGTTGGTTAAGTAGCTGTCATGCGTTTGCTACCTGAAACATTGCAATACTGAATAAGGAGCTCATTAATTTTCTTTCAAGATCAACTCCAAAGGATAGGTATGAAATGCATAGTTAGAAAAGAAGTGGAATAATATACCATAGGCTTCAGAGAGATACTGGGTACTGCAAAATTGCAACCTGAGCCTTAGATTAAAAAAGAGAAAGTAAATTGATTTTCTCTGAATTTATACTTGGGAAAATTGTTTAAAATGCTAACAAGTTTTCTAGCAAGCCATAATTTAGCTGTTGAGTTCCCACCTATACATAGGTAGCCTCTAAGTTTTAATATTGAACCCACCAATACACTCAAGCAGTAGATGACAAATTTTTGTTTTAAAAATCGTTTTATATGAGACAGGAATGGAGAATATAGCAAATATAAAATTGAAATAGAAAATAGTACTTTAATAGTTACCAAAGGTATCTAATGAATAAATAATTATTCTCCAGAAAAAATGGTGAAAAATTGTTACTGACCTAAAAAGTCATCTGTCTATTACTAACACTTTATTGAGGTAATTTAATAGTTCTCTTCTACATTTCATAACAGTATTACTCACATACACGCTTTAAGGTATAACTAGATTTTCCCTTATGGAATAAAAGGTATTGTTTGTCTTTAGCTTTGAATCCACGATAATTTGTCTACTACAGTTAATGAAGCAGTAAGTAAAATATAGGAACCAATCAATTGAATACCATGCCACCCCAAAGGCTGAAAAACACTTACTTGCTTTTCTTCTTCTTTCTCCTGGTTGTTATACCCAGATAAAGAGCAAAGAATCTTTTCCTAATATAGCCTGTTTTATGTTCTTGGGAAGATTACTTTTATATAGTAACCTTGTTCCTTAAAGGGCACATAGGAAGTAGAAACAAAAAAATAATGTTTTACATCTGTCTTATTATACTGATAGAATCAGGTTTCCTACTGATTTACAAACAAACAAAAACAACAGATACTTCTAAATAGCAAGGCTCTTCTCCCACAAAAACCTAATATGGCCAGGCACGGTGACTCACTCCTGTAATCTCAGCACTTTGGGAGGGCAAGGCGGGCGGATCATGGGGTCAGGAAATCGAGACCATCCTAGCTAACACGGTGAAACCCCCTCTCTACTAAAAATACAAAAAAGAAGATTAGCCGGGCGAGGTGGCGGGCGCCTGTAGTCCCAGCTACTCGGGAGGCTGAGGCAGGAGAATGGCGTAAACATGGGAGGCGGAGCTTGCAGTGAGCCCAGATGGTGCCACTGCACTCCAGCCCGGGCGACAGAGCGAGACTCTGTATAAAGAAAGAGAGAGAGAGAGAGAGAAAGGGAAAGAAAAGAAAAGAAAAGGAAGGAAGGAAGGAAGGAAGGAAGGAAGGAAGGAAGGAAGGAAGAGAGTCAATACATGTTCAAGGAATCAAAAATGGAAAGAATCGAAAGGAGTGAGCTGCATTGCCCAGCTTTCTGTGGGGAAGAGGGACAATGGGAGGGGACATTGTCCTAGCCTGACCGTCAACAAGTTTATAACCGATGGGGAAAATGACAGGCACATATTCTAGAATAAAAATAGGTATTAAAAGGTGTTCGTCTGTCCATTGAACAAATATTTATTTTGCATTAACTATATTTCACATGGAGTTCTAGAATCTGAGGAAGACAGTAAAAAACATGATATATAATAGAACTCATGTTCTACTGAGGCAGGAGACAGAAAATAAACAGAAAGAATTACAGAGAAGAGTACAGGCTTTGAAACGGGTGCAGAAAAGGTAACAGAGACTCGATGTTGAGTGGCACAGGGTAAACTGTGGAATTTTTTTTTCTTTTTGTTTTTTAAGACATAGTGGTTTAATAAGTGCTTCTTTCACAGGAAACGGGTTTTGAGCAGAAACCTGACTGATGAGGAAGAATGGGTTATTGAAAGACCTGGTTGAAGAGTGTTCCAGGCAGAAGAACAGAAAGCTTGAAAGCCCAGAGTTGAAAACAAAGTTCAGGAATTGTAACAAATGGAAGAATGGAGAGGAGGAAATGTAGCTGGAGCTAATTATTGTGTGTGAGTAGGAGGGGACAGGGAGAGGATGAGAAATGTTCTATCAGAAATGATTTGTGATCATTTTGGCTGCCATAGTTTCCTAGTCATTTTAGCTAATATGTCATGTCACACTCAAATATCTCAGCTTTATGACCTGAGGTATTAGAATAATAATGTTGTATGTCTCTTATAAAACCATTCCCTTTTTATTGATTTTTGTTCCCAGATATTATCATAGAGTTATTATGATTTCCATCTAATACTTACTCATCTTTACTGGATTATTGAACAATCGATACTGTTGTCTACAAAGCAGAGGTCATCTTTATTTCTCTTATCTCTTTTTGGTAAGCACGAGGGAGGGATCACTCTTGCATTGGAAAACCGACAAATCACTGTGGAAACACAAGTAATAACATCATGTTTTTGTGATACATATGAGCAAACTACATTGTTTTTTCAGAAAGAATCACTTCTGCTTTCAGCCAAAGTTTTGTAGCACCCAGACATCTCAAATTGCACACCGCAGACAGGCTGCCTTCATTAAGGCAGTGCTGAGTCCTGAGGCTGACCTGTATTTGGAGCAGAGAGCTCTTTTAAATCTAGGGAGTTGTGAACTAGTCACTGATTTGCCTATTTCTGTCAAGTTTTACACTGAAATACTCATTTTAAAAGCAAAAAATGTATACCTACATACCTTTCCATGATACAAATTTCTACCCACTTTCATAATTGTATATTATCATTGTTAATATTCATTATATGCGCCGCACGCCGTGGCTCACGCCTGTAATCCCAGCACTTTGGGAGGCCGAGGCGGTCGGATCACTTGATGTCAGGAGTTGGAGACCAGCCTGGACAACATGGTGAAACCCCGTCTCTACTAAAAATACAAAACTTAGCCAGGCGTGGTGGTGAGTGCCTGTAATCCCAGCTACTCAGGAGTCTGAGGCATGAGAATCGCTTGAACTTGGGAAGCGAAGGTTGCAGTGAGGTAAGATTGCACCACTGCCCTCCAGCCTGGGCAATAGAGTGAGATTCAGTCTCAAAAAAAAAAAAAGCATCACCTAATGTGTCTACACGTACTATGTGATTAAACACGAATTATCTCCCTTTATGTTCGAAGTATCTTTAGAAATAATGTCTGGCCGGGTGCTGTGCCTCACACCTGTAATCCCAGCACTTAGGGAGGCTGAGGGCAGGCAGATCCCTTCAGGCCAGAAATTTGAGGCCAGCCTGGTCAACATGGCGAAACCCTGTCTCCACTAAAAATACAAAAATTAGCTGGGCATGGTGGCACGTGCTTGTAATCTCATTTAAAGAAAAATAAGAGTTTCTAAGTACCCATAAGTAGTGCTCTATATGTTTTGTCCTTTTGTCTGTTCTATACTGGACAATAAATCCATAATTATGCTTCTTACACCCTCCAATGAAAAACTTAAAATCTCATAAATCACTAACAATACAGTACTATATAAAATTATTCACACCTAGAACTTGGAAAAAATAGGCCCTTGGCTCAGGGCAGATGATGTAATACTGAAAGGTGACAGAAAATAAGAAGTAATATTCCAGCCTGATTAGTTTTTATCTACTTTATGTTTTAGAATAATTCATTTGTTCTTTAACTTATATTCATTAATCATCCAGTATATGCCAAGAGAGATTTCAAGCACTTATTATTCAAAGAGCTATTGCACTAGGGGGTTAAGAAACAATGAAATAAGTACATTAAAAGATTACAATTGTTAAAGTAGAGCGAGGTAAAAACTCCAGGAGGAAAATTTGTTAAGGGCAGTCCAAGTCTGATGGAGGAGGTTAAAGATGAGTTTCAGAGGAGATAGCACTTAAGAAGATGCTATGTTTTGGATTGAACCAAATTAAATAGACATGTTTGGCTCACGAGTCACCTAACAGAAATTCCATACTATTCAAATGAATAACTATTTAGTATGCTACTGTGTTTATGAGTCTGGAGCTGAGATAAGAGGCAGGACCGGACTCCACTGGCATGGCTTGGGCACCAGCCCAAATTGAGTACTAGCTAAAATAGGTCCTGGGCAGAAGCATCTCCCCGTAAGATACACCCATCTGTGTTCCATGTCAGCTTACCATTGCCATGGCAACACTTTGAAGTTACTGCCCCCTTTCGTGGCAATGACTAGACAGCCTGAAAGTTAACACCCCTTTCCTAAAAATTTCTGCATAAACCACCCCTAATTTGCATGTAATTAGAAGTGTGTGTAAATATGACTGCTGAACTGCTACTCTGGGCACACTGACTATGGGGTAGCCCCTGATCCACAAGGAGTAGTACTTCTGCTGTAGCTACACTGCTACTTCAATAAAGTTGCTACTCAACACCACCAGATAGCCCTTGAATTCTTTCCTGGGTAAAGTCAAGAACCCTCTTGAGCTATGCCCCAGTTTTGAGGCTTGCCTTTCCTGCATCAGAGCTCAGAGGTAAAGAAATATATGGGCTGGGGATATATATTTTGGACTCCAGGAATATAGCTGAAAAAAATCTATAGTTACCATTTTCATTTAAAAGAAAGCTTGAGAATAGAACCCATTGGAATCTTAATTATTCTAATACTTATGGTATAAAGGCAGAAAAGGAAATCCTGAAAATATGTTGCAAGTGAGTGACCAGAGATGTGAGAAGAAAACATGCAAGACAATGGAATAGGAGAAGTCTGGGAAGGAGCAAATCTCAGGAAAGCAATGCATGGCCCCCTTCGTCATATTTCTGAGCTCTGCCAAGGATGATGAGAACTGAACATATTGCTTGAATCTGACAAATGTGAAACTGATGATTAACTGAGATGTATCAATTAAGTGGTGGGAGTTTTCCTAGACTTTTAAGAGAAAGTTATCATGGTAATGAGGGTAATACAAGTGAGTGAAGTATTTTAAGAGGATGTGGTAAATGTGAGCATGTTTATCTGATGCAGAAAATAAGACAATGAAATAAAAAATATAGTACATTAGGGATTATTTCAAAAGGAAATTTTCCTTAAGAGGCAGGAGGAGATGGGACTGAGGACAGAGGCAGATATACAATTTTCAGATGTAGTGGTAGGGAAGCTCTTTTCCCCATTAAGCAGATAATATATGTATCTGTTTTAAGCAAACTGAGTCACTAAGTAGGAAATTGATAGAGCTCAAGCTGACATTTTCTATCTTAAAAAAATAGAGTCTTTATCTTAACAGAATGGGTTTAAAGCTAGGATTATAGGTTTGAAATGCACCTTTGGGGTCAATGTTAATGTAAAAAGGGAATTATATGATAAAAGCCACCATTGTCTTTCTTCACATATGATAGACATCATTATTCAATCACAGCAATTTTTCCAGCTGAGTCCAACTGTACTTTCGCAACCCTCCCCCACATATAGTACATTCAGGTAGCTGCTACCAATCAACCAAAATTGTTCCAAGAGTAGAGGTCTCTATATCAGTGACTGGATTACAAATAAATTTTAAGGTCACTGCACAGATGGTATACACTATAATTTTAGTGATTCCAGTCAGCAAAGTTATGATCTTGTGAGTTAGTTTAGCAACATTTACCAGTTCAGGCACAGTGGAAATGGAAATGTGTTTAGGCATTTTCAGAAAAGTGAGACAGAAGGACAGGAGGTTGAGGGTATATGCAGTACTGGCAAAAGGTAAATGGAGGTGAAGGCCATGAAGTCTAGGCTGGCTAAAAAAGGAAGAGAACTTTGAGGGACAATAAGAGACTTCAGGAAGAAAGGAAATCAAAGCAGTCTAGGGATCAGAGTATAGTGTCACAGTATGTATAATGAGAAAAACAAGAGCTCAAAAAATGAGAGATTGACCACAGTTGCTTCTCTTTGTTCAACCTAATATAAAAACACTGGGCCAGGCACAGTGGCTGACATCTGTAATCCCAGCACTTCGGGAGGCTGAGGCAGGTGGAAAATAAGGTCAAGAGATCGAGAACATCCTGGCCAACATGGTGAAACCCCATCTCTACTAAAAATACAAAAATTAGCCGGGCGTGGTGGCAGGCACCTGCAGTCCCAGCTACTCGGGAGGCTGAGGCAGGAGTATCCCTTGAACCTGGGAGGCAGAGGTTGCAGTGAGCCGAGATCGCACCATTGCACTCCAGCCTGGTGACAGAGCGAGACTCCCTCTCGAAAGAAAGAAAGAAAGAGAGAGAGAGAGGGAGGGAGGGAGGAACATTTGGATATCTACTTCTTCAGGTATTCATTTTCTTATGAGGACTCTTGTGTCACCTAAAATTTACATTAAATTGCTATGTTTTACTCCTATTAATTTATTTTATGTCAAAATCTCAGGCCCAGCCCAGGAGCCCTAAGAGGATAAAGGTATTTTTACCTTCTCTGAAATAACAAGCATATGACATTGGAAATGGCTGGATAATACTGGTGGGTGAAATCATAGAAAGTGTAGATGCCAAGGAACAGTTTGTTAGATGTTTCCAGAATGAAGGCTGGATTTGTAGTGAACAGAGATGGTGACATACTCTATTTCTTGATGAATGTAGGCAAAGTTTCAGAACAATAGTAGGAAATTACATGGGCTGAGATAAAGGAGGGAATTTTTTTTTTTTTTTTTCTTGAGAGATGGGAGTCTCACTATATTGCACAGTCTGGTCTTGAAGTCCTGGCCTCAAGTGACATTCCTGCCTTAGGCTCCCCAAATTTTTGGGATCACACACACGAGCCACCATGCCTGGCAGGGATTTTAACCAAAGATTTAAATGAAGCAGCCTAGAAATGACAATGGCATCTAGAAGAATAATTCCTTCTCTTCTTGGTTCTGTTGATCTAGGTTAAGAAATTAATCCTACATCACTGCAAGGAGCATATACACTATAGAGAACATACATTCACACACACACATATGGGTGCACACACGAGCATGTGTGCGTGCACATATGTACACACATATAAACAATGTGAATAGTATAAAAGATTTCCCAAACAATATTTACTATTAAAAATTGTGATATTGTGTGTTTTAGTCTATCCTATTTTATTGTATTCTATTGCATTACATAAATGCTGGTAGAAACACACCCCTTATAGTATTTTTTATTTCTGTGCATATATTTATGGTGTACATGGGATGTTTTGATACAAGGATGCAATATGTAATAATCACATGATGGAGAATGGGGTAGCCATCCCCTCAAGCATTTATCCTTTGTGTTACAAACAATCCAATTTTACTCTTTTAGTTGTTTTACAATGCACAACTAAATTATTATTGACTATGGTAACCCTATTTTGCTATCAAATAGTAGGTCTTATACACCTTTCTGTTTTTTCTTTTGTACCCATTAACCATCCCCACTTCTCCTCCAACCCCATTATCCTTCCCAGCCTCTGGTAGTCATCCTTCTACTATCTATTTCCATGAGTTCAATTGTTTTGATTTTTGGACCCACAAATAAGTAAGGACATGCTATGTTTGTTTTTCTGTCCCTGGCTTATTTCACATCAAATCACAGTCTCCAGTTCTATCCATTTAGGTATTTAATTTTATTTGTGGCTATTGTAAATGAGATTACATGTTTATTTCTTTTTCAGATTGTTCACTGTTGGCATATAGAAATACTATACTGATTTTTGTGTGTTGATTTTGTATCCTGCAACTTTATGGAATTAGTTTTTCAGTTATAATATATTTTTTTTTTTGTAGAGTCTTTAGATTTTTTTCAAATATGTCATGTCATCTGCAAACAAGAGTAATTTGACTTCTTCCTTTCCAGTTTGGATATTATTTACTTCTTTCTCTTGTCTGATTGCTGTAGCTAGGACTTTCAGAACTATGTTGAATAATGGGTGAAAGTGGGCATCCTTGTCATGCTCCAGATTTTAGAGGAAAGCCTTTCAATTTCCCTATGATACTGGGTATGAGTCTGTCATATATGGCTTTTATTATCTTGAGGTATGTTCCTTCTACACCGTTTGAGAATTTTTTTATCATAAATGAATGTTGAATTTTATCAAAGCTTTTTCAGCATTAATTGAAGTGATCATATAGTTTTTATCTATCATTCTGTTGATATGATGTATCTTATTGCTTAATATGTTTATGTTGAACCATCCTTGCATCTCAGGGAGAAATCCTGCTTGGTTATGATAAATGATCTTTCTAATTTAGTGTTGAATTCAGTTTGCTAGTGTTTTGTTGAGGATTATTGCATCAATATTCATTAAATGTATTGACCTGTAGCTTTCTTTTTTTGATGTGTCTTTGTCTGGGTTTGGTCTCAGAGTAATACTGGCCTTGTAAAATCAGTTTGGAAGTATTTCCTAGTATTCCCTCTTCTATTCTTTGGAATAGTTTAAATAGGATTGGTAGTAGGTCTTCTTTAAATGTTTGGTGGAATTTAGTAGGGAATTCACTGGGTCCCAGGCTTTTCTTTACTGGGAGACTTTTTATTATAGCTTAGATCTTGTTACTTGTTATTGATCTGTTTAGGTTTTGGATCCGTTCATGGTTCAATGTTGGTAGGTTGTATTTATCTGGAATTTTTTTTTCATTTATTTTAGATTTTCTAATTTTTTGGAATATAGTTGCTCAGAGTAGCTACTAATAATCCTTTGCATTTCTGTGCTATCAGTTGTAATGTATCCTTTCTTTAATCTCTGATTTATTTATTTGGGTCTTGTCCCATTGTTTTCTTTGTAGTGTAACTAACTTAAGGGTTGTCAATTTTGTTTATCTTTTCAAAAACCCAACTTTTTATTCTGTTGGTCTTTTGTATTGTTTTTTCGTTTCAATTTTATTTATTTCTGCTATCATCTTGAGTATTTATTTTCATATGGCAATTTGGGATTTGGTTTGCTGTTGCTTTTCTAGTTCTTTAAAATGCATCATTGGATTGTTTAATTGAGTTTCTCCTCTTTTTTGATGTGGACATGTATTAGTCTGTTCTCATGCTGCTAATAAAGACATACCCAAGGTTTCATTGACTCACAGTTCCACATGGCTGAGGAGGCCTCACAATCACAGTGGAAGGCAAATGAGGAGCAAAGTCATGTCTTACATGGCAGCAGACATGAATGCATATGCAGAGGAAATCATCAGATATCATGAGACTTATTCACTATCACAAGAATAGCATGGGAAAGACCCATCCCCATGATTCAATTACCTCTCACTGGGTCCCTCCTATGACACACAGGAATTATGGGAGCTATAATTCCAGATGAGATTTGGGTGGGGACACAGCCAAACCATATACGGCACTTATAGCTATGTACTTCCCTCTTAGTGCTGCTTTTCCTATGTCCCACAGGCTTTAGTAGGTTGCATAAAGAAACAGATAAAGAAGCAAAAAGAAAAGTGATAAAAACGGTATGCCTTAATTTCATCCCCTCACTTTTTTACTTTCTGTTTGTTTCTATTTATGTCATATTGTATTGACTATGCCTTGAAAAGCTGATGTAGTTATTATTTTTTATTGGTTCATCATTTAGTCTTTCTACTTAGAATAAGAGTAGTTTACACACCATAGTTATAGAGTTATCATATTCTGTGTTTTTCTGCATGCTTACTGTTACTGGTAAGTTTTGTTCCTTCAGGTGATTACTTATTGGTCATTGGTCATTAACATCCTTTTCTTTCTGATTGAAGTACAGCCTTTGGAATTTCTTGCAGAACAGGCATGATGTTGATGAAATCGCTCAGTTTTTGTTTGTCTGCAAAAGTCTTTATTTCTCTGTCATGTTTGAAATATACTTTTGCCAGATACACTATTCTAGGGTAACATTTTTTTTCCTTTATTACTCGAAATATGTGGCTCTGCTCTCTCCTGGCTGGTAAGGTTTCCACTGAAAAGTCTGCTGCCGGATGTGTTGGGAACTCCATTATATGTTATTTGTTTCTTTTGTCTTGCTGCTGTTAGGATCCTTTGCTTATCTTTGATAATTGGGAGTTTGATTATTAAATTCCTCCTTTGGTTAAATCTGCTTGATATTCTACAACTTTCTTGTACTTGAATATTGTTATCTTTCTTCAGGATTGAGAAGTTATCTGTTATCACTTTGAATAAACTTTCTACCTGTATTTCTCTCTCTCACTGCCACCTCTTTAAGGTGAATAAATTTTATATTTGCCCTTTTGAGGTTATTTTATAGATTTTGGAGGCATACATTTTTCTTTAATTCTTTTTGATTTTGTTTCCTCTTACTGTGTGTTTTCAAATAGGTTGTCTTCAAGCTCACTAATTCTTTCTTTTGCTTCATCAATTACGCTATTAAAAGACTCGGATGCATTCTTTAGTATGTCAATTACCTTTTTTAGCTCCAAAATTTCTGCTTGATTTTTTAAAAATTACCTCAATCTTTAATTATCTTGATCTCATTGTTAAAGTTGTTGGATAGAATTCTTAATTCATTCTCTGTGTTATCTTGAATTTCTTTGAGTTTCCTTAACACAGCCATTGTGAATTCTGATTCACAACACAAAAACAGACATGTGCATGAAAGGTCACATGTCTGTTTTTCCCCAGAATGTGTCACTGGTGCCTTATTTAGTTTATTTTGTGAGGTCACGTTTTCCTGGATTCTCTTTATACTTGTAGATGTTTATCTGTGTCTGGGCATTGAAGAGTTAGGGATTTATTTTAGTCTTTGCAGTCTATCCTTCCTGGGAAGGCTTTTCAGATATTCTAAAGGACTTGTGTGTTGTGATCTAAGCTGTAACTGCATTAGGGTGGCAGCCGAATCCCAGTAGCACCGTGGTTCCTGCAAATTCATAGAGGTACTGCCTTGATAATCTTGGTGAAGATCCAGAATAATTCTCTGGATTACCAGCAGAGACTCTTATTCTCTTCTCTACTTTCTTTCAAGCAATTGGAGTCTCTTTGTTCTGAGACATCTGAAGCTTGGGATGTAGTGACACAAGCACTCCTGGCTATCTATTGGATAGTGTGGAGTACTATTTTGCCATAAAAGTAAGACGGGCCATTTCCCAAAACTGTGTTACCATGTTGATGTGTATGTGTGTGTTTGTGCACTGACAGAAATGCTGTCACCATTGAATACTGTCAAACTTTCGACTGTTACAAAGATCCATAGAAAAACACTCACTCTTTGGTGTTCCTTTTGTCTCACGGAATGATACAAGGTGAGGGTCAGGTGGAATACAACTCAGGTGTAGGGAATCATCACACTGCAGAGGAATCCTGGACAAAATGTGCTGCCATTTTATGGCTCCATGGAGCTGGGGGGAAGATAGATGGAAGGGTTAGGAGTAGAAAAGTAACAAGTCAAAATGGGAGAAAGTGCCCCAGCCATGGGCCCCCAATAATGACATCTTGGTGGAGGCACCCGGCAAGTGCTTCAGCCAAGGCCCTAATAAGGAGACCTCTCTCCTTTTCCCTTTTATCTTACTGAGTTAATTTCAGCTTGTTCTTTCAAGATTTATTTCTACCACTGTTTGTCATCCAGATTATCAATTATTTTTACTATTGAGAATGCCAAATTATTTTGTTATTTTTTATTTAGCTACCAAAAATACCTTATTTTTTTTGAATTTACAGAGTAATGTTAGCTTGTTCTATGGTAGTTTTGTAGGCCTCATGATATATGTGTTTTGTATGATTGTTTTCTCATTTCTAAATTAGGGAGCTATTTAGCTAGACTGAGTGTTTGCCCTCACCCCCCCCCCCCCAAAAAAAAGGATGTAGATTTTTCTTTGATCATTCTGAGTGTTTTAGTTGGATGGTTGGTTAGTGTGTATAACTCCTTGCCTAATTTTGAGTCACCAGCTTTTCTCCAATGTAAATTTACTGAGGAATGTTCTGAATTTGTGCTTAAGATGAAAAACTAAAATGCCCATTACTTAGTGCTACCAGAGCGCTTTCTTTTTCCACTTCCATCTTCAATATTTGATTGTGAGGATTACACTAGCCAAGATCCAATGTATCACTGACTGAACCCCTTCCCTACTTTTTGCTTAGTTGCTTTATGATATTACAATGTAATTGTACAAAGTAAATAACTAATTAGTGTAGGGTTATATTGTACTCTTGCTGCCTCAAAGGGTAGCACACAGTACTACCTGTACTACTTGTATATACTACCAGTACGTATGATGGCTGCTCATATTTCTTATGTATAAAGCTCTGCATTTAATCTGAAAAAAAAATAAGGCAAAGGATAGGAGAGTAATGAAAAATGTTCTTAATTTTGGATGAGACAATCAGATGTAAAACACTGGTAATTAACTTCAATCCAATTCTTTACCCAGCCCTAGAGTTAGGAGAATATCCTCCTAACCTTTGGCAACAGGTTGACTCTGTCCTAATTTTCAGTGTTGTGTGTTTAAATATTTTTCTTTGCTTTCATATATATTGTACATGAAATTGAAGGAAGCAAGTTTTGAGGCTGCCACCTAGAGGAAGCTTTTTTTGAGAACAAGGTGGTGTATTCAGAACTGACAGCAGACTTGTATATTGTGACTATAATATGTGCTTGAAAGAGGAATGTCACAGGTCAGAGGAAAAAACAGAGGCAGATTACTGCAGGTCTTGTAGGTCAGGGTGAGGACTTGGGATTATTTTTCCGAGCTTTCCATGTCAGTACTTTCATTTATTTCTTTTTTCAGTTTTTTTTTTTTTAATGTTATTTTTCCAGAAGTTATTGGGGGTACAGGGGTTATTTGGTTACATGAGTAAATTTTTTAATGGTGATTTGTGAGATCCTGGTGCACCTATCACCCAAGCAGTATACACTACACCATATTTGTAGTCTTCTATCCCTTGCCCCACTCCTACTCTTCCCCCCAAGTCCCCAAAGTCTACTGTATAATTCTTATGCCTTTGCATACTCATAGCTTAGCTCCCACATATCAGTGAGAACATATGATATTTGGTTTTACATTCCTGAGTTACTTCACTTAGTATAATAGTCTCTAATCTCATCCAGGTCATTGCAAATGCTGTTAGTTCACTTCCTTTTTATGACTGAGTAGTATTCTGTGATATATATATGTGTTACCATATTGGTGTGTATGTGTGTGTTTGTGTGCTGACAGAAAAGCTGTCACCATATATATATGTATCTCACAGTTTCTTTATCCACTCATTGATTCTTGGGCATTGGGATTGGTTCCACAATTTTGCTATTGTGAATTGTGCTGCTATAAACATGTGTGTGCAAGTATTCTTTTCAAGTAGTGACTTCTTTTCCTCTGGGTAGATATCCAGTAGTAGAATTACTGGATCAAATTGTAGTTCTACTTTTAGTTCTTCAAGGAATCTCCACAGTGTTTTCCATAGTGGCTGTACTAGTTACATTCCTACCAGCAGTGCAGAAGTGTTCCCTGTTAACTGCATCCACGCTAATGTCTACTGTTTTTTAATTCTTTGGTTATGGCCATTCTTACAGGAGGAAGGTGGTATCGCATTGTGGTTTTGATTTGCATTTCCCTGATTAGTGATGTTGAGCACTGTTCCTTATGTTTCTTGGCCATTTTTATATCTCTTTTTCTTTTTTTTGAGACACAGTCTTGCTCTGTTGCCCAGGCTGGATGGTGTGATCTTGGCTCACTGCAACCTCCACCTCCTGGGTTAAGTGATTCTTTTGCCTCAGCCTCCTGAGTAGCTGGGATTACAGGTGCACACCGCGACACCAGGCTAATTTTTGTATTTTTAGTAGAGATGGGGTTTCACCATATTGGTCAGGCTGGTCTCGAACTACTGACCTCATGATCCACCCTCTTTAGCCTCCCAAAGTGCTGGGATTACAGGCGTGAGCCACTGCATTGTATATCTTCTTTTGAGAATTGTCTATTCACATGCTCAGCCCACTTTTTGATGGGATTGTTTGTTTTTTCTTACTGATTTGTTTGAGTTTGTTGTAGAGTCTGGATATTTGTCCTTTGTCAGATATATAGATCGTGAAAGTTTTCTCCTACTCTGTGGGTTGTCTGTTTACTCTGCTGACAGTTTCTTTTGCTGTGCAAAAGCTGTTTAGTTTAATTAGGCCCCAGCTATTTATCTTTGCTTTTATTGCATTTGCTTTTGGGTTCTTGGTTATGAAATCCTTGCCTAAGCCAATGTCTACAAGGGTCTTTCCAATGTTATCTTCTAGAATTTTTATACTTTCAGGTTTTAGGTTTAAGTCCTTAATCCATTGTGAGTTGATTTCTGTATAAGGTGAGAGATGAGGATCCAGTTTCATTCTCCTACATGTGGCTAGCCAATTATCCCAGTACCATTTGTTGAAAAAGGTGTCCTTTCCCCACTTTATGTTTTTGTTTGCTTTGTCAAAGATCAGTTGGCTGTAAGTATTTGGGTTTATTTCTGGGTTCTCTATTTGGTTCCATTGGCCTATGTGCCTATTTTTATATCAGTACCACACTGTTTTGGTGACTGTGGCCTCCAGAAACTAGAGAAACAAGAACAAACTAAACCCAAACCCAGCAGAAGAAAGGATATAACCAAGATCAGAGCATGACTAAATGAAATTGAAACAGCAACAACAGTACAAGAGATAAATGAAACGAAAGGCTGGTTCTTTGAAAAGATAAATAAAATGGATAGACCATTGGTAAGATTAACCAAGAAAAGAAGAGAAAATCCAAATAACCTTACTGAGAAACGAAACAGGAAATATTACAACTGACACCACTGAAATACAAAAGATCATTCAAGGCTACTATGAACACCATTATGCACATAAACCAGAAAACCTAGAAGAGATGGATAAATTCCTGGAAAAAATGCAACCTTCGTAGCTTAAATCAGGACCAATTAGATACCCTGAACAGACCAATTACCAGCAGCTAGATTGAAACAGTAATTAAAAAATTACCAACAACAACAAAAAAAGCCCACGACTGGATGGAATCACAGCAGAATTCTACCAGACATTCAAAGAAGAATTGGTATCAATCCTTGTGAGCCGATTCCACAAGATTCCACAAGAGAAAGAAGGAACCTTCCTCCCTAAGTCATTCAATGAAGCCAGCATCACCCTAATACCCAAACCAGGAAAGGACACAACTCAAAAAGGACTTGGGATTTTTATTGTCATTTTTATGGAAAGCCACTGGAATATCCTTAAAGTGAAGACTGACAAAAATCAGACTTACTTTTTAACAGACGGTCCCTTTAGCTTCTGTAGGAGAATGGAACCTAAGGGAATGTCTAGGTGATCTCTTAACACAATCTCTTGCTGTACTATTCTAGGTAAGATATGAAAGACCAGTGTGTTAGCAGTGGAGATGAAGAGAAATAAACACATTTAAGTTATGCTTTGAAGGCATAACTTATAAACTTATTGAGATATTGTATGTGAGATGTGAAGAAACACAAGAAAGACTCAAGTTTTTGCCTTAAACTGCAAGATGCATGGTCAAGTATGTGTACCAGACTGTCGCAGGTTTGTGTGCGCATGTGTGTGTTTCTGTGTAGTGGGGGAAAATGACCGGTTCTTTCATGAGCTTTGTTAAGTTTAAGACTCATGATAACATTGAGATGCCTGTTAGATATCAAAGTGGAAAGGGAAAATTGACTATCACATACATGTCTTTTGTGTTCAAAGAAGCACTTTGGGATAGAGATATAAATTTGTAAGTTTTCAACAGATGAAAATTAAGGCAAAATTAAACCATAATCAACCCAAGGGAGTAAAACTTAGGCTGCGTTAAGAATGTCTGCATTATTAAGTGATAGTAGATAACAATATGAAAACAATATTGTGGGTCAATAATTGATAGTGTTCCACATTATTTATCATATATAAAAACAAAAATAAGAAATTCCAGATATATATATATATATATACTCCAAAAGTATACCTACCACCCCTACTTTTACAAGAAAGCACTTAAAGTCATGCTTACAAGCTGTTGAGAATAAATCAAACTTTAGTATTCAGTAATAACTAACTTGTGGGTTTTTATTCCTTTACCAGAAATGTGTTATAAAAAATCTGAAATATGGATGCAAATGTATGCACAAAGATGTTCGTTGTAAAATTTGTATAAATATGAAAATTACAATAAATGTTAGGAAAATGTCCATATGGTGGAATACTAGGAAACCATTGAAAATGATGTTTATGAATAATTTAAATTACACAGGAAAATAATTATGAAACAGTTAAAAAAAAGCAGGATATCAAATTATAGGTGCAATATCATTTCTATCAATATGTGCAGGAAAAACATACTGGAAGAAAAAAATGAATGTTATTGGTGTTTGCCTCTGGGAGGTAGCATTACTGTTTTTCAGTTTCATTGTTAGTTTTTTGCTTCATAAGATTTCTGAATCAGTATTACTTCTATGAATAGAAAGCTATATTATAAAGTTTTAAAACTTGAAAAGGCAGTGAAGAGTTTAAAGAAACATGTATTAATATGATAGAAGGCTAAGTATAAATGTAGAATATAAGTATAATATATATTCCCCCAAAATATATACAAAAATAAGTGAATATATGTGCATGAACAAGCTTAAAGAGACACTCACCAAAAAATAAAATGATGTAATGTGCATTAATAGGAGTTAGAGAATATTGTGAATTTCATGTTACTTGTGAATAGGAAAACAAACACTAAACTTCAACAGTTCCTATTGAAACTCCCTTCAATATTGCAATCTTATGAATGCAGAAATTAGTGGAAAGAAGGGAAACTCTAAATAGATCATAGGCAGTGAGGAGAAAAGAGGAATGAAGAACATAGTCCAAAAAAATCAACCTGAGAAAGAGAAGTTCAAGTCTAAGTGCCAAAATACTGAATAATGATCAGGGATTTAGCCCTTCATAGCATTGGCTAGAGCAGGAGGCTTAAATTAGAGGAGTACTATAGGTAGTAGCCCCAGCATCACCACTATTAGTTGAGGAGAGAGAGAGTGGTGCCCCTTAGACATATGATAATGGAAAAGAGAGAATGAGAAGAGAAAATTAAAGGTGCTGAAGAAACACTCACAAGATAAGCCGATTTACTCTTCTCCCCCATCACCAATGCCAACCATTAATGAAACTACATGTCACTTATATTGGCAGCAGAGCGCACTCTTGAGAAAGAAGCCCTGTCCACAAAATGCCTAGAAATAGAAAAATCAGAGCAATATCATACCAAGCTACAGAAAAAGGAAAAAACAAAAGAAAGCATTTCAGTTGTTAAAATTTTTCCTTAATATCCAGTATAAAGGAGAACTATCATAAAACAATCTCAAATTAACTTAATTAGTCTTACACAAACACTCATATATATTTGCAAAAAGTACTGAAATTCAAAAATTAAGAACACAAATAAATAGTAAATAAACACAAGAGTTGAATTTTAATGAGAGTTGACAGAGCTCCGGAAAGAAACTTTAAATAAAAAAGTAAGAAATAAAATAACATAAAAACAGAACTGAAGGATATAATTCAAGATGCCCAAGGAAGAGTAAAATGGAATGAAATTTTAATAAGAGGCACTGAAAGGAAGAAAGAAACCATGAATATTCCAGCAATTTCATTACTTGGTATATACTCAAAGGAATATAAATCATTCTGTTATAAGGACACATGCACGTGTATGTTCATTGCAGCATTATTGACAACAGGAAAAGCATGGAATCAAATTAAATGCCCATCAGTGATAGACTGGATAAAGAAAATGTGGTAAATATACACCATGGAATACTATGCAGCCATAAAAAGAATGAGATCATATCCTTTAAAGGGACATGGATGGAGCTGGAGGCCATTATCCTCAGCAGCCTAACACAGAAACAGGAAGCCAAATACTGCGTGTTTTCATTTCTAAGTGGGAGCTAAATGATGAGAACACATGGACACATAGAGGGACACACATGTACTGGGGCCTTTTGGAGAGTGGAGGTTGTGAGGAGGGAGAAGATCAGGAAAAATAACTAACGGGTACTAAGTGTAATACCTGGATGATGAAATAATCTAACAACAAACTCCCATGACACAAGATCACCTATGTAGCAAACCTGCACTTGTACCTCTGAACTTAATAGTTTAAATAAAGTAACCATGAATATAAACATGCCCCCCCCCCCAAAAAAAAAAGAGGAAAAGTAATAGTAATAATGGCTGGAGAAAAAGTGGTTGAAATGACGGACATGCAAAGAGTTCTACAGGTACGCAACTGGGGTATCTTAAGAATAATAATAGGCCGGGCAAGGTGGCTCATGCCTGTGATCCCAGCACTTTGGGAGGCCGAGGTAGGCGGATCACGAGGTCAGGAGATCGAGACCATCCTAGCTAACATGGTGAAACACTGTCTGTACTAAAAGTACAAAAAATTAGGCGGGCGTGGTGACGGGCGCCTGTAGTCCCAGCTACTCAGGAGGCTGAGGCAGGAGAATGGCGTGAACTCGGGAGGCAGAGCTTGCAGTGAGCCAAGATCGTGCCACTGCACTCCAGCCTGGGCGACAGAGTGAGACTCCATCTCAAAAATAATAATAATAATAAAACAATAATAATAATGCAATGGAATGAAACTAATATTTATTTTTAAAATTCAGAAGTAATTTTCTAGTAAAAATAAAATCCTTATGTCTATATATTGAAAGAACCTATTATACACCTGGAAAAACTGAGCCAGGGCAATCACCCTGAAACATATGGTAAAATTTTAGACTTTAAGGTCAAATGAAAAATTCTCAGGGCTTACAAGCAAAATGACCAAGTTATTATTGTTATTATTATTTTTGAGACGGAGTCTGGCTCTGTCGCCCAGGCTGGAGTGCAGTGGCGCAATCTCAGCTCACTGCAAGCTCCACCTCCTGGGTTTATGCCATTCTCCTGCCTCAGCCTCCCGAGTAGACCAAGTTATTTTTAAGAGTAAGAAAGTTATACAGGCACCAGATATCCTAACAGCACATCAGCCACAGAAAGGCAAGAGGGGAGAAAGGTTTTCAAGAAACTCAGAAAAAATAGACAACAAACTTCCATGGCACATGCTACCCATGTAACAAACCTGCACATCCTGCACATGTACCCCTGAACTTAACTTAAAATAAAAGTTAAAAAAAGAGAATCATTCATTAAATTTAGCATCTCAGGAGATAATCAAATTTGATCAGGGCAGGATATTTACAGGTATATAAATTATATGTTGATATTAAAGTAAAATCATGTTAATATGTACAAACTATATCATGCAGAATCTGGATAATCTCCTAACCATGTAATTAAAATCAACATTACCAGTAAAGTAGACATGAAGTAAATTGTGTGCCACAGAATGTAATACCTTAAGGATATGATATGGCTTATGTCATATTCCAGGTAAAAATATAAAACCTGATTGTAATTTTGTAAATTACAAAGTAATTTACAAGTAAATTAAAACAAGCGTGAGGTAAAAGTGATCTATAATGTTGAAGTGAGTAAATTCTCATTCTTTTAACATATGCTCTAAGAATTTGTAGGAGTTCTGGTTTACTTCAGCTTCTTGGTAACTTCCTGCTTAGTAAACTGAGGCATGTGTGGAACATAAACTATTTCCTGCTCCCATATTACCCAAACCTGTAATGTAAAAATATTTTTGAAACTTCACTCAATTGGAATGCTTACATTCATCAGCAAAAGAGGAGACTTTGGTTACCACGCTGTGCCTGTTGGAAATCAGTCTGAACAGCGTGATCCCACTATGTCCTGAGAAGCATCTCTCTACTACCAAACAGGCAATCTAAAACAGAAAACACACCAATCTGCTATAAATCTACAGATATGAATACTTCATATGTAGTTTGAAATTTCTGCCTTCAATAAGGATAAATATATATATATATACACACACACATATACACACACACACACACACAAACATAAAATATGACTCCATAATTGTAAACATTCTAGCAATGTAACATTTGAAACCCAATTTGTGTCTTTTTTTTTTTCATCAAGAGGCATTTATTGAGCCTTCATTATATGTGTTAGATGCACTGATAGTTTCTGAATATTCTAGCCTTGAATGATTTCTCTTCATTTCTAATCTTCAATGCCACATGTGTAGTGACTCAAGCAGTTCTTCACCAATAGGACTACTTAAGTTTATCTTCCACACAATCTGTCGAACATGTGACCTTCAGATATATTTTTATTAAATACAAATCTGACCATGCTATACCCTGTTTTAAATTTTTAATACTTCCCTTAATCTGAAGGATAAAGCCAGCTATCTCAGCATAATTCACATTTCTCTCTCCAAAACTTCCTTCAGTTGATGCAGTGCTTTCTGCTTTTGGAGCAAATCATATCCTTATATAATTTTTCTTAAGCCAATTCTCTTTCTTGGGGTTATTTTCCTTGTGCTTCTGAGGAACATCAAAATGTTCCTTTCTTCATCCAACAATATTAAGAACTCCTAGATCTGCGCTTTCTTGGCTCTTAGGACTGCCCACATTTGTACTTGAGTTTATTTCTATGTATCCTGTTTTCTCCTAGCTGTAGTTATAGTATAGGCACTACCTCTTATCCCGGTGCTCTTTTGGAATGTTTGGATCCTACTATGGTTTTAATAATTATTGGCCAAATGGAAAAATTATGTTTACTATATGACTAAGTCAACTAGTGAAGAAAATAAAGTGTTAGGAGAATGGTATATAAAAGAAAAATCCCCCAAAGACTTGAGAAGCAAGAGCACATATTGTGCAAATATTCTGAATCCATGTACTGCCCACTGAAATGTTTCAAATTGTACCTAATGATACTCCATTAACAACACCCAAGATGATTTTGAAAACATTAAAGATGTTGGACAGAATTAGACATCTGGCTTGAAATAATTCCAGTGAGACACGGACAAGCAATCACTTTGAAGTAAAAATGTTTATGCAGCACAGCAGAATTATCAAATACCCTACCTACTGCCAAAGAACAGCTACAGCCAAATATTAAGTAACGTGAAAGGAAAAAGGAGCCACAATTCTCTCAATAGGATATAAAGAATAGGTTGTGTTTCAGACATGTACTTGGGCACAAACAATGCATGCATTCAATCGTATTATCTTTCACACAAAATAGGTAGAGAAAATGGGCAGAACATACAATTTTGCATCTCAAAAATTTAACTTATAATAATATGTTCTTACTCTTGAATAATTATTTGATGTGAATCAAGGGCAATATAAAAAGTAAGAATTTAATTATAAAGTGTGTAACATTTTTATTTACATTATTTTCATTTTTTTTCTTGTAAGTAGGTATACATAAATACTTCAAGTGATTCAGTTATTAAAAGTACTTAAGACTATGAGCAGCCTAAGGATTATTTTCATGGCATAGCTTCCCTTATTTGCATACATAATGACACCTACCTTTAGCAAAAAGGCTTTTGAGAGGTAAGGAGTGGATAATGTACAGAATTTATAAACATTAACAGTAATTCTTTATCCTCTCTTAGCCTCTTGCCTCTACACTGTGAAATTTAAGTCGTGATTCCTTTCAAACTATGTTAGTCCTGCTTACTTTCAAGAGAAGCACTTTCCTGCTCTCCTGCTGCTCCTCTGTGGTAAGTCCATCTGTCTCAAGGCAGAGAATCTGTCCTTTTGAGGACCTTCTCTTTCTCTTACTCTTTTCCCCCAAACTTGACTAGATATGAAACAGACGGTGTTACCCTCTCCACTTGGCTATGTAAGTGCACCCAGCATTTGTTGTGTCATCCCAGTTTTTCTTTCAGGAAGGCCCTAAGATTTAGTTGGTTAAAAATTGATATTGAACCCTTCAATTCCCTTATCAAAAATCCTATATTTTGTGGTTACAAAGCTGATATTTAGCTAATATTTTGCAACTGTTCCCAATTGGTTCAGTATAAAGAAGGAAGTAAAGATAATGAACTAAATTCACCAACTTTCTTCAAAAGTCAGGAATTTCTTCCTAATGCCAGTTGAGAATTTGAAGGACTCATCATGTAGAAACATATTTTTTATAATATTTAGAAAAGCTCCAATGGTATAAACATTACCATTTATACCAAACTCCCATTGCATCAATAGATTTTTTAAATGTTGTCTTTGTAGATCAAATCTAACATTTTAGGTGCCAAAATATTTCTCATCAACTAAAGAATATTTTGTAAAGATAAAGACATGAATACTGACAGATTCAGCATTTATTATCAGTGACTGAAAGATAGTGAAGCAGGAGAACACATGTGTCCCAAATGTTCTGCTGGACCAGGTTGAAGAATAGAATCCAATCAGGGAAAGGTGATTCCAACATCTCTGCAACAGAATTTTACCTACGTGGATCAATCTTTCCTGCTCGAAAAGAGTTTCTGGACTTGGATATTATAGTAGAATTATGACTTGTTTTATTTGATTAATCATATGAAAAGTAACCCAACCACTTCTATGAGTTATAATCCAAGTTCTTCAGGGAATAATAATAATAGTGATAACAATATTAAGCTTAACAGCAATATTAAACATTTATTGAGCAATTACCTTATGTTGATATTCTTTTAAAGGTTTTGCATATATTATCTAACAACTGTTTCATGAAGTGGAAAGTATCTATATTTTACACATGAGGAAACAGTATAGGATGATTACTTTTCCAAGAGCTACATAAAGAAGAAGAAATAGGATATGATTCAAAGCGTAATACCCAGGGTTTGAACTCTTAGGCTCCATTTTCTGTTGCTGCTGGAAAGGAAGAGCTGGAGAGTGTAGGACAAAGAAAATCATCAGGACATAGAAAATTATAGGACATAGAAAATTTGACTTAATTTATTAAATGGTGAGTTTGAACCAGAGTTTAGATAAACCTAATGAGGTCAAAGTGCAGCCAGAAAAATGTTAACATAATCTAGAAAGGCAGTAGGAAGGTAGGATTTCTAGACAAATTCAGAACCACTTGTGAAATACTGAGGTATCAAAGGTCAGAAATCCAAGAAATCTTGGCGGTCTGAAAGGATTTCGCAGATAGCAAAGGCTGTAAGTGACATCTGTTCACTGTCCAAGATGGCTGGGTGAGCTGAAGGCATTCAGTCATTCGGAAGCTGAAAATGTAGAAAATGTTGACACCACCCAGTATGGGAGCCTAATTCTTGATCAGTTAGTATTCATCCTTTATACTTATGCACGTTTAGAAAGACGTCTTGAGAACCTTGGAGCAATTTCTACTTATCCTCTGTAAGAGGGAGAGTCTGAAGCACATAGATGTGCGCTCAGTCTGCTTATGTTATTTACTCTAAAATGATACTGTCCTTGCCATTAACGTATTTATTCAGTCTTTTGTGAGATAATAATATACTTAGAATAAAAGGACTGTAATGCTGACAGCTGAAATGTATTGCATGATCAATCTGTGTCAGGCATTATATTAAGCACACTCTAATTGATGGTAAGTTCTACATGTGAGAAGTATGCACTAAGTATTTGGTAATAGTGAGCACAGAACTTGGGCAGTAATGGTAGGATTCATGAGAACGAGAACGATGCATGCTGGAAGATAATTCTCCATGGGCGTAATTCATTTCTCATGTTCTATGAGCAGAAGCACTGTTTATACGAACAAGTTTTGTTTAGGACTTTACAAGGATGTTTACATATTCAACAGTCATGGAAGATAGAAATAATGTATCCTTCCATGCAGAACAAGTCTGTCCGATATGATAAGGATAATGCTTCTCTCTAGGGTAATGTTTGGGCAGGTTTGCTTGCATCCATTACAGAAGACACAAGTCTCCTAATATGGCATTCCTTTGCTGTGACACAAACCCTCTGTGGCCGGGCGTGGCGGCTCATGCCTGTAATCCCAGTGCTTTGGGAGGCCGAGGCGGGCTGATCACAAGGCCAGGAGATGGAGGCCATCCTGGCTAACACGGTGAAACCCTTTCTCTATTAAAAATACAAAAACATTAGCCAGGCGTGGTGGTGGACGTCTGTAGTCCCAGCTACTCAGGAGGCTGAGGCAGGAGAATGGCATGAACCTGGGAGGTGGAGCTTGCAGTGAACCGAGATGGCGCCACTGCACTCCAGCCTGGGCGACAGAGCAAGACTCTGTCTCAAAAAAAAAAAAAAAAAAAAAAAAAAAAAAACCCTCTCTGCACATGTAATACCCAACTGGATTGCTTCTTGCTCCCTCCATAGGACTTTGGGACAAGGAGAACGAGTACACATCTGAAGCTCATAATGTTTGCATACAATCAGTAAGAAAATCTTTTGTCTCTGATAGGAGAGTCTTGCGTCTTCTGCCAACACCCATAAAACTGTCATAAGCTAACTTGGCTTTCAACTAGGGAAAATTCTCAGATAGTTTACAGTTCTCTAGTTTACAGACAATGAGTAAAGAAGGGATAAAACACAAAATCAGAAATACTTGGGAAGGCATCTCAAACTAAAACAAAAATACATGAATGGATTAAGGAACAAAGAACAGACCGGTTTGATTAGACTTAAATATTTGAGAATGAAACTAATGGAAACAAAGGATAGAAAGAAAAGTTGGGCTTATATTAGATGTTATAAGACTTGGAGGGATAAGTAATTTGGAATTTAATCTAGGAGAATCTGAAGAGCCATTGTTAAAGATTGAATGTTTATGTTTCCCCAAATTCATATGTTCAAATCCTAACCTCCAGTGTGATAGCTTAGGAAGTGGGGTGTTTGGGATGTAATTAGGTCATGAGAGTAGTACCCTCATGATGGATGTAGTGCCCTCATATAAAAGACTTCAAAGAGCTCTCCTGCTCTGCTCTCTGCAATGTGAGGACAAAACTCATCAACTCTGAAGGGGTCCTCACCAAAACGGGACTATGCTGGCACCCTGATCATGGACACCCAGACCCCAGACCTGTGAACAATAAATTTCACAGTTTGCTGTTTACAACGCACCAGTCTATGGTAATTTGTTATAGCATCTTGAACTAACTAAGATAGCCATCAAAAGTTTCAGAACAAAGGGATTCTTTTTCTGTCTATGATCTCTCTTCAAAGTCCATATCTGGTACCTTGATTTTACCTATCCGCTTTAGGCAGATCCTTCTCACAATATGCAGAATCTATCTGTATATACACACAACAATAATCATATATTTTCAAACTTTTATAGACAAATTATTATTCACACATAATTAACATTATATGTGATTGTAATGCCAAAATAGAGATTTCCACCATTAATTTACTACCAATATTCAGGTGAGAGAAACATTTCATTACCTTTTCCAAATAAATATGACAGAGATGTCTACATTAATTTTGGCTATAATAAAGTATAGTTTATTACTAAGTGGGATTTACAAAGGAACAAAATTGTTTTTGTTATTCCTATGAGAAAGCTGTTTATATGATATATTGGAAATGTGTTCAATTTTTCCTGCTCTTATACATCCCCCAAATAGTTAAATATAGACCCTAGGACTTAAATGTGAGTAAAGTTCAATGTTGGAACATGCTTGCATTTATTTATCATTTTAGATTTTGGTGTATCACATAAATTATCTTTTGAAATGCCTTTCATTTCAAAATTGTTCTCACAAGCCTATAGTTAATCAGACTCATCTATTCACTGTAGAATAAAAAAGAAAGAAAAAAAACTTGACCTCATCAACTGTGAAGAATATTTCATACTTTATAATATTATATTTAGAAGGTGATTAATAACAGGTATTATAAAGAATTTTTATTAAAACACTAGCAATCAATATATCTTAGTACAGTACTTGTAATCACATTTTAAGCCATGAAAGTTCTTCTGCTGCCCTAGGAAGAGCCATAATTTCCAAATAGAAAAAATAAATTCTCTTCACCAAACATTTGATTAAGGGAATGAGCTCTGGAGGACCCTTTGAACATTTCTCCGTTCAGAAATCAAACGGCATTTTAAGAATGATATTTGTATTTGACCAATGAGTTGGATAAAGAGTACTACTTTTTGACTCCATCACAATAAGGCATTTGAAGCTTCTTTCTAAAAAAAGAATGTTATTTCTGCTCAAAAGTGAAGGTATAATAAATCATCATGGCTCTCAACTCACATGTAAACATTAAAGCTAATTTGTCTCAATGATTGGCTCATTATTTATTTTGTTCAAGGATACAGAGGGAGGATCGTTTGTTTTTATCACTTACAATATGTAATAAGCTATTTATATCACTAAAGCATTATATATACGTATGAAGTCCTGATACTCTAGCATAGAGATGACAAATAAATGACAATGGGCTACTGCTCTCACATTCCATGCTTATGGTAGATATTATTCACTGTAGTCTTTCCCACCAAATTCAGAAATAGCTTCAGATTTCTTCACAAGACAATTCTCTGGCCGAACACTGCCAAACAATGAAAGTTAGCTCAGGAATCAAATGTGCATTATTGCTCTAATAATATAATACATGTGTTTTCTAAGCCACATGTTAATTCTGGCTGAGGGTGAAATCCCCGCCCAAGTAATAATTCATGGGCCATCTTTAGTTGAATCCATTGTATGCTTGGCTCATTTATTTGTTCATTTAGTATTGGCTGTAAAATGATTATTACCAGGCACTGGTTGAAAATCCATTGAATTTTATATATCTGGAGCTAAAAGACCCCCAAGACATTATCTATCTATGCTGCCTTATATTATGCATGAGAAAGTTTGAAGGCACATAGTGAGATATTTACCAAAATTCTGCAACCAGCACATGGCATAGCCAAATTCTAGAAGCTAGGACATGCGAAGAATTTATTTCACTAACCTCTAGTTCAGGCCACACTTTTGTACCTTAACAAAATGCAAAGAACAAATCTGAATAGCTGATTGGCATTGGGATTTAATAAACAAGAATTTGAATACTTGGGCTGGTTGATAATAATTACAAAGATTCTTAAATACAATTACTTAAGTTGTAGCTGTGGCAGTTTCTCATGTGTATAATGAGAGTAATATAAATATCTATCTAATAGGATTATTGTGAGGATTAAATGACTCAATATATGTAAAGTGTTTAATTATAACATGAGGAACTTTTTTTTTTTTTAAATATGTACACATAATATAATTATCTGTAGGTAAGGTAATAACATTGGGAGTGGGGGTGGACCAAGAGGAAACATTACATGTTTTGATAATATGAAGTTCTAGTTGCTTATGACAAAAATGTTTTAGTACTAGAAAGGTGTTACTTCCTAAACATGTGACGTAACAAAATACAGAATTGAATGTATATATTTGTGTGTGTGTGTATATCTAAATATATGTAATACATTTCTGTATCTATATTTGTATATGTTTCTATATTTTATACTTTGAAATACATGTTTTCATGTGTAAATTTAGATAATTAATCTACCTGAAAATGTTTCTTTTTTATTTATTTATTTATTTATTTATTTATTTATTTATTTTTTATTATACTTTGTATAACTCCCAATGCAATCCCTCCCCCCTCCCCATGATAGGCCCCAGTGTGTGATGTTCCCCTTCCCGAGTCCAAGTGAACTCATTGTTCAGTTCCCACCTATGAGTGAGAACATGCGGTGTTTGGTTTTCTGTTCTTGTGATAGTTTGCTAAGAATGATGGTTTCCAGCTGCATCCATGTCCCTACAAAGGACACAAACTCATCCTTTTTTATGGCTGCATAGTATACCATGGTGTATATGTGCCACATGTTCTTAATCCAGTCTGTCACTGATGGACATTTGGGTTGATTCCAAGTCTTTGCTATTGTGAATAGTGCCGCAATAAACATACGTGTGCATGTGTCTTTATAGCAGCATGATTTATAATCCTTTGGGTATATACCCAGTAGTGGGATGGCTGGGTCATATGGTACATCTAGTTCTAGATCCTTGAGGAATTGCCATACTGTTTTAGACCTAATACCATAAAAACCCTAGAAGAAAACCTAGGTAATACCATTCAGGACATAGGCATGGGCAAGGTCTTCATGTCTAAAACACCAAAAGCAACGGCAGCAAAAACCAAAATTGACAAATGGGATCTAATTAAACTAAAGAGCTTCTGGACAGCAAAAGAAACTACCATCAGAGTGAACAGGCAACCTACAGAATGGGAGAAAATTTTTGCAATCTACTCATCTGACAAAGGGCTAATTTCCAGAATCTACAAAGAACTCAAACAAATATACAAGAAAAAAACAAACAACCCCATCCAAAAGTGGGCAAAGGATATGAACAGACATTTCTCAAAAGAAGACATTCATACAGCCAACAGACACATGAAAAAATGCTCATCATCACTGGCCATCAGAGAAATGCAAATCAAAACCACAATGAGATACCATCTCACACCAGTTAGAATGGCAATCATTAAAAAGTCAGGAAACAACAGGTGTTGGAGAGGATGTGGAGAAATAGGAACACTTTTACACTGTTGGTGGGATTGTAAACTAGTTCAACATGAGGAACTCTTAAATATACTTTCTATTATATAATTTTTATTTAAAATTATATTCTTAAAAATGCCACCATAGACTGGGTGCAGTGACTCACACCTGTAATCCTAGTACTTGGGAGGCTGAGGTGGGCAGATCACTTGAGGTCAGGAGTTCGAGACCAGCCTGGCCTATATGGTGAAATCCTGTCTCTACTAAAAATACAAAAATCAGCCTGGCATGGTGGCATACATCTGTAATCCCAGATACTCAGAAGGCTGAGGCAGAAGAATTGCTTGAACCCACAAGGCAGAGGTTGCAAGAGAGTCGAGATTTTGCCACTGCACTCCAGCCTGGGTGACAGAGTAAGGCACTGTCTCAAAAACAAAACAAAACAAAAGCCACCATTACCAGTTGTATAAAAAAATTCTCACAATCCTTAATGAACTTGTCATCCACATTTTATAAAATCTTTTAGCACACAGAATGTATTAGCGCGTTTAACAAACCATTTAACAAACTTCAAATAACTTTTAAATCAAAACTGAAATAGGGCTGGGCGCGGTGGCTCACGCCTATAATCCCAGCACTTTGGGAGGCTGAAGTGGGCAGATCATGAGATCAGGAGATTGAGACCATCCTGGCTAACATGGTGAAACCCCGTCTCTACTAAAATACAAAAAAAATTAGCCGGGCATGGTGGTGGGTGCCTGTAATCCCAGCTGCTGCCGAGGCTGAGGCAGGAGAATGGCGTGAACCCGGGAGGCGGGGCTTGCAGTGAGCCAAGATGGCGCCACTGTACTCCAGCCTGGGTGACAGATCCAGATTCTGTCTCAAAAAAATAAAAAAACAAAAAAAAAAACAAATAGAAGAGTATGAACACATGGATGGGTGGGGGGTACACACACATATTCATGCACACACATATACCCAAAACACTTTTGCCTGTAAACCTAGACTTAAACAAAGTAAACAGAATGCATCAATGTTTTCAGAAGAGTGAGTAAGATCAATCTTAGGGATAAAAATTTAGGCAAAAATTACAAAATCTCCTAATCTATGATACTGTGATAATAAATTAAGGTGAAAAAATTATATGGCCATCTCCTTAGGTACATAAATAATTTAGTATCTATTCTTAATCAAAACACAAGCAAGGCTATATAACCAAAATAGAAATATAAGAAAACCTAAAATTTCATAAAACTCATTTATAAGAAACCTAAGACAAACATTACTGGTGTTATATATATTTGGTTAAATCCAGGAGCAATATAAGGATACCTGCTATCATTACCACTATTTGAATTATATTTAATGCTCAAAATCAGGGTTTTTTAACTTTGTCACACTAATATTTTAGACCAGATAGTTATTTGTTGTGAGAGACTGTCTGATATTGCCAAATGTTGATAAGTAGTGCAAATTGTACCCAGTTATAACTTCTGCTTTAATTAATGAGAAAAGATAAGAAAAAAATACAAAGTACACATACTGGAAAAGAATAAAAGCTATTTTCGGATAATATGATGATATAACCAATTAAAATGAAAGACAGAAAACATTATTATCCTGACAAAAACCATAAAATGTTTGAAAGTTTCCTTGAGAAAAAAATCTTCGCTGGGATAAAAATTATAAAATCTTTAGTATAAAAAATTTCTGAGCAGAGGAAAAGTTCATGTACATGAATAAGAAAAGTTGATACTATACAGATAACAGTTTCACTCAATTAATTTATAAAATCAAAGCAAATCTAATAAACATATTGACATACACATAAAATAAATTTGTAAGTTATAGCTAAGAACATTTTTAGCAACAACGATAGTGGACAATTTACCCTACTAGATATCAGAATACTCTATAAAGCTATATTAAATACATCAATATAAAGTTGGCCTCAGTTCATGCTGCAACATCAATACATTCTGAAAACATGCTGAGTTACAAATACAAATACAAAAGGCCACACACTACAAAATTTTATTTATGTGAAAAGTCCAATATAGCATACTGATATAGACATAAGATAATATTAATGGTAGACATGGTGTGAGTGTAGGAGGGAATTGGGAATGCTTGCTAATATGTTTGGGTTTCTTTTTAGAGTGATTAAAGTGTTCTGGTATTAGATAGGATGATGGTCGCACAACCCTGTGAATACACTGGAAACTAGTGAGTTGCATAATTTAAAGGGGGGAATTTTATGGTATATAAATTATATTGCAATAAAGCTTCAAAAATATGAAATTGACCCATAAATAGACAAATTGATGATTAAATATGTCCAATAATCTAACAAATATGTACATATCATGTTTATGTTTTATGTCACACAAATTACATATATTTTTATTATGTGGGAATTATTTAGTATATGTAGAGAGAAAGGGATATAAATAATAGTATTGGTAATTTCAATCCATGAGGGCAAATGTGAACTATCAACAAATTATGTTGTGATATTTGATTATCTCAGGAAAAAGAAAAAACTGCTTGCTTACCTCTCATCATGCACAAGTAAAAGTTCATATTAGATCAAAAGATAAACATTCTAAAACGACATTTAACTCATTAGAAAAACATAAACGTAAAGAAGCTTCTATAGCAAGAAAGAGTAAGGCTTTCTTACCCAAGTCATAAAATTTACAAAGTATAATAAAAAGTAAAAAGTTGAAAGCTTCAAAATTTAAAATTCTGTAAAAAATTTAAATAATGAAAAGACAAAACACTAGAGAATTATTTGCAATCTGAAAAGTAGATTACACAGTAGCAAATAAAAATGCTATAAAAACTTACATATTGATTTAAAAACCTGGAGAAAAGTGTGAAAGATATTAAACATGGCACAAAGAAAAATTAAAGTTAGCAATAATTATTAAATTTGCCTAATGTAAATAGTAACCAAGAAAATGCAAGCTATGCCAATGAAATAATTTCGTTCATAAGTGTGACAGAAAAGTGAAAAATCTAGTATGAGTAAATTTGTGTTGGAAACGGAAACTTTCACATACTGTAAGTCATTGTGTACAGCCTTTTGATAAAATACTAGAATGACTAGATAATAAATAGGTAAACAGATATGTATGTATAAATATTGGGAGCATAGGCCATTCTAACTCAGACAGAAATATATTTAAACACTTTTTCCAGGAAGTATGCAACTGTATATATTGTAATATTATTCAAAATACTGAAAGGTTGAGAAGCAAGCTGTGGTGCACTCTGTTTTTTTAAGATGTCTGTAACAATATTTCTCATTCCACATGATTTTACAGAGACATACTACTCTTTCTCTAAATACATAATCTATCTCCCTTCCCCTTAAACTTTTTACTGGAGTTTGTGACTTCTTCAAATAATGGAGTCCTGTGGACTCTCTATGAATCAGGTGGGGTGGCTTGACTAATGACTGTTAATCTAGTTCCAAGTGTCTCAACCACGTGGTTAACAAGTTGGTGGTGTGTGAAGTTATTTGATTTCCCAGACTCAGTGATGAAAGGTGAAATAGTTTCTGGCTAGTGTTCTTTCTTGGAACACTTGTCCTTGGAACACTACCATCATGCCATGAGGAATTCTAGGTAACAGAGAGACCTTCAGAGAAAAAAACTAAGTTATCAGCTTATGACACATGGCATATAGACAACCCTTCCCACCAAACCCAACCCAAATACCATATTTATAAGCTCACAAATGATTGTTGTTGATTTAGTCACTTAGTTTAGGGTAGTTTGTTAGATGACATTAGATAGCAAGACTACAACCTACAGTTCCATTACATGGAAAATAATTACACTACAGTATGTAATATTGTGTAGCCTCTTAAAATAATTCCCTTTGTTTTTTCTTTTTCTTTTCTTTTCTTTTCTTTTCTTTTTTTTTTTTTTTTTTGAGATGGAGCCTTGCTTTATCACCCAGGCAGTGGTACAATCTTGGCTCACTACAACCTCCACCTCCCAATTTCAAACAATTCTCCTGCCTCAGCCTCCTGAGTAGCTGGGACTACAGGCGCATGCCACCACACCCATCTAAGTTTTTGTATTTTTAATAGAGGAGGGTTTTCCCCATGTTAGCCAGGATAATCTCGATATCCTCACCTCATGATCTGCCTACCCTGGCCTCCCAAAGTGCTGGAATTACAGGTATGAGCCACTGCGCCCAGCCAATAATTAGTTTTTAAATATATATGTTTGTGTGTGTGATGTGTGCAACGTGGGTGTGATGTATGTACACATGTACAGATTTTGAAGACATATTGTTAAGTGATAAAAACCAATTGTGGAGAAGCCATAGTGAGATAACAGAATAGGATTCTCCAGTGATTGTCCCCCCAGGATCTCAAACAACAAAATATTCAAGTTTGTGGAATTTAAACAAAAAAAAAATAGCAGAAACTTTCCAAACCTGGGAAAAGATATAAATATCTAGTTAAAAGAAGGCCAAATTAAGTCACAGGGTTTGATGACCTAATTGCTTAATTCTAGCAAACATTTAAGAGAACTAATACAAATTCTTTACAAATTCTTCCAATAACTTGAAAAGAAGGGAATACTTCCCAACTTATTTTACAAGGCCACTCTTACCCTGATATCAAAACCAGACAATGACACAATAACAGTAGCAACAACAACAAAATCACAGGACAACATCACTGATGGACATAGTGATGGGACACTGATGGTACATTCATCCCAGGAATGCAAGGATGGCTCAAAATATACACATCAATAAATGTGATATATCACATTAATAGAGTGAAGGACAAAATACCTTTGATCATTTCATCAGATGCAGAAAAATCATTTGAAACACTAAACAACTGTTCATGATAACAGTTCTCAACAAGCTAGATATAGAATGAGTGTACCTAAACACAGTAAAGGCCATATGTGACCAGCACAACTAATATCATACTGAACAAGGAAAGCTTTTCCTGTAAGATCTGGAATAAGAAAATAATGCACACTCTTGCTGCTTGTATTCACTGTAGCCAGAGCAAGTAGGTAAGAGAAAGAAATAAAAGGCATCCACATCAGAAAGGAAGAAGTTAAATTGTTCTTGTTTTCAGATGACATGATCTTATGTATAGAAAATTCTAAAGACTCCACCAAAGAACGTTTAGAACTAATAAACAAATCTAATACATCTGCAGGATAAAAAATTAACATACAAAAATTAGTAGCATTTTGATCCACCAACATCAAACAATCTGAAAAATAAGTAAAGAAAACAATTCCATCTACAATAGCTATAAAATACTTAAGAATAAATTTAAGCAATGAGGTGAAAGAGCTTTACATTGAAAACTATAAAATACTGATGAATGCAATTGAAGAAGACACCAATCAATAGAAAGATATTCTGTGTTTATGGAATAGAGGAGTTAATACTGTTAAAATGTCTATACTATCCAAAGCAATCTATAGACTCAATGCAATTCATATTAAAATACCAGTGAAATTCTTAACCGAAATAGTAAACAACAATCCTAATATTCACATGAAACCACAAAATCCCCAAGTAGCCAAAGCAATCTTGATTAAAAAGGACAAAGCTGGATGCATCATACTACCAACTTCAAAACATACTCCAATGCTATAGTAGCCAAACAGTATACTCCTGGCATAAAAACAGACCCATTGACCAATACAATAGAATAGAGCCCAGAGAGAAATTTACTGCACTCATGGCCAATTGATTTTCAACAAAAGAATCAAGTACATACAATAGGGGAAAGATAATCACTTCCATAAATGGTGTTAGGAAAAATGGATATCCACAGGCGGAAGGAAGGATGAAATTAAACCTCTATCTCTCACCATGTATAAAAACAACTTAAATGGATAACAACTTAAATGAAACACCTAAAACTGTTAGGAAAAAAAAAAAAACATAGGGGAAAAGTTCCATGACATTGGTCTGAGCAATGTTTTTTCTAGATATATAATGGTTTTCTCAAAAGTACAAAAGCAAAAATAGACAATAGCATTATTTAAAACTTAAAATCTTCTATACTTCAGAGGAAACAGTTTACAAAATGAACAGACAACCTACAGAATGGAAGAAAATATTTGCATCTTATAAGGAGTTAGCCAAAATATATAAGGAACTTAAACAACTCAATAGCAAGAAAACAAACAAACAAAACAAATTTAAAAATGAGCAAAAGACCTGAATAGATATTTCTCAAAAGAAGACATAAATGGCTCACAGGTATATTTTTTTAAAAATAGTCATCATCACTACTCATCAGGTAAATGCACATCAATGCCACAACGAGATATCACCTTAATGTTGTTGGAATACCTAGTATTAAAAAAAGGTAACAAGTGTTGAAAAGTATGTGGAGAAAGGGAAACCTCACAAGTTGGTGGGAATGTATATTACTATAGTCATTATTGAAAATAGTATTAGATGTTCCATAAAAAAGTAAAAATAGATCTACCATGTAATTTGGCAATCCCACTGCTGAATATATATCCATAGGAGGTGAAATAAATATGTAAGGGAGAGAGGTATCTGCACTCCCATATTTACTGTAGCATTGTTCACAATAGCCAAGACATGGAATCAACATAAGTGTCCATAAATGGATGAATGTATAAAGAAAATATGGTATATATGCATAATAGAAAACTATTCAGCTATAAAAAAGAAGGAACTCCTGTCATTTGCAACAACATAGATGAACCTGGAGGACATTTTGCTAAGAGAAATAAGTCAGACACAGGAAGATAAATACTGAACGATCTCACTTATATGTGGAATCTAATAAAGTTGAACTCACAGAAGTGGAGAGTAGAATGGTGGTTACCAGATGTTGGAGTGGTTATGGAAAATAAAAGGTGGGGAAATGTAGGTCAAAAGATACATATTTATAGCTGGATAGGAGGAGAAAGTTTTTGTAATCTATTGTACATCGCGGTGACTATAGTTAATGATGACATATTGTAGTCCTAAAAAATGCTTAGAGAGTGGATGGTAAGTGTTCTCACCACAAAAATGTTAACTATGCAGCATAATGTATTTGTTAATTAGCTAGATTTAACTATTCCACAATGCATATATCCCTCAAAACGATATGTTGTACATGATAAATGCATACAATTTTATGTCAGTTTTTTGAAGTTAAACAGTTGCTCAGTAACACTTATAGCATTCATTTCCTCCCCACCCAAACAAACAGATTTCTAACTGTGCTTACACCTACAGATCACGTTGTTACCAATGGAAAACAAGTCATGGAAGATATTTTCTTCATCTAATTTTATTAGAATTTTACAGGGAAAATGAATGTATACTTTACTTTTATCCTTAGAAGTAAATATAGAGTAATTTTTAAAATCCCAGAAATAAGCTTCAAAAGCCTGTTTGAATATAGTTGCAGTGTGGATACAGAAGGAAAGAAAGCTTAAATATCTCTAATGGTGTTTTAGGATTTGAGTACTGGGAGTTTTGACTGATTCTATTGTAATTGAAGTCAAAATATCAAAATGTTTACAATCCTATCTGAAGCTATGTTTTTATTTTTGATATTTAGAACAATGTGTTTCATAAGTTCTAAAGCAATGTGTGATCAGATATTTGTATTCCCCTCTTTGGTGAAATAAATGGAAACAAATCTGTTGATGCATGTTTTACCACAGTTGTCAGAATTTCCTTGTTACATGGATGTCCTTCTACCAATCTCTGCCATCCTTTTGCCCTTTCATGACTTCAAACACACATGGACAAATTCCTAGTCAACTACATTCAGGAGCAGAAAACCTTCTGTCTTTTATAATTGGAGTCAGCACTACTTTCACTAATACTAACCTTGCCAATTTGTTTTTCTGTAATTATTTTTGGTTATCTCAAATATACTATCAATAGCAATATAACAATAAAATAACCAAACCAAAGAGAGCTAAATTTTAAGTCACAACTAAGTAATTTGCTCAAATACATGAAACTAAAGAGTGATAGTGCCAGGATTTGAACCCAAATCTTTCTGACCTCCAAAGCCAGTGACCCCTATACTATCTCCCTTGATATACTTACACCTTCACATAAAAATGTGCCAGCAACTCTACCAATTCTTGTACTCTCCATTTCTATCACCATAGTATTTCCCACCTTCTGAAGTATACTATAGACATCCTGGAATCAAGGGTCAACAAGCCTCTCACAATTCTTCCCCTGCTTTATCCTATTGATGTGGATCTAGCAGATGGTAACAAGTAATGTGAGTATCCTTTTGGGTCGTTTCATTTTAGTGCTATACATTTAGAGTGTATGAGGCTCAAGACAATATAGAAAAGTATACCCAATATGTCCAAAATTCTAGCCATGTGCTTGATGTAGGCAGAGTTTACTCAGGTGTATCTGGCATTTTATTTTATGAGTTTTAAAAATCCAAGAATGTGCTTCTTCAGAGATGCCAACATTTTTAATATTTATTCATATCTTCAACATATACATACAACTTTGTAAACCACATTGTTCACTGGAATTTTTTCTCTATTCTGCTTATTCCTCTTTGACTAGATTTAAAATCATTTTGAAAGGTACATTTTGTTACTCTTCACCCAGTTTGCAAAACATTTTTTTAAGACAAAAGATTCTTTGAGTTGATTTTATTTGCAAAAGTATTGTAATATTATAATAAAACAAACCTCTGTATAGCAAAATCATCCTACATTTAAGCAAAAATATAGCTGTCTACCTTTTCCCTGAAACATACAACTTAATGGGTACTTTCTTTGTTTTTAAAATCTATTGATTAATTACTTGACTCAAGAGATGCTTCTCTGGATCCATTCCTAATACCTTAGTTGTTGCTTAGCAACTAGTTTTCCCTTTTTCTTGGCTTTGTGAAGCTACACGTGTGGAAGGAGAGAATGAAATTATGGAATGAGCTTAAATATATTTCTTTAAGTTTCCTAGATATCAAGTGATATCTAGAAAGTAATAGTAAAATGACAGGAATCTTTAGCCTTCTTTCCTTGGTGAATCTGTCATAGATGAGAACTACACATAAATAATAATAAACTATTTCCTATAAGACAGATCTTAACTTTACTCTAGTTATATCTTTTATTCAGTTTTGTTTTATTTGTACTTCATAATATATTTTACATTTTGCTTAGCAGTTTCTTAATAAAAATCCAATAATTATTGTTAATAAAGTGCCTTTTGTAAATTGTCCTAACATTCAAAATAAAGAATGAATAGTGAAGGACACATTCAGATTTATCCTAGCATTCTAGTGAGGCATAAATGTCATTCATCACTTTTATGAAATGGAAAATTATAACAGAATTGTTATTTGCAGATCTGTGACTTTTTCATTATCAAAATCCTCTCAATATTCTGGTCAATTAGACAATAAGTTATGAGAAAAAAAATAAATAGATCTTAATTATTTGTATTAGTCCACTAATCAGGACACTTCCTTTCAAGGAGGAATATTTAATAGAAGTTTCTGGAAGCATAAGTAGATGAATGAAAAGCTGCAGAAAGGGCTTAAGAATGGGTAAGCAAAAGTACAAAAGCAGTCATGTTCATTCAACAAGACTCAAGTGAAGGAATTTCTAATCATTAATTGTACAATAACCTTAAACCTTAGCCATAGTCGTCATGGTGGTTTGCCAAGTTTCTAGAAGGTCCAAAGCTAAAATATCAAAAATCAGACATGATAATTTTCACAGGCTCTCTTAATTCTAAAATAATTGATACTAAGAAGTTGATCAATGTAATAAAGAGATTCTCTGAAGTTTCATCAGACTGACTATAATATACAGAAATAAATGAACCACAATGGACAAAGAGGTTTGGATCAATTTTATGAATAAGATAATATTAGAAACTGATATGATAGAAATGCATAGAGTCAGATGTTTTCTGTATAGTTAGAGAAAGACACACACAAGCACACACACACTGACATATGTGGCTGAAACATGCCAAAAAAAGTAGGCGGTCTATATCATGAAGGCTTTATTTTGAAAACACGACTATTATTCTTTTAACAATACAAATTAATAATATATAAGAAGACTGACTTTGAATTTATCTGTTTTTGGTATTCTGAACGCTTACACACAATTATCCACATATGTATTGAGATTCTGTACCAGGTATTATGCTAAGCACTAAGATATCCAGGTAAAATATGTAGTTTAGACAACAATTGAATAACATGTTAATATGAAGATAATTAATGAATATCTTATGATGGCAACCTCTGTAGAGGCTAGCTCCAAGTAAAGCAGAATCATAAATAGAAGCAAAGTCTTGATTTATTCCATAGTGCTTTCTTCTTCTTTCTGCTTAATTGCTGTATGTGTGTGTATGTATAATATATGTATGTGCTGCATATATATGTGTGTATGTATATGTATGTATCATAGATCATTTATGTGTATATTATTAACTAGAGGTATATATGTATCTTATTAAGCAAGAAAATTAAAATATATACAATGAACACTTCTCTAAAGACTTATTTTCCTGTTCATTTTTTAAGAATTTGGAAAAAATTTTGATTTCCAAGTGATGATAATAATGGAGTTTCTTTGTGAAATGACAGGAATGTCTTTTTTTTTTTTTTTTTGGAAAAATACAGGTTCTGAACTTCCAGAATAGAATCATATGGATTAGAATCTTACTTCCCCCATGTATACACCTCTGAGCTATTAAACAATTTACCTCTCCTTTCTGAAAGGCTAATATGTAGTACAAGGCAGTAGCTTTCAGACCTTGAAATGATCCACAGTAACATATATCTTTTACATTAAGATTTAGTGCACATGCACGCACACACACACAGAACAAAAAGCTTTTGGAGACTATATTTACCTTTCTACATGTGAGGCACTCTACTAATTTCTATTTTACTTTGTTTATTTTATGAAAAAGTCCTTGGTTCCATTCTACCAAATTAATTTCTAGATTTACTTCTGGGTTGCAAACTAGTTTGAAAATGTTAAAGTTGGGAGTTAGGAAGTAAGTCATCATCCTGTAATTTGAGATATTTGTGTATGAGGCATGAGAGCATCTCATCCTGCATTAGCATCTACATGAAATTGTTCAACATTCCACATATACTCTGCTGAATTGATTAAGAACTCAGTACATTAGATAAAATACGAAAGAAAAAAAATACCAATCTATTGTTTTGTTCTTAATGGTAATTGTTTGAGGACTAAGAGGTAGCATGCCACCGTTTCCTGATTTTCTGGGAATTTTAACAGATTACCAGAAATTAGTTATTTAAAAATCATAAGTGATATAAACATTACTTTATATTTTATGAAATTATAACTTTTGGGTGTTACTGTTTAGATATATAAAGAATAGTACTTTTTTCTGTGATATTACAAGTTATTTATTTTTTCTCTGATATCCCACAGAAAATTAATATTTTTCTTTGTCATTCCTATGCATGTGAAGATGAAATAAGGTTTGCATGCTTGAAATTAGGAATTCCATTTTGTGCAGTTATATATTCTTAATGCCTTTTCTGCCTTTAGGTTTATTTCTAAGTCAGGCAAGAAACCTGAAACACACAGTAGGAACAAAAGATAGAAAGGAAAGTCTTACACAAACAACCCATTTCTCTAGTCCTGATATATCTGGACTGTGGCTTACGATCCCTCATGCTGGGATGTTTCTAAACAGGCATTTCCTAAGTTTAAAACTGTAATCCCAGATACTCGGGAGGCTGAGGTAGGAGAATCACTTGAACCCGGGAGGCAGAGGTTGCAGTGAGCCGAGATTGCGCCACTGCACCCCAGCCTGGCAACAGAGTGAGACTCTGTCTCTAAAAAAAAAAGAGAAAAGAAAAAAAGAAAAGAAAAACAACAAAAGCAAACAAATAATTTGAATTAGTAAAGTTGTTTATCCTAAGTTCTCCTTAATTGTTTTGTAAAGACCATGGATGTGTCTATATTATGTTTGGATTAAGAAAACAAAGACAAATGGGATCTCATTAAACTAAAGAGCTTCTGCACAGCAAAAGAAACTACCATCAGAGTGAACAGGCAACCTACAGAATG